>NW_017728948.1:34008451-34034158 GCF_001723895.1 Crocodylus porosus
GTGGAAAGAATGAATGATGTATTAAAAAATATATATATAAGCTAAATTCCTGTATACAGAATAGATCCTAGGCTACTACTAACCCTATCCAATACAAGCGTAAACTAATATGAAAAGTAGTTATAAAATAAAAGCACCAAGTTCTCAGAAATCCCTGTTGCTACCGTTGCAAGCAGGGAATTTGTTCAAGATCAGGGCTTCCAGCCATCGTGGTCTGATGCAGAGGTGCTGGAGAACACCAGCAGCTCAGAAACTGACCCCAAGGCAGAAAGCAGGGGAGCTGAAAAACTGCTGCCTTTTATGCATTTTCTCTAGCCCTCCCCCAGAGCACTGGGATTGGAAGGGACTTCAGAGAATGCTGACAGGTCACTGGCCAGCCACACGTCAGTCATGAAAGCACTCTTTTCCCCTCTCCCCCTCCCTTCCCTTACTTTCCTATTTTTTTCCCCCCACAGGGAATCCAGTATAGGCAAGACGAATATTTGACCCACGCTGTTAATATTCGACTTCCGGTATTCGATTCGACAGCTATTCAACCAGCTGCTATTCAACTCGACTTTCACTTTTCAAGGTCGAATGTCAAATATTTGTCAAAACGAATATTAAGTCCAAGCTTTGCACAGCCCTACTAATTATTACTGAATATTGCTTTGAAAGTTATTAAAATGTCAGCTATGCTTTTCTTACTTTCTTTGAAGGATGCTTTTAATTCTAAAGAAGATGGATATCATAAATGTTTGATCTATTTACATCTCCTTCTACTGTTTGATTCTCTACCAAATTATTTAACTCTCACCTGTCTTGATATACTTTTGTGGGGGGAAAAGAAAAAAAAACTAAAACTTTAGAGTACAGTGGCCTTTTACTACTGCAAGAACACTTGTCTACTACAAAATAGTGAAAAATTAAAAAAAAACCAAAACAACAACAACAACAACAACAAAAACTATTCCAAATCTCAAACTTCAACTATTTATTTAATATAAGAGACTGGATAATACTAGTCTCCAACACCCAGTCAACTGCCAAACTTTAAGAAATTTTTCTGAAGTTCTGTCAGTCTCTGCTGTCTTTCAACATATTTTTGGGCTCTCGGAAAAGGCAGATGACATAACTTAGGTACCTCAGTCTTCTAGCAGAAGTTCGATTAAGGCATAACAGGATCTGATCTGCCATCCCAACAATCACATCTCCTGCCATACTACATCAAGGATAAGATCCCAATTGTGCCCTATTGCCAGTGCAGGGGGTGCCTGGGATCCTTGCACCAGCAAGTAGCAAGACATGGGCCCAGTGCTCCTGTGGCTTGGAGCACCTGTTTGCTGACTGGTGCTCCTAAACACTAAAATGCATCAGAATCCTTGACCAATCCATGGCTTATTAGCTGAATGGTTCTTCCAGCCAGGGGAGTACATGGCAGCCAAGACCCAATCAGATGACTAGAACTCCCAGCCTTGGAACTGCACCAAAATCTTGAAAGCTCCTGTGTGCTCCCGAGGCTGGGAGATGCCACATATTCTATTTAAGGCAGGATGGAGGACACCAGCCACAAAGTTATTACATGTATTTTGTGTAATAACTTTGTGGTTTATTCCCTGCTTTATCATGTCATTGACTGCTTGAACATGTGGCCAGGTTACTACTTAAGACACAATTAACTGGTCGTGTAAGTCTGCCAGGGGCCTCAGCCCTAAGAAATGGCTAAACTGGCTATCTGCAGCCTCGACCTCACCATGATCTGCTGGCTGGAAAATTGGATCCGTGTTAGGACCCAGAGGGTGGTGGTTGACGGAAGCCAATCATCTTGGTGCATGGTCACCAGTGGGGTCCCTCAAGGCTCTGTCCTAGGGCCTATACTATTTAACATCTTCATCAATGTGGACATTGGTGTCAAAAGTGGACTGGCCAAGTTTGCCAACGACACCAAACGCTGGGGTAAAGCATCCACACCTGAGGACAGGAGGGTGATCCAGGCAGATCTTGACAGGCTCATGAAATGGGCGGATGAGAATCTGATGGTGTTCAATACCGAAAAATGCAAGGTTCTCCACCTTGGGAGAAAAAACCTGCAGCATACTTATAGGCTCGGCAGTGCTATGCTGGTTAGCACTACAGATAAAAGGGACTTGCGGGTCATGACTGACCACAAGATGAACACGAGCCTTCAATGTGATGCTGAGGTTAGTAAAGTGAGTAAAACACTGGCTTGCATCTATAGATGCTTCTCAAGCAAATCCCGGGACATCATTCTCCTGTTGTACTTGGCCTTGATGAGGCTGCAGCTGGAGTACTGCGTCCAGTTTTGGGTTCCACAATTCAAAAAGGATGTGGAAAAGCTTGAGAGAGTCCAGAGAAGTGCCACGTGCATGATCAAAGGTCAGGAAAACAGACCTTATGATGAGAGGCTGAGAGCCATGGGACTCTTCATCCTGGAAAAGCACAGGCTCAGTGGCGATCTGATGGCCACCTATAAGTTTATCAGGGGTGCTCATCAGGATCTGGGGGAATGTCTGTTCACCAGAGCGCCCCAAGGGATGACAAGATCAAACGGTCACAAACTCTGCCGCGACTGATTCAGGCTGGACATAAGAAAGAACTTCTTCACTGTCCGAGCCCCCAAAGCTTTGGAATAGACTGATGCCGGAGGCACCCACTTTGAATGCCTTCAAGACACTTATCTTGCTGCTTATCTTGGTGGGATCCTATGATCCCTGCTGACTTCCTGCCCCTGGGGCAGGGGCATGGACTCGATGATCCTCCGGCGTCCCTTCCAGCCCAAATGTCTATGAAATCTATGGAATGTTAATATTCACAATCTGAGCAGAGAAGGTCCAGACCTAAGAACACATCCAGACCTAAAAAAATCCTCCACTTCCATTTCCTGCCAATCCTGACCAAAACAGTTGTTATCACTATATACAGAGATTCTGCTTGGGGCTGGGAAGGAAAAAGTGGAGGACATGGAGTGCAGCATGAGAGGTTTCTGTTATGTATCAGGAGTAAGGGAATATGAATCAGAGATGAAGCCAAGGAGTGAGCATCATGCAGAGTGTAAGCAGAGACATGAAACGCACACAAAAAGATTTACAGAAAAGTACTCTAAATTTTAGGGTGGGAGGGAGATGAATGGTGGAAAAGGGCTTGGCCTTGAGCATGCATAACCACCTGAAGTCACTAGTAAAAATGTTACAAGTTAAAATACAGGACAGTGAATGATGTCAGGCAGCAGTGGTTTTTTATTCATTACTGACCAAAGCAGAATTTGAACCAAATGACAACAAGAAGAAAAGATGCTACAGCCAAGTAGCAATCCCTGGAACATTCCACTCTCCTTGAATTTGATACCTTTAACAGTTTCTCAAAATGTAGCCACACAGAAAAATGTTATTTTCCTTCAGACTACTGTAAAAATGATGGATAGTAGCACAGCCTTTAATGTACCTCTCAATTCTCTGGCACATAAATCTTACGTGACACTCAAGAAATCCTCCTACCTTTAGACACTGCTTGAAAAGATGGTGGGTTATCTTTCTTTGGGTGGGGGGAGGTACAGCGGAGGAGAAGGAAAAAGAGGGAGAGCAGGGGCTGGAAGTGGAAGAAAGGAGGGAGACAACAATGTGGGAAGGAAAGGAAAGATCTAAAAATACCTATAATGACTACAAACAAAAGTGTGTAAATGAAACCCTTTTCTGTGTTAAAACCTTACATCGGGGTGCTCAACCTGCTATAAGGTTTTTCATCCCCCTCCACACAGCCAGATGGAGCCATTGCATCTGGCCCATGGTGCTCCCTGTGGATCAGGAAGTTTGACGGCAGGGGAGCAGTGACTGTTAATATGGCCACCGTCCCTGCTCCCAAATCCCCAAACCCTATGTGGTTGCAAGCCTGTCCCTGAAGGGCCAGGCCACACCTTCCTCGCTTCTGGATTGGGGCTGAACTATGCCCCCTTCTCTCCTAGCAGGACCAGGCCATGCCCCATGCCGCACAGGACTTGGCCATATCCCCTTCCCTCCCACTGGGGCTGGACCATGCTCCATTCCCACCCTGGGACTGGGCTGGGAACTAGCCATACCCTCCTTTCCCTCCACAGAGCTGAGCCATGCCCCATTCCTTCCCTGTAGGGCCAGGTTAAAACCTGAGCCCCTCCCTCACAGGGCCAGGTCCATCCCCATCTCCATGGGTTGGGACAAGCTCCTTTCCCCTGTGGGGCTGTTGGAGCTGGCCTGCCCCTTGTCCACCTCCACACAGCCAGATGGTGCCCACTGTGACCGACTGGGCACCTGACTTAGGAATGCTGGCTGGATCTGGCCTGTGGATGAACCAGGCACTGCCCATCTGGCCCACTGGACAAAAAAGGTTGAGCACCACTGCCTTACAGCATTTCTGTTTCTTAGAGCCACACCTTCAACAAACATATACCAGACTAGAAGAAAAACAGGAAAAAAAAATTGATGGAACACCTAGCACACTTGGGGAGTGTGATTGATAGCAAATTTAATTGCAGTTTCTCCTTCAATGCTTTTGTATGATGATGATGGCTGAGTTAATACAGTAAAACCTGCTTTGCTTACCAACATCCCCCATTCGCTGCAAGCTACAAAAATTGATGACCTCTGCTAGCACTACTATTTTCTTATTATGGAAACTAAGCTTAATGTGTTTTTTAGTATGTGATAGAAACCACCCACTGTCTTTCTCCAGAATTCTTCTGAAGCTACCATGACCTGGATGTATCAAACAAAATACACCTACCAGATGTCACATGGGGGAGAGGGGGCGGAAGAGAAGGCAGATGGGGGTGGCAGAAAAAAAAAAAAAGCAGACTTCTAATAATCAACTGAGGTTAAAAACAAGGCTGTGGTCTAAAGGCAGGAGGATCTAAGCTCTTGAAAATACATCAGCCAAAACCTGCCAATGTTTAGCAAAATGAAATGAGACAAAAAAGGCTTGCTTACTTTGACACCCCTATGGATAACTTTCAATACTGCAATTCTGGAATACAGGCCGGGATTTTTTTGTAGCTAGAGAGCTGATTAATGATGGATTATGGACTTTTTTTCCTACTAAACTCTTTATGGCAATAAATATAAAAATCAAAGAACAATACTACAGATAGATGTACAGACATTTTTTTTGCTTATCGAGCAAGAAATCTTTTACATGTCAGCTCTAGTCACATACAGAGCAGCATTATATGTTACCAGCCAAATCCATCCTGCCTGGTAACAGCTGACAAGAGAAACACAGGTAGGCAGCAGCTGTAGCCTCCTTTAAGATGCCACTTTTTTTAACCCACAAGCTTGTTCTTAGCATCTCACTTGCACCCCAAATAAGAAATGAGGACTTCAGCATCACCATCAGGAAAGGTGAAAACAATCTCGCAGAAATACTGCTCAAACAGAGCATTCAATGGTCCCCATATACCTATCATACAGTGCACACTAGATCAGGTATTTTTTACTAGTACTCTGACTTAGCTAAAGGCAGAATAAATCATTTCTGTTTAAAAGCATTGACATTGGCCCAGAGAAAATCCTCTCATTTGATTGCTTCATAGGAGTCACTGTAATTGTTTTCAGATTTTGAGATGGGCAATTTTGCCTTAAGCACAACATGAAAAAGCAAACACAATCCCTACAGCATTCTTAGTATGATGACTAATTAACATCAGTTTGTTTTTCCCAGGAGATTCAAATTTACTCTTTGGGAAGGGTTCTCTCAATGCCAGCAAAATAAAATGTTGAAAGTGAAGGAGAGAAAACGTGGTGAATGGCAGGATCTGAAACGAGCCCCTAGATTTTAAAGCTGCTATTAACATGACTGTTAGGCTCAACTTTCCACCTTTTATTAATACACATTTTCTTTTTATCCTGCATCTTTTTAAGTGCCATCCTACAGAACAAGACTTACTACAGTGCTAAAAATGTCAGCTCTTTGCCCACAACACTACTGACATACCACCTCTCTGTCCCACTTAAGATCTACAGGAACCAAAGTCTCTCCACCCTGTTGCCTGGAGTCTTCTAGCAGGTGCCCTTGGAAATCTGCAAAAAGAATGCCCTCTGATGCATTCCAAGGACAAATCATCTTGCTGTTTTCCACCTACCCACTTGCACTAAGTCAGCCATACATCTACAAGCCAGAACAAAGCTGCTAGGCCTACTTTGGCAGAGAAGTAGTGCTTTTTATCTTCATACCAACCCCCTTAAAAGAGTGGAGGGAAATCACATTAATCAATCTTCACAACATCCCTGTGAGGTAGATAAGGAATTAGTGCTTACTTGTTAGTGCCACTTCTCAGAAGATGTTATTTTGCAGATTTTCGCTCATAAGTCTTAGCTTTTTAAGCAAAACACCAACAAAACTTATGAATCTAACAGGGCATTGCAGTACCACTAATCAGTGTTCGACTAATTCACTATAGTTAGAAAGGGCCATAAGGCATACCTGGATGGAATCTGTTTTTAAGCTGAATTCTGAAAAGTGAAGATATCAGTCAAGCAGCTAAAATATTAAATAAAGGAGCTGCACAGATCTTAGACCACACTACATGCTTTTTCTATTTAGGAATATAAGGCTTTTCTGATAGCCAATCGAATATGGTCATTTCCTCACAGATACCATACAATCAAGTTGTCAGAGGAAAGCCTCATAGTCAATATAAAACAGGGTGCCCTGCTGTTAATAAAGATCTCATACCAGAGTTTCAGACTGATGGGATTGGGCTTGAGAATTTCAACAGTTAAGGACCATGTCTATTCAGGGTCAGTTTGATGCTACCAGGACAAATGTTATGTGCCTGTTTAGTTTCCCCTCATCTTTTCTACAAGAACAAGGGATGCAAAAGCATTTGATACTACATCCCCAGTGGACAGAGGAGTTGTTTGGAACTGCAGAAAGCCATTAATTCAGCTGAGCACATCTAACCAGGGTTCCTAGGTATTGCCATTACTTGCCTGGAACTAGGTGATACTTTACGCTGTTTGAAGTCACAAGGGTTCACGAATCATGATAAATACTCCTCTAGCAACATGGATGGATTTCCTATCCTGCTACTCCATCAAGATGTCCTTGATTGGCCAAACAGATGAGAGTAACATGAGTAACTTCAACTTAGACACGTAAGCCACAATCTCCAGAAATTATTTTGTGAAAACAAAAAACCAAATACCAGTAAATAGATACAGCACAAAATTAATCCAGTTTCCCTAAAAGGTATGTTCGCGATTCAACAGGTAAAGGAATTTCACTAGTTGAAGGAGCTAAGACTCAGAAGCATGAATCACAAACTTGTGGTACTTCTAGAGAAGTAATTTACTGGGGAAGCTGTGGTAGAGCAAGGATTTCCTAGTGCCTCACTGAGGGTGTTTAACAGACCAACATTCATTCCTTAAAGATACCGCACATTCGATTTGGGAAGGCTCTATTGACTCCAGCTTGTACTAAATCTAATGTGATGCATGTGTGCACAAAACATGTAACAGGTAGGATTCTAGTCATGACTGCATAGTGATGTGTCCAGGGATGTGTTCAAGGCAGGAAGTTTTATCACACAAACACACGCACACATGTATGTTATTTACAACTTCTTACAGTTCCACTCAAATAGATACTACGCTTGCATTAGCATACTTGTTTTTGTTGCTCAATGAGTGGAACAAACCTGTGTGTGCATGCATGCATGCATGCGCGTGCACACACACACACAAACTGACTACAGAGTATTAAAAATGATTTTCTCACTGCCATAAAAGAGCAAAGTATCTATCAGATATTGCACCTTATCAGTACTTGCACTGGCTAAGAATTTAATCTAATTTTGATTCCTAAAAACAACCCAAAGCAAAAATAACCAAACCAAAACAACTCCCCCTCTTTAAGCACAAATATTAACATATGCCCCGATCTTGCAAAAGTCTGTGCATGTAACTTTACTCATGGGATATAGTCCCTTTCACTCAATATGAAAAGTCTCATTAAGGATAAATTAAACAAGCAAGTGTTTGCAGAGCATGGTCCCTGTCACAGTAATTTTTCCATCCACATATTTTATTTCAAGGAAGATGGTACAAGGCATGACTGGGATCAAGAATCAGATCCTGTCGCACCTTACTGCTGGTGCAGGGGCAGCCTGGAATTGTGATACAACAGAATGCAATCCCAGACTCCCCTCTGCAAAGGCTCCCACTGCAGCAAGCCCTGCAGCTGAGGAGGCTCGTAGCGGGGTTAGCGTGTGGAACACTGATCCTAGCTAGAAGCCTCATCAGCAAATGAGGCTCCCAGCCAGGACATCAATGGAACACTGGCCCCGCTGCGAGGCTCATCAGATGTGGGTGGTGCACCTCTGTGGGTGGGAGCCCCTCAGTTGATGAGGCTTGAAGCCATAGGGGAGCACTTGGCCACATATTCAATTAATGGTGTGATAAGAAGAGCCACATAATTATTACACACATTCTGTTGAATTCCACAACCGTCACAGACAGCTGACTGTGGCAGAAAGAGACCCTGGAGTCATTATTGAGTCCAAGATGAACATGGGCCAACAATGCGAGAACATGGTCAGTAAGACTAACTGTACCTTGTCCTGCATCCACAGATGCATCACAAGAAGGGCCAAGGAGGTGATCCTCCCCCTTTTTGTGACACTGATCAGGCCGCAGCTGGAGTACTGCATCCAGTTCTGGGCACCACACTTCAGGAGGGATGTGGACAGCATTGAGAGGGTCCAAAGGAGGGCCACTCGTATGATCCGGGGACAGCAGGGCAGATCCTATGAGGAGAGGCTACAGGACCTTAACCTGTTCAGCCTTCACAAGAGAAGGCTGAGAGGGGACCTGGTGCCCATCTATACACTTACTAGGGGGGGCCAGCAGGGTTTGGGAGAGACCTTGTTCCCCCGAGTGCCTCCCGGAATAAAAAGGAATAACAGCCATAAGTCACTAGAGAGTAGGTTTAGACTAGACATCCGAAGGCATTACTTCACAGTCAGGGCAGCTAGGATCTGGAACCAACTTCCAAGGGAAGTGGTGATGGCTCCTATCCTGGGGGTCTTTAAGAGGAGGCTCGACGTTTACCTGGCTGGGGTCATTTGAGCCCAGTTTTCCCTCCTACCCAGGGCAGGGGGTCAGACTAGAAGATCTACAAGGTCCCTTCTGACCCTACATCTATGAATTTATGAAACTGCAGCTTATGCTTGTTTTATCATGCCATTAATTGACTGAACGCGTAGCTTGGTCACAACTTAAGGCATGATTAACTGATTAATCATGCCTTAAGTGTAATGTATAGACAGGGCCCTTCAGTTACTTTTAACTTACTTTCTGGTGTAAAAGTTGTGTGGAGAGCAATTTTTCAGTATTTCAAATTTTGGGTCCATTCAGAAGGTAATTTGTATACGAATCAAGCTGAACTCAATGCAGGCTCAGGGTCTTCATGTTTATAAACCAAAAAACGAAGCTGAAATTGGTTTGGCCACAAACTGAGTGAAAAACCAGCCAGAAATGGGAAGAGCACAAAAAGACTGGGGACTTCTTTTTTTTCTGTGTATCACAGAAAACACTGGACCATAAATATATTTACAACAGCAGTGGAAAGATATTAATAACTTTATTATTTTTTATCCTTTCATAAAGAATTAATTCCCATAATAAAACTGATCTTTGGAACGGTCCTTTTAAACTCCACCAGGGTGTTTAAGCGTGTGCCTTTTTATGCAACAGGCACAATTCTTGGGGGACTGTTGGTATAAAGAATGTACTAACAGATGATTAAAGCATAACGTCAAGTGTCATATATATCCCTTGGGGAGCAACCTATAAGAAAGCCCCTTTAAGTGTAGGTAAGAGTGTACTTCTATCATTTATTGTAGACAAGTGTTAAGATAGCGTGTGGGTTTCTACAAAAGTCTTCTCACTAGATCATTCTGTTGACTGTTAAGTATTTGTAAGCAGTCTTACCTAACTGTCATAGATTGCAAATGCAGACTTAAGCTGCCTTGTATTGAGGCCCACTTATAATATGCATTTTCTAGCAGAAACCCACCTAAGTGTATCCACAACCAGGCCAACTTGCAGGCACAGTGATATTATTCTGGGAGGATATATACATGGATTGTATGTTATGCATCCTTATTTTAGGGACTGAGCCAGAGCTGTTGGGGTGAGGGATATTTGTGTATATGTTCAACTGCATCACTTCCCTCATAATCTCAGCTATTTCTCATGCATGACTTTTCAGAGAACACTCTTCAATTATAGCAGCAGCAGAACACGAGTCTACATGGGCTTGTTCCATGTTCAGATAAACAAAAGTTGCCTAAAAGTCAACAGTTCAATATAACCCATGCTGGGGGTTGATGCTACTTTTTTTCTTTTTAATGACTGAATTCAACATCAGTGAATTATATTAGCATCCTTACAGTGCCTGAAGCAGCAACTGTGGTCTTATGCCATGGCCAATTTTAATTACAAGGCTTTGACACCCGCATTCTAGCAAAATGACAAGAACCAAGTGCCAGCCAAGTGCCAGCCTGGGAAGGACAGCAGAGTGAAAGCTCTGATCCATTAAGTGTGTGCAAAGCACCCAAGTTCACTGAATAGTCCTCAACTCCCAAGACACATGCCTGTGGTTGGAGGGCCTCTTTGCACTTTGATACACTACTGATTATTTTCCACAGGAAGGGACAAAGCCCCAACCTGTGAAAAGGCCAGTCAGGGACCTATGGAAAGTCATTCAAATAACCATGGCAATGGTAGAATGTATAATACAATGCTCCCCTCCTCATATTTCTGCATATACAGAGATAATAAAGGTACAATTCTCCCTTCTGGCTAAAGCATCCAAATACCCGCTGGCACAGTCCCCTTCTCCCAGAAAAGCACAATTCCTGCAGTAATTGTTATATTACAGAGGGGAGAGAATACAGACCAGGTCCTTCTTCACCACTGACATAACACTTGTGGAGCTGCTATTCCCACAGTAGTAGAATTCGACAGAACCACACATTCAACAGAATAAAGGCTGCCACTGGGGCCAGATTCTATTACCCTTTACATAGTCATACAGCTGCTACTCAGCTGTATAAGTGGCATTTTTAGCACTTAGGCACAGACTGTGATTCTACTACTCCTGCTAGAGTTGGTAGGGAATTCACCTAGGAAGCAGGAGACACAGGTTCTAGGTCAGGAGTTTGAACCTGACTTGCTCTGATTTCCTAGTGCAGTTCTCTAACTACTTAACCATATGTTAGACAATAAACTACTAAGAGGCTGGGAGTGTGACATGAGTAGCCCTTAAGTACTAGAAAAAACAAAAGGCAAATAAAAAAATCCATATTTTAGGGATTGACTTTAAAAATAAAAACCAAGATTTTTTGAAGTAAAAAAATCCCATATTTGGAGGGGGGAAGGGGCTGACTTGCTTTTTGGGGTATATGGCTTAAGAATTTCATTGCCTGGAATTTACATGCTAAATTAAATTCTGAGAAGGCACAGAGCTTCATATACAGGTAAGGCCCAAAAAGGAACAGATGGTCAAACAGATACCAAGGCCACAGTGCTTTTTTCTGTGCACCTGGATTACGATCCTAATACAAAAAAACAAACAACAAAAAAGTAATCACAGACCTACATACCTGCTGATTTCAGTTTTGGGCATAAATGAAAAAAAGTCAGAACCATTTTCATTTTCTGTGCTCAGAAAACAAAATGAGTCACTACTTAAAAGACTGTATGTTCTTTCAAGGAACTGAAATGCCTGCTTTAAAATATTTTTTTTTTATTGGCTTCTCTGATGTAACTGAGGGAATTCTTGCAATTTTTTTCACAAAACTTGTCTGTGAAATACACACAAAAATGAAAAAAAAGATAATAAGCCTACCTGTTTCTTCTTTTCAGGGGGAAGAGATGGATCCCCATCCTATAAAGAGAGAGACTCATTTTACTATCAACTTTTTCTGAAACCAGTAACAAAATTATATTAGTTGCTAAACTTTTTACATATATAAAACATTTTCAATCCAAATTTTAAAACTGGTTCCCTGTCAAAGATTTTAACACAGATTTATTTACCTACATTGCTAAAAATAGCAAGTCATTATATAAGGGTGCTACATTGTTTTCCATAAGGGTACAATAGTTACTGTGGCATAACAATACTGCGGTTAAATTTGAAATAGGGGTATGGCATGCTAATCTCCTCAGGCCAGAAACTGTCTTTTTGTTTGTGCATTATATAACAACAACTGCATCACCAGTTAACTAATGAAAAATAATGGAATCTCGATCATACATCTAGAAATACTATTGCAAACCAGGAACCAATAATTTATATAGCAAGCATTGCATTCATAAAAGGAGCACGCTCTTTGCAAATCTAGGTTTAATTCTTGACCAAGTTATGGAATGTTTATAAAACAACGTACGATCAGCTCTCGGTATTTCTTCTTCAGTGATTGATGTCGTTCTCGCAACTGATTGGCCATAAGCTTGTACTGGTCTCTTTCCTGTTGACATGTGTCCAGCTCTTTGGAAAGGATTAACAAAGCTTCCTTTTTGCTTTCAAGCTTCCTTTTACACACCAGATACTAAAAGGGTGAAAAAAAGAAGGTTACTGTACAAGCTGCTTACAAGCAGTGCTGGACTGAACAGCCATTTGCCATCTATTCAAAAACAGGATTTTAAGAGTAGTTGTTTGGGAATCAAAAGTTTGCCTTCGTGAGCATCTTTCCAAGAGAAAACTGAAGCCTTTAGTATGGGTGGATTACTGGGAAGATAGAGAGTCCTAGGATTCTCTTAGGGCCAGATTCTCTCCTGCTATTTAGGAAAAGAAGTCCCAATAGTTTAAAATTGTAGTCTGAAATTTCTGGTCATTTCCCCCCCATTCCTTCCATAAAAAAGTCCAGTAAAATCCCCAGTACCTTGGGGAACAACTGTAAGAAAGAAGCTTTGACAGAGGCCCTTTGCTTCTTCATTAACCCCATAGGTCCCTGGGAACCATGCTTGGTATGTAACCATGTTATCAGCAACTCCCTCAGCTTCAACAATATATACCTTAAAAACCACCCTGAGTCAAAGAAAGGAAAAGAATGGTATGCACCATAAGCATAAGACCCTAGACCTATTTCTGATTCAATCTAGTCTGGTACATTCATGAAAGCTCACTGTAAATAAAAACAAATGTTTTATAGTCAGGGATAACAATCAAAGGCAATTCTTCTATAAGGTACAACCTTATAGAAGCTTCCCTAGCAAGTCAGCAAGACAGGGGACAAAATAAAAGTTTTGCCAAGTCACTCAGCAACTTGAAGCAAAAATGTCACAAGGGGCTTACACAGGATATGAAAAGAAAAGTACTTAAGTGCCAGATGTGGCAGTCCTTTCCTGAACTCCTGCTGTGCCATTCTTCCCTGCTTGGAAAGCCAAGGAGCACAAAAATACAGTGATGTACAGAAAAAACTCAAGCTGACCCAGTTACCTGAAGCAAGATAACAGTGCATTAGACATGGCACTCAACAAATGCCAACACAACCAGCTTTCCTGTAGGGTTAATCAGACTGAACAGAGCACCATGATCACTTGTACGCATGACAGAGGTTTAGTCCCCCAAATTGAAACAGTGGGTTTTTAATTGCAATAATTAAAAATCCACTGTTTCAGTTTTGGGGCTTCCATCGTAGTTACAGTGAGGAATCCAATCCTACGTGTTTTGGAGAAGGGGTTTGCGGAGCCTGCCCGTGTCTCCCCCGGGACCACCTGGGTGGGCTGCTAGTGGACAGGTGCTGCCTGGGGGGCACCGCCATCATGGAGGGAAGGTCCGGGGCCCCCACAGCTCAGAGCCCACTGCCAGCATTCCTCCTGGCCACGAGAGAGATAGGCGGGGGGGGAAAAAAAGGATCAGGCCCCTCCCTACCAATGAAGCCTGCATAGGGAAGAGATGGATCTGGCAGGTGCATCCTGCAAGCTGGGGCAGCACCCGTGCAGCTACCACCCCACCTGGCCAGTCCCAGGTGGCACTGCCACTGCTATGGAGGGAAGGACCAGGCCCCCACTACAGCTCAGGGGCTGCATGGCCCAGTAGCAGCTACAGGCTCAGCTGAAATCAAAACAGAAACAAAAACAAAAAAACAGTGGGGAGGTACCTGATCCTTTTTTTTTTTCTCTTCACAGAACCTGCCTGCCTCTCTGGTGCCTGGGGGGTGAGCTGCTGGCAGGCCCTGAGCTGCAGGGGCCCTGGATCTTCCCTCCTTTGCAGTGATGCCCCCTAGGGCTGCCTGGGCAGGTGGCTAGCAGGCAGGTGCTGTCCCAGATCACAGCCAGCACCCAGCCTGATCCAACTGTTCCCTGAGCCAGAGCCTGGGCGGTCCCAGGGAGCACTGCCACTGCTGAAGGAAGAACTGGGGTCCTCCTCAGCTCAGGGGTAGCTCAGCCCACCAGCAGCTTGTTCCCCTGCTGCAGGAGAGGGGGGGGGGAAGGGGGGGGCGTTAAAAAAGAGGATCAGGCCCTTCACTGCTTCTGTTTTTAGCCTGCCTCTCCCGTTTGGGGGTGGGGGCAAGCTGTCAAAGGTTTCAACATTACACATAGCTATGTTGCAAACTAAACTACCTGCAGATGTGGCTTAGTTTGCAATGTAGCAAACTCATCGTAAAACATAAAAAAAAACATGCATGTGTAGAGCATGATGCAGTTAAAAACTGCAAAAATGGCCAATTTTCACCCCATGTCAATACAACCATACTGCTTCTGGTACCCAAGCTACTTCAGCTGTCTTGGCATGGCACTGCATCATGTCAGGCAGACACACCTCTGTTTTCATAAACTAGTCTACCTGATTACTTTTCCCTGAGCCCTTAAGTTTAAGGAGAATGTGCAAGACATGCAGATGTTATATGTGTAATGTCTCTGTCCTATCTTCCTTCAGTAACTGAATTTTATTTCTCAAAAATTTTAGGCAACTTGCTTTCATTTCACAATTTGGGCTACCATTAGAGAAAGCACCTATGCTAAAGTGCTATATTTCTATTTCATATTTTATACCATCTGATATTTGTATGAGATGTGGCACTAAATACATGTCAAATGTGCTCAGTAAAAGACCAAATACTGTAGCATTAATGAAAACAATTTATAGTTTCATTATATACTCTGACAAGAATACTTTGTTATTATGGGCTCTTCTACAAAGGAAGAGCATCAGCACTTCCACACTGTTCTGGGCTGTTCTTCAGGACAAAAATCATTACTCATATATTACTACTTGCTTGGAATTGACTTTGTTAACCTCAACTTCAAATAAATGAGAAATGGAGAGAGATTCTTGGTACATGAATGCAGCCAGTGTTTTCCAAAAATGGTAAATGCTTAGTTGCAAACAACAAAAAGGGGAACAAAAAGCTATTCCAAGATGGATTTGAGCTCCTAGAGAGGACACTACTACCTTGGATTAATTTTATTCCTAGCAGCATTGAAGCTGAAATCCTGTCAAATGTTTTAGATTATGCTGCCTTGGCACTGACTTTATGAAGGCAACTGTACCTATGTATTTGTGCCTTTATGGATACAGTATGAATAGCAAGTCCCCTGACAAAAGAACCAACAACACAGAATACATCCCAAATTAAACTTTAACACTGTCAATGCATAAGTGTTATAAGTGTATATATAAGTACATTGTATACAGTTCTAATCTTGGAAAATCAATTTTACTTAGCCATTTCCTGTTTCTCTCCCAAGCCACTTTTAAAAAATTGATAAGATTCTCTGTATCAATTTATTCTGGAAATTAACAACAAAAGCAGAAAATTTTGGCTTCAGCTGTAGGGCACAACAATACCAAATTAATAGTGAACTGTTTCCATATGTGTGATATAATTATCCACAGTACAGGAGAAGATAGGTGGAAGGAATTAAAAATATACCTAATATTGATAAGTAAATTTACTTTCAAAATTACTTTCCCCTGCCTTTCAGGAGTCCCCAACTCCACTCTATCACAAGCCTTTCTCCAACAATTTGGCTAATAACCTACACAGGGAGAAAAAAATTGAAATGAAAGTGAGATATCTGTCCATGGAGAGTGAGTTAGTTTCTTTCCTTCCTTTCATAGTCCTCCACTTCTTTTAAGACCTGAAAGGAAGGGAATACTGCATGTAGTCAGCTCACCATACCTTGTAAAACAGGATATTCATAGAATCATACAAAATTAGGGCTGGAAGAGCCCTCAGGAGGTCATTTAGTCCAACCCCCTAGTCAAATCAGGACCATCCCAAACTAGATCATCTCAGTCAAGCTTTCTCTACTTGGGTCTTAAAAACCTGCAAGGATGGAAATACCACAACCTCTCTGGGTAATCTGTTTCAGTGTTTTACTACCCTCCCACTGAGAAAGTTTTTCCTAATATCTAACCTTATCTGCCACCACTGAGAACAGTCTAGCTCCATTCTCTTTGGAACTACGCTTCAGGTAGTTGAAGGCTACCATTAAATCCCCTCTCAGTTTTCTCTTCTCTAAATAAGCCCAGTTCCCTCATCCTCTCCTCATAAGTCTTGTACCCCAGCCCCCTAACCATTTTCGTTGGCCTCTATCCAATTTGTCCACATCCCTTCTGTAGTGGGGAACCCAAAACTGGACACAGTACTCCAGATGTGGCCTCTCCAGTGCTGAATAGAGGGGAATAATCAATTCCCTTGACCTGCTGGCAGCACTCCTATCAATGCAGCCCAGTATGCTGTTAGCCTTCTTGACAACACAAGCACACCGTTGGCTAATATGCAACTTATTGTCCAGTGTAACCCCCAAGTCCTTTTCTGCAGAGCTGCTGCCCAGCCAGTCAGTCCTCAGCCTGTACCAGTGCATGGAACTGTTCTGTCCTAAATGTAAGACTTTTCACTTGTCCTTGTTGAACCTCATGAGATTTCTTTTGGTCCAGTCCTCCAATTTGTCTAGGTCTCTCTGAATCCTAACCCTACCCTCCAGCGTATCTACCACTCCCCGCATCCCAGGTTGGTGTCATCTATAAATTTGTTGCAGATGCACTCTATGCCATCTTCTGGGTTACTGATGAAGATATCGAACAAAACCAGCCTCAGGACCGACTCCCGAATCACTCCATTTGACACTGGCTGCCAACTAGACAAACTATTAATCACTACCTGCTGAGCCTTACAATCCAGCCAGCTTCCTATCTACCTTACAGTCCGTTCATCCAACCTGTACTTCCTTATCTTGCCTGTAAGATTGTGAAAGACCGTATCAAAAGCCTTGCTAATCAAGATATACCACATCCACTGGTCACCCCACATCCACAAAACTAGTCATCTCATCGTAGAAAGCAATCAATTTTTTCAGGCATAACTTGCCCTTGGTGAATCCATGCTGACTGTTCCTAATCACTTTCATCTCCTCCAAGTGCTCAGAAATGGATTCCTTGATGACCTGCTCCATTATTTTTCCAGGGACTAAGGTGAGGCTAACTGGTCTGTAGTTCCCTGGACCCTCCTATTTCCCTTTCTTAAAGATGGGCACTATATTTACCATTTTTAAATCATCTGGGCACTCTCCCAATCGCCATGGGTTTTCAAAGATGATGGCCAGTGGCTCTGCAAACACTCTGGCCAAATCCCTCAGCACCCTCAGATACTTCTGGCCCCATGGATTTGTACATGTCCAGCTTTTCTAAATAGTCCCTAACCTGTTCTTTCACCACACTTGGCTGCTCACCTTTTCCCCAAGATGTGCTGTCTGGTGTAGCAGTCTGGGAGCTGACCTGGCCTGCAAAGACTGAGATGAAAAAGACACTGAGTGCTTCAGCCTTTTCTGCATCCTCTGTCACTAGGCTGCCTCCCCCATTCAGTTTAAGGGACTCACACTTTCCCTGGGACTCACAACTATACTGCTCATTTTTGAAAATGTACACAACAAGCATGTACTTCTGAGCATTACCTTTGCTACCTGGGTAAGCTAGCATTAAGATTAATGCTTTCAGAATGTACAACTGCATTAAAAGAAAAATATACTAGTTACAAAAACTACACCGTAGCCTGTGGCAGATAACTGCTGTACAAAATTTGTATTCTCACCCAATAAAAATAGATCAAATGCAAAACAAATATTGATCCTGCCATACATGACAGACCTCCATTACGTATGTACTCACAGCATGAAAGAATACTTCGCCTTGCATGGGGAGGAGGTAGTTCTCCCTTAAAAATTAGACTGACAATTACTGAACCATAAACAGGTGGTGGTAACAATTGTGTTCATGGTCCAAATGAGAAAAGATAATGATGCCTTCTGCACATAATGCAAGGAGTACTCTGACTTGGTGAATTATATTACAATGACAAGACCTATGGGAGAAGGTGGCCTGATATTTCTGTGTAGGCATTTTACCTTTGCTCATCATTGTGGTATCTAGATTCTACCATAAAATCTGTTAAAAGTTATTTTTTCTAAACAGTTTATCTTTTGATGTAACACTGGCTTTGTTAAATAGATTTTTTTTAATCATGTAATATAGTATAAGAGTTTGCATCTGTGGACTTCCAAGAATAAAAATCTACACCAACAGATTATCCTCCTAAATTTGATTATTCTTCAAAACCATATACCTAATTCCAATATATTATAGTTTCTGAGGGAAAAACAAATTACATTGAGATGGAATTCAAAGCAGGCATGACAGATGCTGTACAATGCATATGCTTTTCAATGTAAAAATACAAATATATCAATAATGGCTAAAAAATTAGTAAAACCATCAGAATACCAAGAGAAAGGGTATTTAGGGAAATAACTAAGCCCCAGAGAAATATGAAGAAACAAGTGAGACAAGCAGACTTAACATGATGTGAATTAAGAGAAAGAACCACACAGACTTTGATACTGTAGTTTGATTTGAACAAAGGAAGCAACAGGGGTAATTTTAAATATGTTCTGTAGGAAAAATCTTCAAAGGTGCTTCTGTTTATGTAAATACTGGAGAATTCATCCTCTCAGTTTGAAGAAAAAAGGCTATGTATAGTATATACTGAGCAACCAGTGAGGCAAACAAAAGGAATTCTGTAATGTATTATAAAATACTTTGAAACATTTTATACCATGCTCTCAGGCACATGTCCTTTGAAAAATTTCATTAAATTGTTTCTTAAACCCAGCAAAGCTTCACTTTTAACATAAGAAACAAAAAAGTTAACCATGAACTAGCTGCTCTAGTCACAATTTAAAAAGATAGGAAAAGTACAATTTTATCTGTCCAGAGACTTTTATCTACCAATTTACTGTTATCTCCAATAAAGTAAATTATAATTGCCACAAGGAAGATCATAATAATTAAAAGAATATATATGACATACTACATTACTGCCTGAACTGCTTTACAACCAGATAACTGCTTTAGTGAAATTAAGTAAGAGACTGACATTACATGAGAGTTAAACTGCTCCAAGGTCACCCTCTACATCAAACACTTACTATTTGTCCATAGTTATTTTTAGTGACAAATCCAGTTAGATCTCATTAACTACCATACAGACATGGTCTAATAATCTGAAAAGGCTGGGCCACTGTCAAGATTTTAGACTTTTTCAATGAACCCATGGCAAAGTTCATATCCTAAAACAATTTAGAAAAAACACTACAGACTGCATTTGTGTAAACGACTAGCTCTACACTTTGGTATTTCCCTTCTTGCCACTAATTAACATAAAAATAATGTGTTAAGGGCAAAACTAATGATATCATCCGTGACTAACTTATGCATCACTGTAAACTTATCCAAACTGATGCATCACTGTGCATTTTGGGTGTTCTCAACCCTTCAAAAATCAGATGAACCTCCTACATTCTAGTATGACATCATACAGATGTCTTGAAACGTGTTAACTTCATCCATTACTATTTCTGTGCTCAAGAACTCAAATGATAAAAATCAGATCTTTCAGACAACAGATTCTAGCCACTTCTACCTCATGTGATATTATGCCTATTTTATAAATGAGGAACTGAGGGACAGAAAATTAACAACAGAATTTACAAAGATACTCACTAACCTTGGGTGCTTTAGTGACTGCATGCCCCTCCTGAGAAGCCTGAAGTCTGGGTTCAGAAATACTGAGCTCCAGTGCTGGGTGCAATGTACCTTAACAATCAGGTATCCAGAAAATAAGGAACACATAATTAAAGGGCTATCTACCAAAAAAAAAAATATTTAAAAGTTTTTGGCATATGATGTCACTAAAGCCAAGGATAAAGGAGTCCCTTCAGGTTTGTCAGCTGCCTCCCCACGATATTAGCCCCTCTTCTTGCAGTTCCCTGCCTCTTGAGTTTTAATTAAACAAATTCCACTGCCCATTTCCACTGCTCACCCTTCAATACTCATCATACCCACTGGGTCTCTTTTTCCTATCCTGGAACACAGCAGGAAAAGATATGATATTCATGTCTCACCTTCTCTTGTTACCCCATGTGATGTACTACAGGTTTTATAATGTTATTTCTACGTTAACTGTGTTTACATGATAATATTGCATGATTCGGTTTCTCTCATTAGCATGTCCACTGAGACTGAAGGCTTAAGTGCCTGAGGTGGTTATGTACAGGATAAGATAAGATGGACCTACAGCATCAGCAGAGCCTTCAATTACTTTGTTGACATTTCAACTGAGATGAGATGTCCAACAACCAAGAGGGATCCAGAGAAGACATATGTGACAATGGGAGGGCAGGTTGGAAACAAGCAGCTTGGCACCACCTGGAACTGCCTGGAAGCATAAGAAAAAGTATTTCCTTAGTTTCTTTAGCCCAGTGACATCCAACCAGAGTCCTTTCACCGAAGAGACTGTTTGCCGTGCTTCCTGGAACTGTGGGCTGCACTGGGTCATCCCGTTCCTCTTTTTCTGGAGTGGAACTGGATGCTTACTTTTAGAGTCAGGACCAGCAAGAACCAGGGAAGGTGAGATTGAAAGGCTGGGGTTTCAGAGGTGGCAGGAGCTTGGGCTTCCCGCTGTTCCGGAAGTCAAGCCTAGGCTGCCTTCAGTGGACACTCTCAGAGATCAGGCAAGGCTGCAGCAATCACAAAGGCGTACCTCCTGGAGGGCACTCTATGCACCTCAGCTTCCAACTCTCTGTACCGCCTCTTTGTACCCCTGAGAACTCTGGTACTCATGTATCATATTACTAGGCTGTCGCCATTTCCATGATCCTTTTCAAATGACAAGTGCCATATTCCTTGCCCAGTCATTTAGGGTCCCTGGAACATCTGTTCCATTTTGCTCTACCCTGTAGCAATTAGGGTTTCCCTGCTGTTACAGAACTCATGGCACTAATAGGGTAGGTTGACATCTGCACATTCTGCTTACCACAAAATAGAAATCAGTCCTACTTGCCCTTCTTATCCAGTTTCCAAGATTGGAGTGTTTAGATATGTCAATACTAGCTATTGCTTAATAACCACACATTAGGTTTAGTTTCCAACACTTAACTTCAACTTTCCTATTGACGTGGCATTAAAGGGGCACATGCATACTGCTGCCTTCTACTGCACAGATTCAGAACTGTTCAACTGTCAGACATGACACAGTTAACAGGTGAGGAGTAGCTTTTTTACCGGTGGACAGTCTTGTCCTTCACAGTTTATCTCAAAGGAACAGATGCAAATGGGGTCCAAAATCCTTCAGGCTAATTCTAGGAAGCACAGATGCATATTAGTAATTGTAAGTATATCCCAGAGAACACCATATGCCTGGGGAGGTGGCAGGCAAAAAGAAGCATCTTTAGAATTAAATCCAGTGTCAATCTCTACAAGCTCCTGAAAACTTTGAGGAAGAAGCCAGCTGAAGAAATGCAAAGCAGCCACTCTAGTTTGTGGATTCCTTTTTCCTTATATTCAGTGGAAAACACTACAGATGTGAACATTTGTCAAAGCAGCATTATTTTAGGACTAGTGTTGAACTTTCAATGAAGACAGTCAATACCCCCAGTAACATTAATCGGACATGGACTTAGGCCATACAGTGATTCTCAACCAGGGTCCTGCTCATTATCAGCACTGGTAGGTATGAAAACAAGATGCACAGACTACCCAGAGATTTCAAATAGGAATCTATAGTTTCAGAAAAGTTCTGACGTATTGTCGTCTGAGTTCTTTGCAATGGATGAACTTCTCTATTATTTTTCTCTTGTCAAAAATGAGCAAAAGCTAAGAGCTGACATTTTCCAAGGGGCCCCTTGAATCTAATGCAATAGAAGCCAACCTTTTTGGCAGGCATGCCACAAGGTAAGCCCTGCACCCTCTGAGTGCCACTCCAAATTCCTTCCCCTGACTAATCTGTTGCTCTGCTCGCTATCTTATCTGTCATTATTGCTACCCTTGCTCCCTCCCTGACCTGCTGTGTGCCACACAGCATCTGCCTGTGCCATTTGTGGCCTGCATACAGCAGGTTGGCCAGCCCTTGTCTGACAAGTTTGAGAACCAATGCTTTAAGGCACAATCCCATCACCATCTAGGCCACCACCCACATGACCCTAAGTGATACTAACTACTTCTATAGTTATTTTCACCCATATCAAAATGTTTTAACAATGTATTATTCCCCCATATACAGATGGGAAAGCTGAGGCTTTAACAGATCAACAGGGCTAAAGGAGCCATCTGGCAGAAGAACCAAACTTTTGTAAACTTTACATATTCAGGAAAAAAACACAGCATAAGTCATAAATTGTCATCTTTAAGAACTTTTTCTGAAAGAGTCATGTTCATTCTCCCCATAAAGATCCCAATTACTTGAGGTCTGTGCAGAAAAGTAGAGAACAAATTCATACAAATTCTCATTCCACAAGGCTGCCCTTTTGTGACCATCTTGCCAGTCTATCAACTGGAATAATGGGTGCTGAATCTCTGCTAGTATTTTGAATATCTGCATAGCTATTCTCTTCTATGCTAGCCTATTCAGAGTCAGTTAAAGACCCTCTCCTAAGCATTCAGAAGATTCCCTTGGGGCATGGTGCCACTGTGGTGCACAGAGCGTTGAGGGTCAGCAGTATGTGAGAACATAAGCAAATGTGAGGTGAAGAAGGAATGAAAAATGATATATGTAGAGGCAGAGGAGAGACAGAAGCAGCAAGAAGTTGATGGAAAAATGTAAGAAAAGTGCAGAAAACCAAGGTTATAAAGGGCTACTATAGAGAAACTACACAAAACAATGAGAAAACAACATAAAAACTGATCTGGAAGGGACAGTCAACAATGCAGGAGAAGATTACGTGAGGTAGGAAGAAGTGGAAGGCAGTTAGAGGCCCTCAAGGCCTGTGAAACCAGAGAGAGAGAATGTACACCACAAGAATTGAAATAAGGTGATGGAGAAAAAAAAGAGAAATATTAAAGATATAAGAGGGAAAAACAGAGGAGAAAAGGGAGGCAAAGATATTCTGCCTCCTAATGAAAAGTAAAATAAAGACACAGTAAATTAACTGTCACTTTAAAAAGTGAGTTGACATGCTGCAAAAAAAATATTTGCAATAACAAAGTTCTAGCCTCAGTTTCTTGCAGTATGGGACCTCAGTTTTTAAATATATTTCTGCAAGAAGACATTTCTCAATTTTGTTAAAGCACTTTGGAGTCTGTTTGCTTCCCCCTACATAGTTCAAGCAGAACCCAAAACCAGAGAAGTCAACAGCAGTCTTTCAGTTTGCTTTTACCAGGACCTGTGTGTCAGTTCTTGCACCCAGTTCTGACTTCAAGTGCCTAGTACGTAAAAGATGGGGGGAAAAACAGCCACTACTGAACACAATCTATATCTTTGACAGTGTTCAGGCTCTCTTATTTTGATGATACATTGGATGTTTAAATTTTTTTCTTCATCCCTTAAAGCAATAAAATAGTAGGTAATATTGACAAATGCATATAATGGCTACTGAATCTAAAACAACTGCATAAGGGCTCTAAGTTGCCTTAGGACTATACAATAAAGAGTGCAAGAAAAGTTTGCTTTAAAAGTTAGAGTCCAAGCCCTACAAACAACTAAGCATGCGAGTTATCCAGCTGACTCCAAAGGGGGACACACATGCTTAAGTATTTGCAGGATCAGAGTGCAAACCTGAAATGATCAATGAGCTCTATGTGATCACATGGGTTTAGCCCACCCGGCAACTATTACAGGCTCAAGGCCCAACTCCAATCGAGTTTGTAAGCTAACATATATTGCAGCTGAATAAAGTCAAGACAACCTTTAAAAAGTCAAGAACAGGGACATTTCTTTTTACCAAACTTCTAAAATCCTTTTCTTGCCTTCCTCCCTCGTGTCAGACATTCAAAATAATTTTGTCCTGATGCAGGATCACAGAATGTCAGGAGGTTTGTTTCACTTTCTTCCACCAGTTTTGGTCCCTGACATAAGCAAAGTTATACAGATAGAAGAGTAAATGTTTTCGATCTGAGCCTTCAAGAGGTGCTACTGCAGCCTGGTAAAGTTAAGTCTATTCCCAAACTTTTGCTGCTCTTCGCTTTCTTTACAAATCAATGATGTAAGACCCAAACCCCGGCTTCTAAGCAATTGGATCTTCGCAGATCACCCCTTCAGTGGTCATCTGATTGTGTTTGGTAGTGGCTGCTTTTTCCAGCTCTCACATACTGGGCACTTGAAGTCAGAACTGAGTGCAAAAACTGACACATACCCTTGGGGAGAATGAGGAGTTATGGCCACAAATTCCTGGAAGATCAATTCAGGCTCACTATTAGGAAAAATGTCTTCAGTCAGGGTGTCCAGACTGTGGAATAAGCTCCCTCCAGAGGTGGTGCTATCACCTACCCTGGAAATCTTCAAGAGGAGACTAGACAGTCACCTAAGTGGGGTCACCAGACCCCCAGTTATCTTTCCTGCTTTGTGCAGGAGGCTGGACCTGATGATCTTCTGGCTTTACAATCTATGTATCTATGAATCACAGGTCCTGCCCAAAGCAAATTGTCAAGGGGGTTGGGGGAAAATCAGTGACAGGATCAGGGCTTTGTTTGTCACATCAACAAAATACCTCCTTGGTAGGAAAACCAAACTGAAGTGAAACCCACAAGATGAGCAGTGATGGTCTTCACACCTTGTGAGCACAGAAAGGCATCGCTGTCAGGTCAGACGGCAGCACTGACTCTGCCGGTGGCACTTGCAGAAGCACCAAAACTTCTGCTGCGGCCCGCTCTGGGGCTGGCTGCTGGGGGACCCCCTCCCGCCCCGCCAGCTGGCTGCTGGGGGACCCCCCCATGCCCCACTAGCAGCCCCCAGACTCACGGGCAGGAGACAGCAGGGCAGGTGTTCACCTCAGGGCCCAGCGGTTCTGCCCCAGGGTGCAGCAGGCATCTCGACACCCATGGAAAGGGGCCCCACAGCACTCCCCACACCAGGCCAACCAACGCGATTTGCAAAACGGCAGCCCACGGGGGCAGAAACATGTCTGCGCTCAACACCGCTGCCTTGCTGCCCTCCAGCGAGGAGGCGGGAGATGGCATGTCCCCGGGGGCCTCGGCTCTCTCGGGACGGGACCTGGAGCCGGATAAGCCGCGTAGCGACCAGCTCCCTCCGGGGCCGCCACAGCCCGTCCCGCCAGGCTCCAGCCTGCCTGTCATCGGACTCCTGGGCCCGGCCAGGGATGGGGGAGCAGCCAGCGGGCAGCCCCCAGCCCAGCACCGGCCGCAGCGGCGCGGCCCACCCACCCGTCCCCACGCCTC
>NW_017728948.1:34034258-34063161 GCF_001723895.1 Crocodylus porosus
CCACCTGCCGCCGGCCGCGGCCCTCCCAGCCAGCCCTCGTGCGGGGCTGCGCACTGAGCCCGGGGCCGCCCTGTGTCGCGGGGAGGAGCGGGCGGCGGCACCACCACGTTACGTCCTGGCCCTGGGCCTGCCCGGAGTCGCCGCCCTCGGCCTGGGCCCGCACCAGGCCGCGGGCTCGCTCGCCAGCTGCCTTCATCCGAGCCCCGCCTCAGCCTCTGGCCCGCGCCCGAGGCCGAGGTCCTGGCCCTGTGGCGGCCTGCCGGGTCCTGCCCGGGCACCTGTTGGAAAAGGGGGTGCGGCTGGTGTGGAGTCTCCGCACATGTTGAAGCAACACCGGTTTTCCTCCAGTTAGAAATAAACCGGCAGCTTGAAGGGGCCTGGGCCTGTCTGCTGCAGTTCGAGATTGAAGCGGAAACAAAGGTAACTTCCTTGGAATGAGTTCAAACAATCTGCCGGCTGGGGAAAAGGAGCTTTGCTGCCGCGAGCAGCGGGGCAGGAGAAAGGCTAGGTTCAGTGGTGAATCATCAAGCCCATTAGAAAGGAGAGGGCTGGTAACACCCGTGGAGTGAAGAGTTGAAAAGGAATGGCAGGTATTACAATGATCCAGAACTTCAGCTGACCCGATTAGAAATGTTGCTGCCTCTGCCCGCACTTGGCTTTAAACTTGCCACACCAGCCTGGCCCCCATATCCATGCCTGCACCCACTCTCCCTACTGATCCCTCTTTTCCCAGATCTCCCACTTGGTGAGCACTTTGGTTTACCTCTCCACAGACACCTGATAACTGAAGCATGCAATAACCATTTTTTTAAAGGCTCCTAACACAGTAACTCCATTTTAAATTTTTAAAAAATATTGGTGCACATAGGTAGGCAGAACAGCCTCCATTTTCCTTCCCTCCACTCTGGAGAGTTTTTGTCTTCTTGGGCAGTGATCATCAGACTGTGCCTCTAGGCATACAATAGCTCTTCAACGTGTCACTTCTCTCTCTCAACAGAAAATATGAAAGAGAAATGGCCAGGAATTGCTAAGGCCATTTTTTTTGCTGCTATTTAACTAATGTAAGGGGGTTTTTTTCTTTTGAACTGGAGCATGTTTCACAGAAATGAAGGGCTGGAAGGGATCTCAAAAGATTGCGGAGTCTAACCCCCTAAGACACAATTTGCCTTAGGAATGTATAGGCTGTAGTGGCTCTTGGGTTTACAGTGGTCACATGGGTCCGGAGCTAGTTTGGACTGAATATCAACCATCTAGTGCAGCGGTTGGCAGCATTTCTGGAATGACGTCCCTTGGGTCAACAGTGCCACAAGGACCCACCTGCAGCTGGCGCTTCTCCCTAGAGCACCTGGAGCTGAAGTCCCCTGCTACTGAATGTGGTACCAAAAGCCGCATGGGCTGAATCCAATGGCTCAATGGGCCAAAAGCAACCCCTGGGCTATAGGTTGCCAACCCCTGCCTTAGGATCTTTGGGACCCTGCTACTTCATTTGTAGGGTAGGGTTTCTCTAACCCTCATTGTCTCTCATAGGCGTCCACAGTGCCCTGCTTTCTAAAATAGCTGCCGACAGATCCGTTCTTTTATAAACTTTATGCTTTATAAATTTTAAACTTAACTTTGTAAGTTTTTCATCCTCGTAGAAAAAGGTTCAAAATGTTCTCTGAGTGCACCTAAAAGCTCTGAAAAAAGAAAGCAAATAAATAAAAAAATTATTTTTTAAAATCTCTCTTTTATAAATCAATGTAATTTCAGAGGAGTGGGGGCCTGATTTATGGTTTGGAGCATCTGGAGTTGGGATTACCAAATCCCACAGCATGATTCCTTTGTGAACCGTTTTTGTTCATTTTGCTCATTTTGGTTCTTTGTTAAACATTGTGTTTGAGAAGTAGAGCAAAAAATGTCTTCTTTTTTGGCACCCATGTAATATTTAGTTACTCAAACACAAACCGGAGTAAGCTGTCTGAGAAAGAAAGAAAGAAAGAAAATAAACAGCACAGCATTGTATATATTTACACCTTTTCTGTAACATGTTTTAAAGTGGGTGATAGGGATCAGCTTGACAGTCACAAGATGAAGTTAACTTTTATCTATCTCCTGTCTGCCTCTCCAGTTTCTTCTTAATCTCTAATTTTAGGTCTCTCTCATGCAATCCTGTTCATACTCCTGAACTGCATGTTCTCTTGCTTCTTTCCCTCTTGCACAGTTTCTCACATCTTTCGTATTCCTTCACTTTCACCGCTCTCTCCACTGGATCTTTTTCATCAGCCTACAAGCATATTCTTTTGTCCACTCTCTAGAAATTATTCCCTCTGTTCTCTTCACCTCCCTCAGTCTTCAAACTATCACCTTGTGGAGCATACTGTCACCCCTTTCCTCCATCTTCCCTGCCAGTCTCTCTTCTGCCTGACCAATGGCCTAGAAACGTCAGAGGGGCATTTCTCTATTTTTATTCTGCCTGATCAGTCTTATGCCTTTAACACTACTGGTCATCATTTTCCACAAAAATATTCTTCAACTTTCTTGCCTTTGATTCATTATTGTTACAGAGGTTCCAAATGAGATCACGGCCCCATTGTGATTGACGCCATATGTCTGTACATATGTATATTTGTAAATGAGACAAAAATACCTGCCCTGAATAATTTACAGTCGGTATAGGCATAGCAAATGCAAGGTGATAGAAAGTGTTTTCATGCCCAATTTGTAGATGGGGAACTGAGGCAAACAATGAACAGACCTGCCCAAGGTCACAAAAGATGTGTCAAGCTTAGCTGGGAACAAAAAAGAGTTTTTAAGTCCCGATTTAATTGCAAGACATAAAACGGTCTTCCATTTTCTCTAACAATGGAGCTCTCCTGCCTTTTATTTTGGCTGAGTGACTGCTCTTCCACCATCATCTTACATATAACAGAAAGCACATTCTTGAGAGTCATAATCTGAAAAAAAAAAAACCTTCCTTCCTATATCTCTGTCCATCTGCCACCCTGGTTTTTGTCTTCAGATTCCTTATTGTCCTTCCTCTCAATTCATGTTCCTCAGGTTACTGTCTTTATCCAAGTCTTCCAGCACTCTCTAGGCACTCTCTAGACCCTGCTACCAGGATTTTCTCTCCCCTTCCTGCAGCTACCTTGCAAGTCTAGCTCGCTTTCCCCAAAATCTATTTTCTGTCTAGTCTCATATTTTCATCTGTTTCTCTGAAATCTTCTCCTGGATATCTTGTTTAATACCATTGTACTCCATTAGCAAACACCAGCACAGTTCCTTAAACTAATCCTTTTTTGTCAACTAACTAAAAATGCTAGACTAGAAATGTCACTAGAATTTTATTGATTTAAACAAATGGTAGATTAATCCAACATTTTTAAAACTTTGATTTCAGAAATCAGGACAATGGAACAAAAAGGCACCATCATTCTAGAAAAAGACTCCTTTTATTTTATTTGCAGCAAAGACAATTAATGGGTGACCTACAACATCATTATTATTCTCTTTGTTCTTATTGTTTATTTAGTGAACTAACATGATTATCACTTCCATGTCCTTTGAAGAAGTATATGTTAAGCACACATTCTAAAATTTTGGACGAGATAAATTGTTGAAACATTATAAAAATATATAATATTTGTTCCCATTTAAACAATTCCATCTGACTTTTTAGAGATGTTCCAGATTTTTAATCAGGGTTTAAGTACTTCTGAATGAAGTTATCACCTACTATAGATAGAATACGCATTTCAGGAGTTGTGAAAATTAATATCAAGTTTATTTTCATTTCATACTCTTGGTTGATTAATACACCATCAAGCCTCATGCACCCATTCTGTTGGAGTCATCATATATTTGTGGTAGTGTCATTAATTCTAATATTTGCCCTATCCCCTAGATATTGTCTCTATTTCTATTGAGTCTTTTAGTCTCTGATATCCAATGTTATGCTGTTTTTTGTCCATTTATATTCTAGCTGTGCTGCTTCAGTTTTCTCAGGTTCATTGCTGGTTCCCCTCTCCTCTATCAGCTACTGTAGTTCACATGCATGGTCTGTCAGCAGGACAATGTGATCTGCAGATCAGAAACAGTTTAGCTGCTCTTCATTTATGCTGAATCCTTTTGTGCCCAGTCAAGTCCATGAAGGACAAACAACAAAGAGCTTTAAAGTGATGGTGTTTCCTTTTTACTCCTCTGCTATTTTGAACTTTGAATTCATTAGTTATCTTGGATACCAAATGTAACCTTAAAATCAGACAGCGTCTCTTCATTTTTTAGAGCTATTGAGCAAGATTCTCAGCTGGTATAAATTGCACCAGAACTAAGAGTTGTATAACTGTTTTCCTGTTCCCATAAAGATCACCATTCAAAGGCAACAAGGGTTAGATCCACAAAGATATTGCTTTGCCCAGCTCCTAGACACCCTGCTACCTGGGAGAGCCCTATACCCTGACATGGTCACCCAGATTCTCTATGCAATTCTTAGGGAACATAGGGCTCATAAGGAGGGAATCTTCACAAACCAGCTGAATAGGGAAATACCAGAGCAAATGGAGATGAAATCCAGAGGAAATGGGAACAGCTTGGGCCTATTGCTATGCAAGGAGGTGGTAAACCTAGGTCGGGGTGGGCAATTATTTTGGGCTGAGGGCCACATAGGGAGTTTTGATGAGCTGTCACGGGCCAAGTCACCCACCTCAACAACTCACCAAAACTTCCTATGGAGCCTGGTGGGTGGGGAGCATTGTTCAGGAGTGGGACAGGTATGATCCATTCCTTGCATGCCCTGCCCTGTGGGCGGGGTGGCAGGGTATATGGGGTAGGGGGCTGCCTTGGAGCCAGTTGGGTGTGAGGGGACAAAGGGGATGTATAGGAGCATGTGGAGGGGGTATATGCCGGTGGGGAGGGGGCTGCCTGGGAGGCAGCTAGAGTAAGGGGTTGGGGGCAGGGGGAGGTGGTGCAGCAGAGCTCACCTGGTCAGCAGCTGCCCTCACAGCACTCATCCCGTGGCCATGCCGTGCTCCTGATGGCCCCGGCCCCAGCCCTGGCCAGCATGCAGCTTCTGGCAGGGCTGTTCTCAGGATGGCTCTCATTTCACCAGGAGGCAAGGGGACCACAGCAGCACTCAATCTTCTCAGGATCAGGAACAGCCCCACTGAAAGCTGCACATGCCAGCCACAACCCATGCTGGTGGGGCTGTTCTGCTCCCCTTGCCTCCAGCTGCAGCTCCTGCGCCTATCCCTGTTGCACCACTCCAGGCTGGGGAAAAGCTTCAGCTGAGTGGCCCCTACCCAGTGCATGGAGCTCTGGCTTCAGGCCGCCTTCCCACCCGCAGGTGGCTGCTTATTGCGCTGGACAGGCAGAGCAGTGGAAGGCAGCTGGGTGCTACAGCCTGAGCTCCATGTGCTGGGCAGGAGCTGCCTAGCTGAAGCTTCCCTCCCCCCTGCCCACCCAGAGTGGCATGGCAGGAGCAGGAGCAGCTGTTGCAGCTGGAGGCAAGGAGAGCAGAACAGCCCTACTGGCCCAGGCCCAGGCCCTGGCCAGCACACAGCTGCTGGTGGGGCTGTTCCTGGTGTGGCTGCAGCCCTCCGGTTGCTGCTGTGCTCTCCTCACCGCCAGCAGCTGCTCTTCCTCCCACTCCTGCCCCTGTTGCACTGCTCTGGGTGGGCACAAGGAGTCTTCAGCCCAGCCCAGCAGCTCCTGCTGGAGGTAAAGGGAGAAGAAATGCATCTGGGTGGCCATACTGGGAACAGTCTCTCCAGGAGCTGCGTGCTGGCCAGGACCTGGACCGGTGGGAGTGCAGCGCAGGCTGCCCCAGCGGGAACAGGTGGGGCTCAGCTGCACGTGGAGCACCTTGGGGGCAGTTGCGGGTCGGGTCCAGTCAGTTTGCAGGTCGGATCCAGCTCACAGGTCATATTTTGCACACCGCTGGCCTAAGTCTGTCAGGAAAACAATACGCCTTCCTCAATTACAGGAACACCACTAGATGAATGCCAAAAGATTTGGAAGTATCTGAAGACCCAGGCTGAAAAGTTTGGGGTGGAGGATATTTGCTGGTTGTAGAGGTTCTCAAATGATTCAAAGAATTTGGAACTGATCTGGCTGATCTCACTAATTTGACCTAGGGCATAAAAAAATTTCCTTAAAAAAAAAAAGGATGAATTACAAATGATTACTAGGGGCAACAAATGAAAAAGTGGTAATGGGAGTTTAGTAATTAAGGTTCTGAGAGGGGACACTGAGCAGAGAACACTGGCTACAGCCCACTGCCTCCTGAATGTATCCTAGAAGCCTATGGATGCCACCCAATGAAACTTCACCCAGAGGCATGTACGGAAGAGAGGACAACCCCACAGTTGACTTGGTTTCCCCCAGCCAAGTCATCTTTCCTTAGTTTCCTGCATCCAAGACAGGATCTAAGCATTATCAGTCAGGGTGGGATATGCATATGACTTAGACAAGTTCTGAAACCTACAGGATAGGCCCATACTGGTAGGGTAAGTGGAGGAATCCCTAGTCTGAGAATCCTGCTTCAAGCTTCTGGTGCTTTCACCTGAGCTAGGGTTCTGAGCATGGGAGGCAGCAAAATTGTATATACCCACCAGCCGAAACTTGGTAGATTTGGGATATCAATAGCAAGGACATCAGTTTGAGGACATCAATAATGCCTAAACAAGGGACTTAGGTGGTCAAGGAGACAGATAGGTATTTGAGTATCTTTGAGGATTTGGACCTAAAGGGACAAGGTGTCTAAATTCCATTTTCAGAAGTCAGTGCAACTTTGGTTTTGAAGTGCTTGAGTCATTTTTTAAAACAGGCCTTCAGCTCCTAAGTGAGTTCTTTGGAAACCTTTAGCCATACTCTCGAAGCACTCTCACAATTGCATTTATTTATATACACAAGCAGATTCTGACATACAAGCACTGCATGGATTCAGGAGGTTTTCCTGAGCAGTGGAGAAAAATTGAAGTGCTACTGGACAGAATTATCTTAATTTCAAAGACAGGCAAAGATTTTTTAGGTGATATATTTTATTGGACCAACTGCAAAGTTGGGATAAAGTCAGACACACTTTCAAGTGCAAAGCATTCTTTTTCTTCAGATCTGAGAAGGAAAGCTAGCACAGCGACTGTTAAGACTGTGAAGTGGGTAGAGCTGTGAAATTGAGGCAGGTAGAAATTCCTAGGGGTAGCAGACAAACAATTAGCAAAAGAAAAGAAGCTTGATTAATGGAAGATCAATACCTATCAAAAGGGAGGACGGTCATTATCATCTGTATCATGCAGGAAGAATTTCAGGAATCAAGTAGATTAAAGTGTATCACAAGTCAATATATGTATTCAGAGCTTGGTTTCTAGTGTGCAACCAGCTTATGAGTTATGTTCCTAACCTCACCTTTTAAGGGTATTTGGTAGATTTCCTTTGAGCGCAAAGATACTGAGGTTTGGAAGGGAGTAGTTGTTTTGTGAAAAAAGTGTTCCTGTTGATGTATGCATGTCTCTGCCCTTAGTAATTTTTCTGTCAGAGTTCTTTCTGGTGTGTACTTGCTGTTTAGTTTCACTCACGTAGTTCCCTCGAAAGTATTCAGTACTTTGGATCAGATATATGACATTTTGGGAAAGTCCCTGAAATTACGGTTATAGAAGATGCCAGGTCAGTCCATATATTGGAACCATCTCCTAACAATCTCACTACCAGTTCTCCCCTGCAGGGTTCTTTCAAAGTCTGTTTGCTACTGCTTTAGCTCTCCAAAACATATGAATCATTCTGGATATCCTCTTATGATTACTTTTTTAAAAATCCCTTTGTTTTGTCTTGTAAATAGAGATTAGATTTACAAAAATAGGATCTCAGCAGGTTTATAAAACCTCTTTCTACTTTTATAAAGTATGAAGTTTACTTCTCTTGTAGATATCAGAAAATGTCAGATTCTTTAGATTTGCTGTCAGAGGCTACAATACTTGAATGAGTTGTTATTGTATTTTCCCAGAGAAATAACTGAATGAGCCTTATTTTGTACAGTGCTTTAGTTTTGTGGTTTTTAGTACTTATGCAGTGTACCAAACATATAGGCCATGAAAATGGAGCCCCCCATTTAAGTTTAAGGTAAAAAATGGGTGAGCAGTACCAGTAACCAATCTCATACAGTCCTGTCCTTGCTCCTTCACTGTAATCTAGTGGGACCAGTACTAGGGAAAAAAAGGAGAGTTCATTCTTCATATTGATTAATTTCTTACCATTAAAACTGAAATTGCCAGTACTGGTGGCAGTGGCAGTATTTCTACTGGAACTTGGACTGAGGCAATTGGTTCATTCCATATGGACCATTAAATAGCTTTCATTCACTACAGATTGGGCTGGATTTGTACCAGTAGCCATGTTACCAGTGCCCTAAGGCATTGACTTCCTTTCTTTTGCATTCTTTCTTAAACCATAGGTCTGGCTGCTTCTGCAGCATTGCTGGCTTTCAGATACCAGAAAGGAAGTAGCACTGTACTGGTTATTGGGTACTTGTGAATCTCAGGTGTCTGCAGTGCATTGCACTGAGGTACAAAAGAGAAGTTTATCTGTCTTGGCACTTACAGTAACTCGGTCCTTCCCCCATAATACAGCCCTCCTCTATTTTATATAGTTTCCTTACTCTTAAGCTCCACCAAGAACCCAGCTCTGCCCAGGTGAAGTGTCCTCCTCCCCTTTTCAATAAACCTCGCTGTCCCTGCAGTGCGTTCAGCAGTGGGCTGTTTCTTTAGATTCCAGCTAAACTGGATCCATCTCAGGAAAATTCCCTCCCTTTCCTCTGTTGAGGAACTGTTACTGAATAGCCTGGCTAAAGGAGAGGGATTTCTCAAGGGAGGTGGCCGAGTAGATGATTATGCATTGTAGAAAGGAATCCCTCTCCCTCCACTCCCCACTATAGCCATTTACTGGTTCTCAACTTAGGTCTACCTGGGAAGTGACCAGCACCCTAAGGCTGTCCAACTTCTAAGCACTGAGGGGCCAGATGCCCTCATGCCTGTGGGCTGCTCCAGAGCAAGTCACAGGTCCCTCAGGCCACCAACTGCATGGGTGCTCCCCACCCCCACTGCACCGTGTGCCTACGCAGGTCCTCTCTCCCACCTCTCTGCTGTAGTACACAGCTGCATAGACTCTTCCCCCTCCACTGCTGCACCACACAGCTCCAGGCTCACCCACAGCTCCCCCAGGCATGCCACGCTACAATGTCCCACCCCATGGGGCAGGGCAATTCAGCAAAAGTCAGAGGACAGAGCAGCCTTGGGGCAGGAGCCTGTGGGCTGCAACTTAACCCCTCGTGGGCCATGCTACCAGTTAGACAGCCTAAGAAATAAGGTGATTTTTTTTTTATTCCTATGATCCTATGAATAAGGAAAACTTGGGAATTGGAGCAGAACACAGCACAAATCTCAACAATTTGCCTGTTTAAGAACACGTCATTATAATTTAATTTAGACTTCTTGTAAATGAATTCTGTGTTCCCAGAGGCATCAGACTCCTCTTGTCAAGACAGTTTTCCAGTCTCTCACTGTCCTCCTTTCTTATTATTATTATTTTCCCAAAATAACTTTTTACTGATGTAACTAAAAATGCAATGATAGATTAAAGGGAGTATTTTGTAGAGTGCCTCAGACAGGCACAACTGAAAAGAGAAGTAAGGAAAAGTGTGCTGCATTTAAATTCCTCTAAATGCTATAGAAAAACTATCTATAGATAGGAAGTAGTTTTTAATAAGGAGATAAATTAGGGAAGTCAGACTACTTTGTGTTACAAGGTAATTTATCAAGGGTAACCAAGCACTGTCAGTAGATATGACGTATGAATATCTTTTTGGAGGCTAAGTTCATTTTTCAGTTGATGGATTATACCAGATTTATGAAAGCCATTTGATCATTTCTGGGACATATTTATTGGGTTTTCCCTTCAGCTATTAGGGCCATGCTAGACTGTAATCTCTTTGACCTCAAGGCCGTGACTTTTTATATCAACAGGTAGTATTTAGCCCATTGTAAGTAAATAGAAAATAAACTACAGCCATAGCATCTGAAGAACTTGGTTCTATCCTCCAAAAGTCATGTTTCTCTGAACAAGTTAGTTTATAAGGCTAGGGACAGACATTCAGAAAGCCTGATCCTGAACTGATTCAGTCTTTGCAGGTTAGTCTAACCTGCAAAGCTTGAACTGATTTGGAGGTAGACAGATATTCCCTTTTCATTCCAGAAATGCAGGCACATGCCTACAGTGGCTCAGGGGCTGGGAGTGTTGCCAGACCCTAGCCCCAGCTTGCACTCTGAGGCAAAGAGGGGAGGAAGGGATGCAGTGCTTGCATCTGTTGATGATACTGAGTTTTTCAATCTTCTTCCTGGCTGCAAACCTGACAGGGCTGCAAACCACAGTGTTTATCAGTCCATTAGCAAAACAAAAGCCTCTCTTATTAGTTCAAGTTCTTTTTAAATAGCTTTTCCCAAGGAGGGACATGACTAGTCTGCCTTGATTAGCTCCAAAAAGTGGACACTGTTCTGTATGCCTTTGTCCTGTCTGCCTGTGAAATTGGAGACAAACGCACACAGACAGCTCTCAGCATTTGCTACCATGCCACATGCCTAGGGTCCATGCTGTGGGAAATGGGATGGAGGGAGGGAGGGAGATGGGAATCCCTGCTTAAGCAGCAAGGGAAGCCAGGCAGACTCTGCTGTGCCTGCAGTGTTCTCCAGAGCTCTGGCTAGGGAGGAGAGGGGCAGGGCCAGACTCTTCTCTGGAGCAGAGAAAACAGGCTGGCCCCACCCAGCCCAGCCCAGGGCTGCAAAGCATCTCAGATGCTGGGGTACTCCAGTTTAATTTAAACCAGGAAAGCGTCTGGGACAGACATTGCATAAACCTGTTTGATCCAAATCAGTTAAGTATAATATACCACATTTGACCAGGTTTATCTTAAACCAGATTCAGTCATTTTTAAACCAGTCTATATGCACTGAACACATGTTCTGTTACAGGTTTAAACCAGTTTCTGACCACTTAATATGGTGTTTATGTAATGTCTGTCCCTAGCCTAAAGGTACCACCCTGTCCTACCTTCTGCCAAACAACAAGAGAACAAACTAAAGAATGCCACAGACAATCTAGGTTCCAGTTCCTAGTAGAACAAGTGACTTTAGAGGGACTGAATAAGCTCCTTTTACAAACAGACAGCAAAAGAGCAGCAGCTGGAAACATGAAACTGTCTCACATAAGTAGAGCTAGCTGGGAATTTTTCCAATGAATAATGAGGATTTGATAAATCTGAAATTTTTGCAAAAATGTGTGTAATAGTTTTGACAGAAAAGGTTTCTTGGATCAAAGGTGGAATTTCTGGTCAAATCTAGAGATATAACTAGAATAGCCTGTCTCCCCGTAACTGGCCACTTCCTGAGATGGCCAAGTCCCAGTTTGGATTACCTGCTCATACCAGGGCCCTTGAACTTCAGTCTCCCACAGGCTAAGCAAAGATTCTCACCACCAGCAGCCTCTCACAGTCTTCCTCCTGAAGTTGTTCCTCTTCATAAAAATAATTAGATATTAACTGGACTTGAACCTTCAGCTTCCATCTCTCAGAGAATACTGACTACGGGGCCGGTCCTTCTTTCTGGTCCAATAAGTATTTGTACAATATGAAACGGCTCCAAGAGAAAAAAATTAAAATACTAAATTTCAAGACCCTCCAATCCAAATCAGACATAGCAAGAACCTGAACCTAGGACTCCACAATCCAGAAGCGTGTCCAAACTGCTGGGATCTTGGCTCTTCTGGAATGGAACCAGTCTGTCTCACATATCTCAAAGAAACTGTACATTCATTTATTTAGTCTGGCAGCTGGTGGAAGCAGCCCACACTAAGGATAAAATCAGAAATGTAACTGGACACTTAAGTACTTTTGCAAGCACCCCCTTCCAGGGTCAGTGCCCAGAGCTGGTGCCCCGATGGCCCCCCACTTCATTACAGTATTTGATAAGATTCATTCCAGAAAACCAACAAGTGAAGGAGCTGAGATCTTCCATCAACCTATAGGGCAAATGAACTTTACCTCTTAGGACGACGTAGTTCTAAAAGAGAACTATAATAATAGAATTAAGTCCCAGGTATGCTTTGACATGGTGAGCTGTCCTGTGAGATGAACAGGAGCTGATGGTGCTCAGAATTCTTCATATGTTCAGCAGCCCATTAGATGTACTGTGTGTGTATGCATGCGTGTGTGTGTGCGTGCACACACTACAAGTGGTAGTTATTTATCTGGTTGTGAGTTTTGTGCCAGGCTTCTTCACTAGTTAAGTTAAAATATTTTTGCTTTACATAGATATGCAGATTAGTGTTTGGAGACAGGCTAGGTAGCGTTAAAAGTAAAATTAACTGGAGTAATGTCTTGCCTGCCACCCCATGGAAAGCTTGCATAAAGGGCCTGATTTTTAAAGCTGTTTTAGTGCATAAGGATGGATGTTTCAAAAGCACCTGGATGCCTGACTCCCACTAGAGTTTTTAGTACCTTTAAAACTACACCCCTTCTACCTAGGAGAAACTTAATAAAAATACTCCTTCTCTTAATGGTCCTAATAATGTTCATAATGAAGCCAGTTGGATTCTCAGTGTTAGATGTGCATGTAGTTTGCTTGCAGAATAGTCAAAGTGTTGGCTTTGGTTTAGCAGTTCCAACTTCCATAAGCCACTTGTTTTCAGACACCAAATAAATTAAGCTTCCTTGGCTACGGTAGTATATGGGCAGTGCAAATTGCAATTGCATGGCTGGTGAGAAGCCCTATACTACAATTTGGTATAGTCATCTAGTAAAGAATACAAGGGTAAAAGTGAACATTTGGACAGGGCCCCCAAGAAGTAAATGCCACCACTGTTCCTTGGCCATGTAATGTGAGGATGAGTCCATTGCACTGCCATCCCCAAACTCATCACAGATGATGGATGTTGATAACAATGAAATGTAATTTTTTTCCTGCTCTGATGGATGCGCCGATTCCGACACACAAGTAAAATGTATTTATTTTCAATTTGGTATTTAACAAGGTGCACAGATGGTGTTAAAAAGCAGGTAGAAGTGGTTAATCACCTGTGAATTTTAGGCATTTTCCTGCTGCCCATGGAGGAAGTTAGTTGTACATTTACTGCATGGATTTCTCTACAATGATTTGCATTTTCATGGTCATTTTCAATCAATCACCCCAAAGAGGTTTGCAAATCATTTAATTCCAAAGTCACGAAGACCTGTCCATGTCCACATTCCTAGCGCAACAAATGATTTGGGAGTTGAATCATGTGGTACTCAGCATTCGTATTCATGTGTAGCCTTACCTCACTGCACCCTGAATTGTCTCATTTTACTGACACCATCTGTTTCCTGAGCCTACATCAATTTGTATTCCATTTCAAAAGTTGTCCCCTATACTCTGCTTCCTGACCTTGTAAATCGATGTCCTGTACAGTCAGTAACAAATACTTTCCTGAAATATGGATGAATTATGTCAATGATTTCATCTTTATCAATTCAGTAATGTATTGAAATACCCCTAATACATTTGTCATACATGATCTTCTCTTAATAGAAGCATGCAGGGTGCCCCTTACTAAATCATGTCTTTTACTGAATTGTAATCTTGTCCCTTATAAATGCTTCCATTATCTTTCCCACTATTAAAGTCAGACTTACAAGTCTATATTCCTTTGGATTGCCCAATATCTTTTTCTGACAGCTCCAGTGACCACTTACCAGGCAAATGTGTTTTATGTAAATATCATTGACACACAGCACCTCAGAAAATACAACTTTGAACAGCAGGAATAGCCTTTTCTAAAATAGGTTAAAAAATTTGTTACGAAGAGTGTGGAGGGGGAGAAAGAAAGGATTTATTTATTGCTGGCAGTTAGTGGCATTGATGGATCATGGCATAGCTATTTGCAATATGGCCAAATAATTTTACTGTATAGAGTTTTATATAGCTACAGCTAAAATTCAATGAACTGATTCAGAGGACTCAGTATAAACTATAACAATAACTTAAGACCCCACATTGATTTGGTATCTTAAAAGGATAGGATGAAGCAAAATGCTTGCTCATGCCATCTTCCTTCATAGATGTGACTTTAACTGAGACTGTAAATTCAGACGAGTGTTAAGGGATAAAGGTTTATAATGTGTGCTTTAGAGCAATCCTGAAAATCAGTGGGGATTGGAGTACACCAACTCTAAAACATAATCAGGGTTATAGATGCCCATCTAAAAAGTTAGGAGGATATTTTTTTAGGAGAATAAAGAGAAGTTTGATTCTTAAGAGGCTATTTTTGAGGAGTGCCAGGCAAGATGAGGGAAGAAAATGTCTATGAAAAGAAGAGAGAGAGAAACACACACATAAGGAATGACTAACAGAGCGTATGTTTATGAGCTAAGGATGATTTCCATCAACTCTACCTCAATACAGCTCTGATCAGCTTTCATTGTCTTATAGCCTAATAAGTCATTTAGGGCAAAGATCAAGTTTGTCTTTGTATTTGCCTGTGCACACCAAGGAATGAAGAACAGATAATGATCTGATTGGAGGAGACAGCCTCTGGATGGGAAATCCTGTTGCAAGGTGCCTGTTTTATGATAATCTCTGTTAAATTTACATTATAATACATAATCCAACTTCCTCACAGAAGTAGAGAGATCATTGTCTTGTTTTATACAAATCCTTTGGGCTCATTCCTACTCCTATTTACACTAATGTAGAAAAACTCCAGCTTTCAAGTTCTTGTATCTGACTCCTGGTTTTCAGTTCACAGGTTTGTTCATATGTCACAAATACCATATATAAGTTCCTGTTTTATGTGAAATTCTGGCTACACTGATGTTAGACCATGAACGTACAAATGAGTAACTTCATGGTAAATGAGCTGGGGAGGGGCAGGGGTTTGCAGCCTTGTCAATGGCTTCACAGTAACTACCCACATGCACACTCTTACATCAGGGCTGACACACTACAGCCCACAGGTCAGATCCACCCTGAGGGGCCACTGTATTCAGCCTGTAAAGATGGCGCTTCGATGGCATTTGGTAGCAGGGGATTTACCATGCCTTACCTCACCACACTATAACTAGGTGACTGGGAGCTTTGCTTGTTTTGCACCGCATCCAAGTAGCAGTGTGAAGCAGAGGCAGCCAGGTCTTACTGCTGGTCTATCTAGTACCCAGGCTGGACCGTTCTGGCCTACTATCAAGTATTGCTGAACTGTCTTAATGTGCTAAGTGAAAGTTTATGGTAACTGCTCTCCTTTCAATGGGAGCTATCCTGCCATGTGTTGGCTTTCATGTATTGTGGATTAAGTGTATATACATGGGAAGCAACTTCAAAACAGCTAATGCTCAGTAAAGCCCCATCCTTTTTCACTACCATAATATGTTTGTGTGCCCATAACTTTATGAAAATGTTCGCTATTGATTTCTGGGAACCCAAGAACACCCCACAGTATCTTTCAATAGCTTTTATAAAAGTTACTGGTATGTTGTAAACAGAAACGTATGCGATTGCAAAAGAAGTTCTTTAGTGATATCCCCAAAATGATCCAGGAAACATTCCCACTACTGGCACAATAAAAGCTGGATTGTTCATATCCAGGTGGTCCAGAACCTGTTTCATTCAATCTCACTTAATAACTTGCCTGCAGCAGCTGAAACTTGAAAAGGAAAAAAACCACCAAATATTGTGAGACTTAGAATTGTATCATAAGAGTTGGCAACACTAATAGCATGCCAGATGCATCACAACTCAGAGGCAAGCGTTCAAAACACCTTGTCTCATAATACCACATGAAGAGACTTCAATCGTTGAGTATGATGGATTTCCAAATGGTAAAATCTGTCATGAGCATGGAAGCAAGAACAGATTCTGGATACAGAGGTGACCATAGGAGATGGCAATGAAGTAGAGAAGATAGAACTTTTGTTTTTTTATTATACCGATGGAGAAAGGGCAAAAAATTAATAACCATTATAGCCGTGATATAATGTTGAAACTGCTTATTTGGGTGAAACTGCTAGATCTTTTAGTTAAGATAGTTGAGATAAACAGGTAGAGCTTGTTTTTTGGAGCAGGTGACTTGAATTATAGCTGCCTCCAATCCTAACACCAGCATTTTTCACTGCCCAAAACAAAGGTATCTGTGAACAGGCCTATCTGTTTTGTGCGTGTATAATAGAAAAGGCATAAAAAACAGGGATTCAGAGGCAGAACAGCCTAGGACACCACCTGGACAAGATTAGGAGTGTGGTATTCACAAGGCTTCTGAGGGGGAGAGGTGGGAGGAGGGAGAGATTTGTAAGGGAAAGGACTGGCTGAATGGAGACTTGGAGTTGTGAGCAAACACATTGTCTCTTGTTTGATTCTCCCTAGTATCAGGACTGAAAACAGCTCACAAGACTCCAAATTTCTGGTTAACCAATTAGGCCAAAAGGAGTAATAATTCCCTAAATAAAGCCAGGATCATTTGTCAGATGGGCAAGTCCAGGCTAAGGCCAAGATTATTGCAAGAAACTGAAATAGTAACGAATATTGAACTGTCCAGGGGATGGAGCATAGCAGTGACAGTCACACATGCAAAAAGAGTACACAAGGTCACGCCCAGGAAGCATTACAGAGACAAGAATCCAGACATCACAGTTTAACATGCACACCAAAATCAGCGTGACAGGGAGAAAGGAAATTGCCTAGCCTCTAAAAGTATTATAGTGTAAGCTGAACTACACAGACTCCTAGGCATAAAGATTATAGCTGGGAGAAGCATATAAGAAGGAAAAGATCTTCAAAGAGCACAATACTGAGTTGTAACTTGATTTCTGAGGGACTTTGGACAGCCCCTAAGGAAGGCTGGAGGCCTCTGAAAAGAAATTCCCACACCAAAGGATATGAAGATAGTCCAGTGATTTTTAGTAACGGCTAACTCTCTTTCCAGATTCTGCATGTACTTATCAATAGCCTATGAACCTTGAGACAACTAGAGTATTATGAAACAACATTGGGATGGTCAGACACCTAAAGACACGTACTTGAAAAAGTAAAGATTTGTAAGTGAGACACAAGCTATAAAGTATTTCAGTTCTGTGGAGTAACTAATAAGATGTCTCAAAGTTGCCTGTGAGAAATAATGATACAAAACTAGTGGGTTTCAGCATTTCCTAGCTGGTGGTAGAACCATGAGTATTGGTGCTGACCAGTCAGGCCAACCAGATTACATTGCAGTACCAGCATGTATCCCCCCAGATTTCTGCGCTGATAGCAGGGCATGGGGCTGCAGCCTGGCCAGACCCAGTGTCCAGCAGTGGAGTTGTGCCTCCTTCACTGCAGCTGTGGCACTGAATTGTGTCACTCCCCCCCCCCCCCCATGGCAGCACTTACATATAACCTATGGAATGAACAAATGAAGTATGAAGGCATGGAAGCAAAGTATCAGGTTAAGGAGCAGTCATAGAACTAGGGAAACTGATGGCAGACTGAAGACCAAGACAGAGGCAAAAAGAGAGGGAGGGTAGGAGCCAGGGTGTGGGACAATAATGGAATAGGATGAGGTGATGGTTACTAAAGCTGAAGGTTAGTAGTGGAAGACAATGTCAGGGGAGCAAAAGAGATTTCCTCCACCTCAAGGATTAAGCATGGATAAATGGAGTCCCACTTTAAGCAGCTAGGGAAAGGCTTGGTTTTTTGGCCAAAGGTAAACTATTCCCTCTTGTAGACAATAAACTAGTTGTATACCATTATGATTAGCATTTCTCTCTCTCTCTCTTTATCTCTCTCATATCAGAAGAAGCTTTTAGAAAAGGAGCCAAATTTGTTACTGGTGTAAACTTTATTGGAGACAATAGAGTTTTGCCTATGATGAATTTGGTGCAGGAAGAGGGAGGCAATAAACAGAAAAAAGCCCATAAAAGAAAAAATAAAGTGGTTCTACTGCTATCATAAACAAGCATTTCAACCCTTAGGGGTTACTCATACAAATGAATCTTATGCATAGCCTGTCAGATAACAGTAAATTAATAGCATCTGAGGAAATAAGAACCAGCTGTCTTAAAACCAGAGATGTGTTCAGCCACAGTATTCTACTCAATGTAGATTTCAGTTTCAGCATAAGTTGATTGGAGTAGAAGTTTAATTCAGAACACAATTAAGATATCCGTTTATGAGACTGAGCTGAAGAACTGGATGTGAATTCCAAAACTCTCCCCTCAAACTTGAATTATTAGGATCAAGGTTTTTGGTTCAGGCACATTTCAATTTAAAAACACATAATGTCCCTAAGTACAGTTCTTTTTGGGAAGAACTAAAAGTTTGAGCAATCAGAAACTGCCCCTTGGTATATGCACCTCCAATACGATTGCAAGAATTATTCACAAGGAAATATTATGCATTTTAGATGTAAGCCTGAAAAAACATTTCAGAATGAACTATTGAAAGAAATGCCTAGAAGTTAACAAAACTATCATTTTTGTATATAATACTCCAATACTGAAAACTCAAAAAATATAACGTTATATTGTCACTAGTCAAAAAAATATTCAGTTTCAGCAGTATCATGGAATCATAGATAAGGAGGCCTGGAAGGGACCTCCCTTGTCTGCGGCAGAATCATCCCTAGGCAACCATCCCATACAAATACTTGTCCACTTTATTACTAAAACTATGCAGATCAACTCTTGTTGCATAAACGTAAGACATAATACCTTAGCCCATCCCAGGGAAAGCTATGCTTCATCTGCTCTGATGCTGGGTATGGTCATCTCCAATATCCACCTGCCTTAGGCTACAGAGCTTTTCTCATTATCTCTCAGCAATTCATGTTGGGCTTCTAACCGATGCTGTCTACAGAGAGAATAAGAAATAATCCAGGTAAAACCACTCATCATAACAGCAGTATCATTCTGCTATTCAGAAATCCTGATTGAGCCTCAGAAAACATGAAATTACCTTATAAATGCTGAGATTTTAAAGAAGACCTCAAGATTTCTTTAATTCGCTCTCTGGGTTCTGAGTAGTTGTGTTATAATCATGTTACATTTTTACACTTCTCTCTAGAACTACGAAGTCCACAAATTTACTTTTAAAGCAATAAAAGCCAAGATTATTATATGGTCATGTGGGCTCATTTGATTAAGGAACAGTGACATTAAGAAAAAAACCTCATATCATGCAACTCACAACAAAGTGTGACAATGTAAGAGACATTCTGATTAAAAACAAATTTATGTTGGGTCGTCTTTGTGCCATTGGTTCCTTGCCTGAATAATTAATTTGGACTGGCTGTGGATTGTTTCTGCATCTCACTCTGTTTTGTATATGAAAGGCACTTTTTTGTTCAAAAAACTATTGTAAATTTTTGTGGCTTGCTACATTGTGCATAAGCCTATACAGAAAATACCCTCTTGTGACAGGGATAGAATTGTGTCTTTGCCTAGATTAGCAAAGTAACATTGTTTTTCTTTTATAATACACTCAAACTGGATACCAAACCCCTTTACAGTTTGTTGTCAGCAGGCAGGTGATTTGATTGTATTTTCTGGTCTGTCTTCTTGTACCTGAACTCCCACTACCCATCGGGGGGGGGGGGGCAGCATGTGCGTGCATGCGTGCGTGTGTGTTTTTCCTCTCTTCTTGAGAAATGTCATCTGGCTGCTGAGTGGTGCACCCCATCCGGCACTGCTTTCCAGAGCAAGTCTGTACTATCTCCACAGTGATCCTTGCCCCACACCACATGCATGGCACACACTAAAAATTATCACCCAGTCGCTCTGGTGTGTGCCCAGGAATGCTCTTGGGATTTCAGCCTCAGACTTGCTCCAGAGAGCAGTGCTGGATGCAGTGCACCACAACAGATGTGGAGAAACTGCCTGCTGACTGAACAAACAGTAAAAGGGTTTGGTATCCAGCTCGAGCATATTATAAAAGAAAAAAATGTTACTCTGCTAATCTAGGCAAGGACACAAGTTACAAGAGAGAAGGTGAAAGCATCCCTGTTACAAGAAGGAAGGTGGAAGTATTTTTTTTTATGATGCCCACCTGTTGCATTGTGTCTTAAATTAACTTTTACATTCATCAAGTTAGCTGTGTACTTTTAAAATATGTCTGTACAAACTCCTTCCTAATTGGGGTGGGGGAATGCTACTATAATATCTATAATTTTTAAATTCCACTTATGAATATTGGATTCAACTGAGTGATCAAAGCAGCAGTAACATCTGGATGACTTCAGTTCTACAGATCTCCATGCCCTCCTCCTTGCCATGTATCATAACATTTTTTTTAAATCAAAAGTTTTGACAGAAGGTTAAGTTATGATTTTTTCAAGCCAACTGATGGATTTAGCTGCACAGCTCTGTTGATATTTATAGTCAATCACATTCAATGCACATCTCAGCTGTAGGCAAGATCAAGACTTAAAAGCCTCCATTCAATCAGTGACAAAATTTCCCTGGATGTGAATGGTGACAGGATCAGGAGCTTTGACTGTAATTTCTTTGAAACAAAGAATTTAGTCTTTGGTTGCAACTAGCAAAGCTTTGCAAATAACTGATTTTTCCATTTAGGCACTGAATTGAAAAGGAAATTTAGAATTGTCCCAGAGACAATTTTTGATAATATTATTCTTTAAATAATTTCTAGCTGAAACTATGTATTACGTTTGACAGTTTTGGGTGCCTGTCGCAGAGCACTCAGGTGCCCTGCACCTCAGAGCAGAAGACAGCTGGGAGAGACACCTAGGGGCAAGGGGGGGAGGCCCAGCTGCCACTTACCTGGGCAGCCAGAGTAACAGGTGCTGGTTGCCAGGGCAACCACTGCGGAGCCAGCGGACAGGAAGGGGCAGGGCCTGGCCCATACAAGCCCAGTCAGGAGGCCAGGAGGGCAGTTCCCCTCTGGCAGCCAAGGGAGGAGGAGCTTGGCCAGGGCAGACAGAGAGACGAACCCTAACTGTGCAAGCAGCCCCTGGTTGCTGCTGGGGGTTGGAGTGTTTTCCTGGTAAGGGATTGAATGTTGTTTGGCCAGACAGTCTAGCTTTTTATGTTATAGCCCAGGGGCTTTGTGTTTTTGTGTTCACTGTTTTGGACCGGAGGACAGGTGAGGCTATTAGGGGTTGGAGGAGGCCTCATAGGAGCTCCACGGTAGCGTGGGGACCCTACTGCCAGAGAGGATGCAGCATTTGGGGTGCATTGACCCCAGTCCCAGAGCAAGGGGGGTGCTATGAGAAGCCCCAAGGAGGTGAAGGAGAGGGCCAAGTCACAACAGGGCGCAGGTCAAAACTACGTCCGTACCATCTGCGAGGCTTGGGCTGCGATGTAGGGGAGGAGAAGGAGCCACAGATAACACCCCCTGGCACTGGCCCACATAAAGTGGGCAGCCTCCCACTAATGGCATCAATCAATTAAGATCAAGGCATGGCAGGAGAGTAAACAGGCAGTTGGCCCATAACAGGAGGGCAGAGTCACAAATAGAAAGGCTCCAATAGCAATGCTGCTGTCAGTGCCGCAAAATGCATTGTTTATTAATGTAATATTTTTGCCTAGATCCATGCCAACCACAGTGTCCAGACTTGAAGATGATATTATTATGGATGTTGCAACATGCTGATTATTCTTGATGAAGCAATTTAGCCCTCTAAGCATTGCTCAGTTCACTATAAAATAAACTCAGATTTCTCCTTTTACTCCTATTGGAGCACAGATCTCAATGTTTTTCACTGATCTTGGCATTGGTTTTCAGTGCTGGGAGCTCCTGTGGTTCAAGTTTGCTTTGTATGCTATGTGTATGTTGGTGTTTGTAAGGGCATCCTACATGATTTTCTATGATAAAGGTACCCTAGATTTCCTACTATGTTTCATTGTAGGCAGAAGGCAATATTTGTTTTGCTTCACCCCTTTCCTACTCTCCCCTTAAGAGTCACTACTTGGCCTCTCGATTACTTTACTTTTTGTATAATTACTAATTTATTGTGACTTAGAAAAGAAAGCCTAAGACATGAAGCAACATCATCCTTACTTCAAAGGGCATATAATAAGGAGGTGATCCTCCCCCTCTATGTGGCACTGGTCAGGCTGCAGCTGGAGTACCGCGTCCAGTTCTGGGCACCGCACTTCAGGAGGGATGTGGACAACATGGAGAAGGTCCAGAGGAGGCTGCTCACATGATCCGGGGGCAGCAGGGAAGGCCTTATGAGGAGAGGCGACGGGACCTGAACCTGTTCAGCCTCCACAAGAGAAAGCTGAGGGGGGATCTAGTGGCGGGTTACAAACTAGTCAGGGGGGATCAGCAGGCACTGGGGGAGTCCCTGTTACCCCGAGCACTGCCAGGAGTGACCAGGAATAACGGTCACAAGTTGGCGGAGGGGAGATTTAGGCTGGATATCAGGAGGTGCTACTTCATGGTCAGGGTGGCGAGGATCTGGAACCAACTTCCAAAAGAAGTGGTGCTGGCTCCTACCCTGGGGGTCTTTAAGAGGAGGCTAGATGTATACCTTGCTGGGGTCATTTGACCCCAGTACTCTTTCCTGCCATGGCAGGGGGTCGGACTAGATGATCTACTCGGGTCCCTTCCGACCCTAGAAACTATGAAACTATAATATATAAATATTATACACACAAATGACGACAAAAGTACAACGGGAGGCAGATAGATACTGCATACAAGCAAATGGGTGGATATAGTTATTTGTCTTTAACATATGTGGAGCAGGCCTGATCAAACTGCAGTCAGTGAATAATCAGCCAATTTGATATGGGTTTGACCTTATCGAGTTATATGATGATCAGTTGATAACATACACATGCTATATAATTACACATCCATATAATTAAATCTATGATAAGTTGGCCAAATTCTTGTAGAAGTGCATAGGAAAAATAGAGTATTCTGAGAAACAAAATGATAATAATCAGTAGCAAGAATGTATTCCATCCATGTTTGTTAGTTATTTTTATATGGCCACAGTTATTGTATTATGTTGAACACCTCAAAATATATATATATATTGTACTTGCATGGGCAGCTCCTGGGCAAGTGCTATTACTCAAATATTAAAAGGTAGAGAACTAATGAAGCTAAGGCCAGATTCACACAAGTCCTTTTGTGCCTAAAGTAAGACATAGGTGGGTGCTTAAATTTAAACCTCACTCCTGAGCCACCTCAGTTTTTGCTGGTAAAATTTCCCGAATGTTCTGTTTCTGGGCATGTCCAGAACTGCCTCCATCCTAGGGCTGAGCAGTTCAGTCTGATTCGTATCTGACCAGGTCCTCAAAGCCCCCTAGCTCTGCTGTTTTGTACCATAACAGCAGCATAAGCTTGAGCACAACTTGTCCCTGCCAGACCCACTGATTTTGTTCCAGGGATGGATGTTGGTCAGTGAGGCTGTGGCAAGCTCATTCCCAGCAGCTGTTCTCAGACTGTCCAGGGACTTGGCACTCAAGACCAGGTGCTAGGGAAAAAGCCCAGAGTAGCCTGTTGGGACAGATTTATAGTTGCCAACTCTGACTGAAGCTATTCTGGGAGATTTGTTTTCCCAACATGATGTAATGTCATTAATTGTACTGTTCAACCCATTCACAATGTCAATCTCCCAGATTGCTTTTAACAGACACCAGGAGATTGATGCCGATTCTGGTAGACTCCCGACCAACCCAAGAGTATTGGGAACGCTAGACCATTTTGTGGACTTGGGTCAGCAGGATGGGCTCAGGTCCCCCAGTGCCAGGACATATTACAGTAGCATTATAGACAAGCCCTTAGGGACCTAATACCAGGGGTCTGCTACAGGAGAGAGCTCTGCATGTAGTCTGACCAATTTTGGTACCATGAGGTACATGCATGCATAGCAGTGTCTCCTCCAGAATCTTGTGGACTTTTTCACCTGTTGACCCACTTAGGAGAAGCAACGTATGTGCAGTAATGCCATAAGAATCAATGGGGAAAGTTATGAAAAATCCTCAGGCAAACTGCAAGCAGCCACCTTGATTGACACTGAGTGACATGAAAGATTGTAACTGATTGTGTTCATTGACAAGTGGCAACCCAACCTGATTGGATAGGAGTGAGTGGTGGGATAAGAAATGTTGAGACAATAATAGGAGTGTGTGACAAATGGTCAGTGCAACAAGTGATTTTGGTGGCAGCTGATGAGTGGCATGTAGACGCAGGCTAAGGTAGCTGGTATTTTGGGAGAGCGGTGATCTCCATTGGTGCTACTTTCTGCTATCTTTGTCTGCCCCTGGAGATCTAGGAGATCTCCTTGTAAGGGTAAAACTTGAATCTTTGTGGTGAAAAAAGAAGAATCTGTCAGTTAATCCTATGGGAATAGTTCAGCTACTTTAGGATTATTGTCACAGGGCACTAAGGTACCTGCTCCTTTAAGCTGCCTAGGGAGAAGGCCATAGGAGCCAGACAGAAACCCCACAGGTGCAGGTTACTGTGGCAGCAGGCTAATGAGGGAATTAGCCTGCTCCTGCACCTGCACCTGGTCAGCTGACTGAAGGAAGGCAGGGCCCTAGGTACATTTAAACACCAGGGCTGAGGCCAGCAAGGTTTGTTCTCTGGCAGCAGCCAGGGGAAGCAGCCTGCAGAGAAGAATTGCCCAGAGATGCTGTGGCTGCCTGGTTATGCTGCCTATAGGACTAATGGGACCACCAATGTGGGTGCAGAGACAGGGCTGTGAAGGGTCCAACACCAAAGGGAGGCTGACCTGTATCAAGGCCTCAGAGGGATGACATTTAAATACCATCTGTGAGGCATGGGGTATGGCGAAGGGATGGTTTTGGAGCCATGCATCTAGTGTGTAAGGCTGGTAGTATCCTGTGAGGCATCCATTTTGCACAGGACCCAAAAAGGGATCCAATAACCACAGGGTTCAGTGGGGTCCATCAGGCCCGTCTCCAAACAAACTCAAGGGCAGCCTCCCTATTTATTATAATTACTAGCAAAATGTGGCAGGTGAGAAAAAGGGTGCCCATTGGGCAAGACTGGCATGGTCGCAGAGCTCTAGAGGCATCGTGGTCATCCCTGGGGACCCCAAGCCATGACCATTATAGTGAGGGGAGGAGATAGGCTTAGAAGCACCTCTCTATTGTGAGAAGTACAGAGCTCTTAACTACACATCAGAACCTGTGGCAGAAGTGATCTTTTATTAGACCAACTTTCTATACTTGCAAGCTTTTGAGCACACTCACCCTTCTTCAGGCATAGGAGAATGCAAAGATTGTAAAATTTCTCCTAGGTGGAAACTTTGCCTGTAGATCAATATGGCTACAACCTGTATCCCTGAGCTCTTAATTAAGAATTATTTTTGCTGTGGTGAGAAGAGAAGCTTCTCTGTGGTATACCTCTCTGTGCTGAGCAGACACAAGAGCAGAGCTTTATCTGACTATTGGATATGGAGTTGCTCAACCAGTAGGGGGATCCATAGTGCTAGTGAGTGTATGTGTGATTACAGATTTGTTTGTTAGCTGCCAAAGCTGTGATGTCTCTTGTAGTGTGTGTGGTTTCTAATAAATGTTATTTCTTTTGTCTTTTAATTTTATGGCTAATAAACTAATATTCCCGAACTACCAGGGAGGGACTTTGTGCCAGTGGTATAAACCCAGACACCTTCACTAGCCTATAATCCTTTTTACCCCTTTCCAAGTGAGGTTGGGGTTCAGGCTCCCCAAAAATCCTGGGTGCAACATGCACAGCTTGCAGCAGCCATAGCCATTCTCAAAGCACTGGTGGAGCAGGAGCTACTCACCCTCATATACAATAATAACCTAGTAGGAAGCACACTCATTCAGAAAGCGGGACACCATAATGCCCTCCTCAGTCTGGAGAAAGACTTCAAAACTTCTATCTTCCAACACTCCTTGAGTGCTTTAACCACCATGCTATGAGCAAGGCTGGCTGAGAGCATCCTACCCCCAGCCATGGATGCGGAACAAGCATGGGCATGACTGGATAGCCTGATGATCAGGGCTGTCACCCAGAATATGAGGGACCTGTTCCAGGAACTGCTCATGCATTTTATTCCAATAACAGTTCAGGCTAAAATATGTAAGCCTTACTTGGACCACAGACTAGAATGAGGCCTCCCCTTTTCCATCTAAGTACCCTCCTGACCCCTGTACAAAGGTTGCACTTGACATGAGGGCTAAGGGCTTAGGAGGCACTCTCTTGGATGGCTGAGATGGAGATGAGGTTCCTCACCTCAGGACAAAAGTTCTCCTACATCTAGGGTGAATGGTCTAATCCAGGGGGTGTCAAACATACAGGCTGTATGATATGGCCCATGTACTGTATCTGGCCCAGTGCCTGGTGTTGTACCTGGGTCTTATCAGATCCACACAGGGCACAGTATGTTCACATAGCATCAGACCGTTTCACAGGCTGGATCAGACCCATGTACCTCTTCTCCCCTCCACCCAACACCTGCTTCTGCCAGTCTGGGACCCACTCTGCATGTAGCACAGATCCTGGAGAGGCCAAAATGGGTACCATGTGCAGTGCAGTCCAGCTTAAGCAGCAGCCATGCTACATGCAGTGGCAGCCCCAGCTAAACTATCCACACACAGTGCCTGATCTGGGATGTGCACAACACATTGCTCCAGCTGGTCGGGGACCTGTACTGCATTCAGCGCTTGCAGGCACCCCGTGCTGCATGATTCCCAGCCAGGCTGGAGCAGATGCTGTGTTCAGCACAGTCCCAGAGATGCTGGCTGAGGCACCATGTGTGCCACAGTCTGGCCAGGGCAGTCACCATGTGTAGCATGGCTGCCACATCATCTGGACTACACCACATAGACACCCGTTCTACCTGTTCCCGGACCCTCAGGGAGCATATCATACCAGACAGGTTCAAGCGGTCACCATATCAGGTATGCTGAGAGGGCAAGGGGGTCCATGGGTCTGATCTAGCCCAATGACTTGCCCTGCAGCACTCATCCAGGCCCTGGGGTTGGATGAGTTTGACACCCTTGTCTAAACTCTGAGCTATTTCAAGGGTGGAAACACTGGCACTTCCTTGGGCTGTTTTAAAGGTATGACCCCATCTCCATTAAAAAGCCCACAGTTGAGACACCTAACTTGAAAAGAGTCCCTGGTTGTGAAACCTCATCTAGCACAAACACTTACCTGCTAGCAGCACAGAGTTAGGTACCTAAGGAGAACAGGATACAAGATATAGTCCTTCCTTCAGCATTGCCTACTGTCTAGCTATGTATTCTGGTTCTCTGAGCATGCTGATTATTGTGAATCCTTAAATCGCCTTATAACCAGTATAGATAGTTTAGGGATTCAACACAAAGCTGTTGAGAGCCAGGGGCATACAGATGAGTGTTGCAGCACAAAGGTAGCTGCAATACTATCCCTACATGGCTTCCTTAAGCTCTTGCCAGAGATCGGGGCAGAGCAAGAAATTGAACCCATGTCTCATTTATCCCAGTCTTAGCCTTAGGCCCTGGACAGTCCCTCCTCTTAAACTCTACTATACCACTGTCACCACAATTGTACCCACAACACTAATAAAATCCATGCTTTAGCCATACTAAAGTTAGTTACATCCAGGTTTGTAGTAGGGTTGGAGTGTTGTTGTACCCATGATGATCCAGGAAATGTAGTACAGAGTTTTTCTGTGTCCAATAAGATATCCCACAAAAACCCTCCTTTCAGTGTTAGTACAGAACGATTTTTTTCAGGTATCCACCAGAGGGAGCTCACATGGTCCTATGAACATAAGAGAAATGCACTGGAATTGGCAGAGAGAATCAGATTGAAAAACTTGCATATTAAGCATTTCATTCTTTTTCCACCTAGCCTAAAGTCGCTATGGATCTTGGTCCCTACTATTTGATTTCCTTCCCAGCCCTGTGATTCTTCTAGTTATTTAGTGTAGTTATTTAGTGCAGCTCTTACAGCAGTTTATCTAAGGAGGATCTCATATTCAAAAAGACAAGACTGTACATGAAATAACAGTGCTTTTGTTTTAGCTCATCATGTCAGTAAAAGTGGTCACCCCAGAAGGAAATCCCAGGACATGAGGAGAGGCATTTTGTGCCCAGAATTTTGTCTTGTCTCTTCCAACTATGTAGTTGAACTAATAGAAGGTATTACTCAACAAATCCTGCTTCTTGTATATTGCCTGGACCATCGTGGGTACAAGACCAATACAGACTGTACCAGACTAAGGGCTTGCTGGATATCTGAAGCTGTTTGTTAGTCAAGCTGTTTCTTGGCATTTTCCCTCTAGCAAAGAGCAATCACACTGTGTACTGATACTCATTCTGCAAGCATTTCCTAGGGCAGAAACAAGCAAAACAAGAGCCTCCTGTGGAGATAGATGATCAAACCCTTCTCAAAGCATGACTTAAGAGCTGGAATCTAATGCTTATTATGGCCCCATTTTCCTGCTCTTCCAGATGAATTTAAAGAGCCTCTGCTGTAAATGATGCTTTCAGTGTGTAACTACTTCTACCCTTCCTGCCGTAGACTCCAGATACACCAGGGGTGTTAAACTCACCTTGCCCTTGGACCAGATCTGGACTGTGGACTCCTTGGAAACCAAATCTGGACACAGTAGCAGCTGCACGGGTTACTACAGCAGTCACTTGCCCCACTGCTGCTGCTGCTTATCCCCAGGGGGGCTCTGTGCCCTGGATTTTAATGGCAAGCCCTGCCTCTGCTTACCCCACCCTCAAATCCCCAGCCCCTGCGTATGACAGACAACAAGCCTCCACAGGCCGGATCGGGCCAGCAGGGGTCTAACACCCCTGAACTCATGGAAAAGGATTTAACCCCACAGGTTTAACCCAATGGAGGGATGGGGTCATCACCAAGAAGGACTATGTTACAGTCGCCCGAGGATGTAGGGGGGCAGTCAGGAGGGCCAAGGCAGAGAT
>NW_017728948.1:34065476-34092914 GCF_001723895.1 Crocodylus porosus
TGCTCTTTCCTGCCAAGGCAGGGGGTTGGACTAGATGATCTACCTAGGTCCCTTCCGACTCTAGCTACTATGAAACTATGAAACTAGGTGAGGGGCATAGTAGGGGACATGCCCAGAACCACTGTATTTGTAGGGGGTGAGGGACACAGGTTGAAAAACAGCTGAAAGAGGTTTTCTGCTGAGAGGAGGAGGGAAGGAACTTGAAATATGCTCCAGTCTGGGGCACACAAGAGCCATCCTGATTGTCCGACTTATTTGGCCCTGTGGGTCAGATCTGGACTTCACAGCATTTCACAGGTGAAACAACTGACCTGCGGTGGCAGAAAGCAGCTTGTTCGTGTGGCTGCCAGAGCCTCTTCTTTGGCTTGGTTCCAGAACCCAAAGGTTGAATGCTGCTGCCACCACTTGCCCCTTGTTCCTTACTGCTGACTTCAGTTGCCATTAAGCACTTTTTTTCTCTACATTTGTTTGGGCACATGCTGCTCATTCTTGTCCTGTTTGAATCAGCTTGTTTAATTTTCCCAACAACTTTGTATTAAGATAAGGCGTGCGTGTCAAATAACAAACTAAAATTAAACTTCAAACAAATTATCTTTTAGGATTTAGAAGCATCTTATCTGGTTAGGAATTAATCCATCCTCCTTGTTTCAGAGCTTTAGTGGGCCATAGGGGATTCGCAAAAGGGAACATTTTTTTTCCAGTTTACTGCACAGCTACAATGCACAATAACTGTAGCCACATGCGTAATCCTCTGACTGTGCTAAAAAAAACTGATGCCTAAACATCTGAAGTATAGCTCAAACTGATTGCAGGACAAATGCAGCTGCTGTACGTCATCAGCTGTCACTGTCAAAGCTGCAATCTTGTGACTAATGTCCCTGCTTGCTTCATTTTTGTTCATCAGTGCAATGCTTAAACAACTCAGTGAGCCTAGTGCTTCTTCCTAGGCTGTTTAGAAACTAGCCACTGCACCCCTGTGGTTGTGGGAGATGATGTTTTCTGAAATATTTCTCCTCCACAAAGAGGATTCTGCAACATACTCCCTGCTGAGCAGAGTGATGAGAGGAGCCACTGGAGCAGAGGGTCCCTGTGGGGCTAATTTTGTTAAAGAATGAGAGTTTAGCCCAGAGGTATCAGAAAGAAGCCTACGACAGAAAGTGTTTGTTAAAGGGAATGGGCAGATACAGAATAAAGGACTAGTGGCATGGGTGCTACAGCAACCTGTGGTCCCCTGCAGCCACCTCTCCCAGTGTTGTACGGTAGAGGAAGTTCTGGGAAGGGACATGTGCTAACAGTGCTGCCCACATGACAGGGGAGGGGGAAGTCTAGGGACTATGCAGCATGTGGGAGAGGGAAGAGTCCTGGGGCCTCCCCCCACATCCTACGTGCAGCCCTGAGCTAAAGGATGACTTGTCTGATACACCAACTAGAGGTGCGGGCACACTCTCAATTTATGCCAGAGAAAAAATGGAGCAGAAACAGGATGCAAAGGGGCAGATCCAGAGGGGGTACCATGGCATTATCTTACCTCTGTTTCAGACCACACCCCAGAAGCAGCTTTTTTAATGTCCCCGAAGCAGGTAAGAGCCCCCCCCCACCACCCCTCCATGCTCATATTCCCTTCCATGCTCCCCTCACACTCCCTCTTCCCCTGCGCACAGCTGTTGCTGCCCACATTGTCCCAACAGGCCCCAGGGGCAGAGGGAGCTCCAGAGCTGCTCCTACCCCCTACCAGATGGGGACAGCAGCAGCAACAGTAATGGTAGTAGGCAGTTTCTCCTTCCTGCCCAGTCTCCCTGGCTATTTTCTACCAGTCCAAAAGCAGGCAGAGACTGGGAACCTGCCACAACTGCTGTTGTCCATGGTTGAGTCCAGCACCCCATAAAATACAGATGGAGCAGGGCAGGAACAGCAACCCACACCCCAGGGTCAGTCATGGAAAGCAGCAGTGGCAGGCAGGGGAGAAAGGACATGAGAGGTAAAGGGTGGTGCTGCTGAGCATAGCCAGGAAGGAAGGGGGTACTGATACAAGGGGCTTACATGATACAAAAATCCCAGACTACAGCTCCCGTGGCATGATCTGCAAGGGTTGTCTGGCATGCAGCACCAGTCACTTCATCCACACTCCTCTCTACAAAGTCCTGGATCCACCCATACAAAAGTCATGGGCACAAAATATTCACACTGAAGGAAATGCTGCTCTCTGATGTTAAGGTATTGCTGGACAATGTACTCTAGTATACGTGTCTCATAACTCTAGTATACGTGTCTGGTGCTGCTGGTAGTTTCACTCCAGAGCCATTTATCTGGTGGCTGCCCTGCTACCTCCTGGGCAGGCACCATAACAGCATGAGCTGCATTCCAGAGTTCCAAAAGAACTGGCACTTGAAATCAGAGGTCTAGAAGCGACTCTTTGTAATAAATCCAGCAGGGTGGAGGTGGTGCCTGCTCACTGGAGACTATCAAATACAATACCTACACTTAAGAAAGTGAAAAAGCAACCTAGACAACTGGAGTCCTGCTAGTTTATTGTCAACAGTGATTACAAGCCACCAATGTTTATGCTGTTCTGAAAAATTTAAATGTGTTTTTCCAAGTAAGGTATTTCCAAGACCTCTTCAAGGCACTGAAAAGGGCTTACCTGGAATGCTGTTCTTGTTACCCATTTTCAAGGAAGACACATTCCAAATGGCACAGGTGCACTGCATCCCTTGGATGATGATGGTAATGGTGAAGCTCTGATGACAGACCAAAATAGTTTGTCAAATTTAGTATAGCAAAATGAAGACTGAGAAGATACATATTTGCTGTCTATAAGTACTCCAGGGAAAGGGGCATAGGCGGCGGAAAGGGGCGCTACCGGGGCTCAGCCCCCGCAAATGCAGGGCAGCAAGGATAGCTGCAGGGCAGCCCAGCCACAGGCTGCTGCAGCAGGGAGATAGCAGCCTGCACTCTCAGATAGCCTGTGCAGCCAGGATCTCAGCCCTGGTGTGTGGCAGCCCAGCATGGCAAGTAAGTTTCAATCTACTTTCTTTGTGAATGGGTTTGGGGTGGGGGGCAGATCGAGACCCCACAGTGCAGAAGGGAGTGCAACAGGGGCAGGGGCGAATCATTCACCCCTGCCCCATCCCACTCCCTCTTGCACTGTAGGAATTTTCATACAACCTGGCCCAGCTGGGGCCCCATTCACCATAAATTAGACCCCAGGCAGGCCAGGTTGTGGGATAGTCAGAGCCCAGTGGCTCATCCAGGGATGCAGGGATGGAGGGGTGGTGTTCCTGCTGCTGCACGCACCACGGAGGAGCCAAGGGGTGGGCATGTTCCTCCCCCCCAATCTCTGCACCGGGTAAGGACAGGCTGCAATGCCATCTGTGTCCTGCTGCTGGCATCATGCCACTTTCAAAGCAGTGGCAGCAAGATGCAGAGGCAGGGAGCAGAGCCCAGTCTGCAGCGGCAGCCTCTCCTTGCCCTGCACACAGATCGGGGGGTATATGCCCCCCCACTTGGCTCCCCCATGGTGCATGCAGCAGCAGGTCTCCCTCCCATACACACCCCCGTGTCCCTGGACAACCCACCGGGTTTCAACTGTCCCACAACGCGGCCCAGTCAGGGCCCTATTCATGGTGAATAGGCATCCTGGGCAGGCTGGGGTGTGTGACAATCCCCATAGTGCAAGAGGGAGTGGGGCAGGGGTAGGGGTGACTGATTCACCCCTGCTCCTGCCCCACTCTCTTCTGTACTGTAGGGGGGGTCTCGATCCCCAGGCCCACTCCCTTCCTCACTGCCATGGGGAGGGGCAGATCGAGGCCTCTGCACTGAGGGAGGGAGCGGGGCACAGGCAGAAGCAGGGCTGAGGTGGATGGGGCCCTGGCTGGACTATGTGGTGGGACAAGTGGCGGCCCAGGGGGCATATGCCCCCCCAGTCTGTGTGCAGGGTAGAAGTGGCTGCTGCTTCATGCTGCACTTTGCTCCCTGCTGCAGCTGTCCCAGGAGCAGTCAACACCACATGCCTGCTGCCACTGGGCTGCACCACACCTCCTGCCCGCCTGGCTGTGAGATGCATATGGCATTGCACGACTCTCAGGGCAGCAGTGCTCAAAGTCCAGTGCACAGCGGCAGCTGCCTCCATCCTGTGCACAGATTGCAGGGACACATGCCCCCTGGGCCTCCGTTTTTCCCATCACCCAGCCCGGCCAGGGCCCCACTCACCCCAGGCCCTGCTCCTGCCAGTACCCCGCTCCCTCCCTCACCGCTGGGGTCTCAAGCTGCACCCTCCTCCCCCACGGCCGTTTCCCTTCCTCCTGCCACTTCCCCCACAGACTTACCTGCTGGGAGGAGGCGTGCACCCATGCATGTGCCCACATGCACTCAGCCCCCTCAAATTATTTTTTTTCCCTCTGCCTCTGGGAGGGGGAGAGCTATGGAAACTAAAAGGCTATATAGTCACAGGAACAAATAATCTATAAAGGGACTGTGAATAATTTGAGTTGAAAAGAGAAAGTTTCTTATCATTAGGGCAGTAACATTTTGGAACAGGCTTCTAAGGGCTAGTGGAGGCAAAAACCTACCTGGTTTTAAAATGTAGCAAGGTCAATTTATGAATGCAAGCTTAGGACATGGATGCCTGCACTGGAGGCCCTGCAGTACCAGAGGACTGGACTCAGTGACCCGGGAGTTCCTTTCTAATGGCCAATTACTTACGTTCATCCACTGATTACAAAATAGGCTACAAAACTTCCAACTAAAAGGAGGAGAAAGACAGATTACTCGAAGAGGACTTCCTCTGCTAGTCACGCTAATAGCATCCAACTCACACTGGGAATTTCTGGTATCTTCTAAAGAGCAGCCTCCATAGATTCAACTGTCATGCACAGGCCATCTGACTGGTGATTTACACACACCATTAGCTGAAGGTCCAAGGAGTAGTCAGGGTCAAAAGCAGAGGATCAGCATCCAAGCTAGAGCCAAAACACAAGGCACAGCAAGGTCAGGGAGCAAGCCAGATCCTGTAAAGGCCAAATTCCAGCAATCCAAGACACAAGGCAGAGGCCCAAGAAGGGTCAGCAACATCTCTGGAAGCAGGGCACAGATAAAAGGAAACAATAGAGAGGTCCAGAGATAGCAGAAACCTTGCTGTCCAAACAGTTTCCTCAGAAACAGCTGCCCTTATATAGGCAGGAGGATCCTATGACCTCAGCTGACTTCCTGCCCTTCAGGCAGGGGCCTGGACTCAATGATCTTCTGATGTCCCTTCCAGACTTAATGTCTATGAAATCTATGAAATCAGGGGTCAACACTAGAAGGCCTTTCCCTGGCAGGGCTCCTTTCCCTGCCATTCTGCCTTCCTTTACAAGATATGGCCTGGTGAAGGGCTGAACTGGTGCTTAATCCCTGAGACCCAGGATTGGGGGTTTGGGATCAGGTCCAGACATCCACTTGCTCCATACCTCTATCCCCTTCCCAAATACAGTAATCAAAAGGAGTGACCCCAGCTGTCTTTCACTTCCCCTGGCCAAAGATGCAGTGAGCCAAGCTCAGTCACTTGCAATTCTCTGGATGCTTTCAGCGATACTATGCTTTTCTTATGTTTGCAGTGAATTGAACTGCCAGTTACTAAGTGAGGCTGGTTGGAAAATGCTGACTTACTAAACCCACTAAAACATCTTAATTCTGACAAACTTTCATTGACTGCAGGGCAGTGCTCCCACAGAATCCCACCTAGATCTTAAATGGACCCTGGGACGTTGGGGTCACTACCTGTGGGACAGGAGGACTGCTCCAAGCCAAGGGCACCTGGGATTGCACAGCCTGGTTCCAAGGGAGCCAGCCACACCAGGACTTCCAGACTTTCTACTATGTAGCCAAGAACCAGAGACCTTGGGAGACCCGGCAGCTTCTTGGTAAAATAAAAAAGACTATCAGTTTCAGAGCTGCTGGTAGCTGGGAAAGTGACAATAAAGCAGCTGCAGAATCTGAGCCCCTTTGTTTTCACTGGAGAAACATAGTCAGTGTTTCACAACTGACATTCTCCTGGAATTTCCAGTTGACGAGAACTCATGAAAATGTTGGTTTTAATCAAATTAAAACTGAAATTAAATTTCCAAAACCAAAATTCCTGTGACCCTGATGTCCTGCTGTATAATACCTCTGTTGCTGAGTTGACTTATCTGTATTTATAGAGTCAGGAAAAAACAAGGGTGTCTGCATCGCAGGGGTATCATCTGGGCCCAGAAGACTGGATGACACCTCAGACACATGCTGACGAAAGAAGTTATTCAAGCCCAGCTGACTAAGCTTAGCACTAAGTACTGCCAGCATTACCTTGAATCTATATATTCATCTGCACTAGAACACAACAGCAGGGTAGGACATCCTAAAGCAGAGGAAACTGTTTCATCCCATGGTTTCCTGAAAAGTGTAATTATTACCCCACCGTCTCCCTTAATATTCAGCGAAGCAGGACCAGACAGCATTGCCAGTGGAGCAAGTCAGTGTCTCATCCTCAATTTGGTCAGCAAGTCATTGCTGATCTCTATAAGACTCACTGTATCCTTACTGTGCCCAAAAGAAACATGTTACCTCAGCAACACTTCAAACATCTGTTGACTGGGAGAGTCAAACCAGAGGCAGAAACATAATTCTCTTGAATTTCCAGCTAAACCGCCTTTACTGCTAGAAAAATAGTTTCTTACGTCTAATTGTAATGGATATTACTGAAGAAAATGCAGAAATATTTGCTGTATTTCATCACCACAGGAGGAGAAGCACACTGGTGTTAAATTCAAACACTCTTGTAACGGTAAATACAATCCAAAGCTTTGTGTTTACTTTTAGGAACTTCAGTGAATATCCAGCAGTTTCTGTACTGGTAGGTTGCCCATAACCTTGTGTGTTATTGAAAAGAGCTTAAGTTTGGTTTAATCCTACATTTGTCATGACCCTAAATATTGTATTTCACCACACCTGCAGAAACTGATCTGATGTTTTATGTGCCTGCTTGATAAACAATCAACATCTGTGTGCAAAAGAGTGTGTGTTTTAGGAGAAAGGAGAAATGGTAAGTAACGGGGGGAACAGAGATACTTTTACTAAACATTTTGCTACTCATCTTCATGGTACTGTGATAGGGGAGAGCATCCAACAATGAAACGGTTTGGGGAAAAGGTTAAACAGAGGATTTTTTATCTGATTTGCTGACACTAGAATACAAGTTCAATCAGCAAAATGTGGTAGTTATCAAAGTGAAAGACAGACCCCCATGCCAAAGCTGTATGCTCCATATGAGGCGGTGGTAATAGGCAACTCTAACCTACCAGCAGTGGGAGGCCTTTGGAGCTGGCCCAGATATGAAAACATATAAGTGTGCAACTGGATCAACCCAGATTGGGGTGGATAACTTACAGCCTGCAAAGTAGCTGGATTCAGTTTGCAAAAATCTAACCTGGCCTAGGATGACAAGGGATCGTGGCAGAACACCGCTGCTCCAAACCACCTGTCACCTCCGCAGTATCCCCCTCTGCAGCCATCCCTGCTGCTGTCACCCTTGCTGAAGAGGGTACCTGCAGTGAGGGCAAGCACAAACTGCTTGGGGTAGGGAGAGGAACTGGGCGCATAGGTGACTGGTAGGGGGTGCACACACCCACCTGACAGGTCCAGTGCCATCCCCTGTTGGCTGACACTGATGCTGTCAGTAGAGCTGGTGCCCACCTGGCAGTGCTGGTGGCTTCTGCAAGTGCCCCGCCATATTCAGGAGGCACCAGTCACTCATGGCTGGGAGCAGGGATTTGCAGCAAGGGGCTGTCACAAACTAGCTCGCACCAGAAAAAGGTTGTAGACAGCATCAGCAAAAGACAAAATACAGGAGAGCACCTTTATCATTAACCAGCTGCCCACTTCCCAGGAGAGAGAGACACATAAATGCTTATTAGCTGCAGCAACACTGGCAAAGGCAGTTGTCTCACCTGTGTCAGTAGACTTCCTCTCATTTCCTACATGAAATATTTCCTTTCGTTTTGTTAAATTCTGCTTTGCTAGGAATTCAGCTGTCTGCGGGTGCTCACTCAGTTGCATTCCCACTCTATGTAGGGGGAGCTACCCCAGTAGCTCTTCGTCTCTGGAGTAAGGTTTGGTCCTTAACACCCTATCTGTTTGGGAGTCCCAAGTGCAGCTGGCTACTTCCAGAAGCAGATGCAGGATTTTACGAAGTGGGGCTCCTGAATCCCAAAGGCCTAATCAACTGTTGTCCTGTAGCTGACTATTCTGCAGCCCATTCATAAGGTAGGCATACCCCTCAGGGTGCCTCTGTTTCCCCCTGCAGCTCCCAAAACTCTTCACTTGTAGACCAGGACAGAGAAGCAGGGAGCAGCCAGGCCAGTGACATAACTTGAGGGGGAGCAAAACAAAAAGTTGCTGGTTTATGCAGCAATGATCAGAAGTTGCTGCTGCCCTATACCCTGGAAGCTCTGCTGCATTGCTACACTACTGAGCCAGTCCATGATTTATTTTTTTTAAACTAGGAGATACAGAAGAATGCAGAGCCATCCTAGGTAGCCGGATGCTTGCTCCGCCCTCCCTCTTGTGAGAGTGGTATTTGCTCCTCCCTCTCTTCACTCCCTTACCTGCCAATTCCTCCAGCAGTGAGGGAGAGAGAGAAAATTGTGCCTGCCAGTATCATCCCCAGTTGCCTCTCCCCAAGAGGGAGAGAAATAAAGTTCTGGCTTTTTGGCTTGGATCAAGTGTCTTTGCCTCTTGTGGGCTAAGATCAAGTTGGGGCATCCAAATCCCCAAACCTCCAGGCTTGAGCCTGCACGTAAGATGCCTGCCAATGGATTTGGGAGTATCTGAAGTCCCAGGGTGACAGCGTGAGACAGGATGTTTGCCAGTTGTAGCGCCCTACGTGGTGTTCACAATGATTGAGTTCTGCCTGCTCAATCAAGATGTTTTTTGGAACGACTCAGTTCTGCTCAGTCAATACGATTTGGAACTGATTTGACCTGGAACATGAAATACTTTTATTTACATTTTATATGAATATATTTCCTCTTATGCCTTGTTTATGTAGGTGGGTGTAGACGTCTGTTAAGATGTTTATAAGTGTTCTTGGCACTATCAGGACATCAAGATGTAACCCCTGTGCAGTGAGTATGCCCTGAAGTAACAAAGGCTTGAGTGATTGTGATTACTCTGGCCTCCAAAACAAAAACCTCCTGCTTTCTTTCCACAAATGATGTCAAGTATAATTGGAAACCATTGTTACCCACGTGCTAGGAGCTGCTGGGGATCCAACAAGACCCCTTCCTGATGAAACTGATGACAGTCACATGCCACTGGTCAGAAATATTGAGATTATTTCCAATTCTGCTAGTTGCTCCCTTTCTCCATGTTGTAATCATTATTTCAGTCTTAACTAGATTAAATCTAAACCCTCATTCATGCTCCTTTATCCATCCTACTCTAGCTGTGCTACTTCTGTGGACTGACAGGATTGGAAGGGATAACACAACAATCCACCCAGCATATCTCTATTGTACATGTAAAGTTTGGAGTCACGTCCTTGACCAGTAATGGATGGCAAGTACTTTATTAACCATTGAACTTGCATTCACCAGAATGAATTGGAGAAATAATTACAACACCTGCAACTGGAGGATGAGTCAACCCTTGATGAGATTCACTTGCTGAGTGAGTTAAAAGAACTGAAGCAGCCCTTAAAGTTAGAAAATCATCACTTCTGAAACAATCTAGTACTAATGTGCAAACAGTAAATAGAAATGATCTTCAGAACAACAGCCCATAACTATAGATAAAACAGAAATGCAGGCCACACTACAAAACTGTTTCAGTGTGTTGTTGGCCCCCCCACACACACACCCTTCAGAATGCAAATTGCAAACAATGTAATCAAAAGGGCATTTTGCTAAAGTGTGCAAATCTTGCATAGCTTAACTAAGCATAAACTAGGGTGATGCTAAAAAGAAGACTGATATGGATTCTGTTCTCTATATGACCTCAAGAAAGGATAGAGGCCACTTTAATTAATAGCTATGCAGTAATAATACTTAGTAGGCTCCATCTCCAGTTTCGGTCACTCTGGAACATTCATCCATATTAAAAAATACATGCCCTGTATATTCCCTTCTTACCAAATCTCCCTTCTTACCAAATCTTGTTTTTTCTTTCTACATATTTAGATAATCTGATCCTTTCTTTCTTTCCCATTGTGTATAGCCTGTAGTTATCTACTATAATATCCTTTTCTCAGGTGTCCCTGAGATCCAGATCACTTCCACTCAATTTATCCAATGATTATCTTCTTGTCTACTAGGCAAACCATGCTGCTTCACACTTGAAATTCCCTGGACATATCAAGTTTAAATGTGCCATCCTGTCAAGCCTAGGAGCAACCTCTCAGAGCCCAGCTGTTGTGCCTTGGCATTTTACTCTAAGCAGTGGTGCTACCGGCAACAAGTCCTTTGATTGCTTGTATCACTCTGAATTTGCCCATTTTCCCATAGCATCACTTCCAAGGTGTCCCACTCCCACTGCTCTTCGTTTAGATATTTTTTGAAGGCTTGTTCCTCAGTGAGTAAAGAAAGAAATTGAAAAGATTAATTAAAAAAACCTTTAAAGCAGAACAAATATGAATCTCTGCCTTAAAGATTGTTTTTTGGATATTTGTCCTCCCATCCATGATCTCACAGAACACGACACCTTCCTTTACAATTGTGATTGAATAGCATACCTGTGGAGATGACAGTGACATCGAACAAAAATACTAGGAAAGTTTTTGTACCTCAGCATGGTGTGCAGCTGCAAACAAGAAAGAGGCTCTAGCACCATGTGACCAGCTAGGCTGAAGGTCCAAAGGAACGATTTCATCAGCTACTCTGACCCTCACCCTTGGCAGACTGCTGTAGCCTAGGGGCACATTGGAAACCACTAATCAAGTACCTCTCAAGGTAACTCTTCTTGCTAGGTTTCTTGGTATGACTGGGACCTTCTGCACCAGTCAAATGAGAAGGCAATGAGGGACAAGAGAAAATGCTTTTGGAGGAAGGCTTGAGGAAACACCAGCCAACAGGACCTGGGTCTTTGGGAAAGAGCTGCTGAGGCTTGCAAGGAGCCAAAGCAACTGTGCTGTACAGAAAAAGTTGGTTTGATTTAACCTGATGTTTGATCTGTGATGTTGCTTAAATAATCAGACCTTAAGAAATGGCAGTGCTTGACTTCTTAGGAGCTGGTTACAAATTATGATGCCCTAAGGAAAAATGAGGCAACAGGAGATCAGTTAAGTCTGTTACCATAAAGGACATTTGTGACATTTTGAAACCTGTGATCATAAAGTATCATAACTGGAAACCAAAAAGCAGGGGAAAGGGAACAATTCTACACCACTGAAAGCAAAGCTAGAGTTATCAAGGAATAACAGTAAGGTTTTTTGATAAAAGTTATTTAATGATGATATACCAACATTTTCTCTTGTTATTTCTGAGAAATTTTGAAGATGAAATAAAATTCAGCGTATCAGAGGGGAGTAGATTTCAGATCTAAATATCCAGGTAATTTTAGAATCAATTACTACTTACCTCCATTATTTTAAAATTTAAGACATCTGCCTATGGGTTTTACAGGTTGAAAAATCAAAAACTTAAAAAAGGGGATGAGTTCTTTTAATGTGAGCTGGATAAACCAAAATAGTAGCAGCAGTGTTCATATGATGACACTAGAGGGGGTGTGAGGAAAGAATGAAAAAAGAAGGAACAGAACAGAAAGACTTGAAGATCTTACTTAAGTAGCATCCAGGTTACTTGTACTGATTACATCAGTCAAAATAACCCCTTGGTGTTTTCTGCTTTAGCTGCAGAAAAAAACCTACCAAACCAAAACACCATCCCCTCAGAAAAACAAATAAACAAACTACCTGAAATTAGAGGTGGAAAAAATCTATTAGATCATCTAGTCCATCCCCTTGACAATAGAAGATAGTTCCCTATAAACTCTTGGTTTCTCCATTCTTGCTTTACATATTTTCAGTCCTAGTGTAGATGGGGCTAACAAGCCTCCCTTAAGACATCTCTTATGCAAAGTCAGTTGCATGCTTCTCAGCCCTGTGTATGCAAACAAAAGCACAAAACAAATCTTTATTTCAAGAGTGATTGTCATCAGTTGCTTGGAGGTCTCCCGTCCATGTTTTTTCTGGCACATGCTCAGTTCAGCCATTCAAACATCATTATTTGGGGTCTGTTGTACCCAGAGACACAATGGAGGGTTTGGTCTCAAGGTCTACAGTAGATGATGGTAGAAGGGAACAAAGAACTCTTTGGCTGATGTGAAGAGTCACACATAGGCTCTATTCCCACTAAAATCTGCAGAAACCCAACTTTTGGTTGGGAGTTTTCCTGTAAAATCTACCGCAGAGCATTATTTCCACAGCTTTTAGTGGATTATTCATCTTTCTGAGAAGAACAATCACTATTTTAACATACAATCAGAGTGCATCATTATTTATCTCATTAACTACTTTTATTAATATACTTAAAGAGTACATATATGTATTAGTAGCATAGATACTTCATTATCTCTTTACGAAAAAGAGTTATATATATATGCAGCCTCGAAATGCCTCCATTGTAGCTTGCATTCTGTATTAAATGTCCTTTTATATAAATTACTGCATTTACATAAGTTTATGCATTTTAATACATAAAAACTGTACTAAATGGCATGTTATCTTTTGTCACTGTCCTCCCCAATTTCTGATCATTGCAGTGAAATTATGGGGTGTGCATAGTTCATTTACTACTCCAAAACAAAGTTAGATTAAAGAGTACAGGCTAATAAGATAACACAGCTACAGATAATACAATAGCTGCATTTGGCTAGAAAGAAGAAAACTTGCATTGTATTTTAACTAAGTTTTGCTCTTTATGTTTTAGATGCTTGATTACTTCACAATAACATTTAATGCCCTTTTTCCCCCTGCCCATTCTTTTTTAATGTCAGTTGTCATGATTGTGCTACAGAGCAGTGCTTTTGGGTAGGGGTAATGGAGCTATGAATCATAAAGATCCTTTCCAGACATTGCCTTCATTTAATAAGGGGAGGCTTAATGTAACCCCCTTTCTTCAGCAACTGATTTTCTTTGACCTCCCTCCTAGTTGCTTTGATCTCATTACGTTGTTGGGCACTACTCAGCAGAAAAGTGAGGCTGCTTTCCAGCTATACACTCGCTGCAGAAGCTGTGAAAGGCTGCTGATCTCAGCGCTCTGACCAGCCAATCTATTCAGCAGAACATCAGTCCGCCTGCAGAATCTGTTTCCATCTGTTAACTTCTCAGGGCCCATGTAAATGAACTAGCTCCCAGTAGATAGCCTTGCCCTATTTATTGTGCCCAAGGCTGTAGAGTTTACTTTAACCAAACCTGAAAGCCAAGCCTCAAATATTTCCATTCCTGGCAAATTGTGATCCCTCCAAACATGCCATCCAGACAAACTCCCTCACACATTATCCTGTCTTTTGCATTCAGATCATTTGCTGATCTGGTTTTCTTATTGTTTTCAGTTTTTGTATTCTCTTCTCTGCTGAGTGATAGAGATTACAAATAATGAAGTTTGCTATTTATATTTCAACAGTGGCAAGATCCCTGAAAGAATTAGCACAGTGGGGATCCTCTTTGACCACAAACAAAAGTGTATTTACATGTTCACACTGGATACAGAGACAGGAGTAGTACAAAAATCTATTTTGAGAGATCCTGAGTTTAAAGAACCATCTGCCTGCTGGATGTATCCATATAGATAGTGCGTTAAGAGCCCAGACTTCATAAAGCAAAATAGAATAATGGTTGAAATCCGGTTGGCTGTCAGCCAGGTAGTTATCATATCTTAGTCAAATGGGACTCATTAGCTTAATCCCAGGAGGGCTATTAAGAAAACCAACTACAAAAAATCTAGCCTTCAGAATCTAAGGTTCCCATCATACAAGATGACAAGCATCCTCAATTAAATCATTGATTGAAATCACTGGGAATTGAGAGTTTTAGCACCCTTCAGGGGAGCTCAGGATTGGCTCCCTTAAAGTCTCAAGAGGTTTTGTACTTATTTAAAATATAACAAGGGATAATTGAATACATGGAAAAATATTCTAAACTGAAATTTACCAATTAAATACAATTAGCTATATTTTGGCAGGACAGGAATGTCCTTGTTCTTACTAGGTTAGAAAATATTTGATTAAAACAATTATTTGCAAGTTCCAATGTGGATTATTATTTCAAAGAGAGACGTTTTCATGTGTTTGCATCATCCTCTCCAAGAGTTTTGTTCACATGCTGGGCATGTGTTGTATGCCAAGAAGAGACAGGTAGAGTTGTAATAACTGAAATTTAGGTTCCATCACTGCAAAGAGACCGTGATAATCTTGCTTATGAACAGGTATTGACAGTTTAATTTGTTCTGCTTACTTTACAAAGCTTTATAAATCAGACAGGGAGAGAGTGCAGCAGAAACAGTTTCATAATGAAATGGTAATCCAGTATGAAAATGTAATGAAGCAGATTCTACTGGGGAATCAGAGGAGGGCTCTGTGATAATAAAACTTGTCTCATACACATGCTAAGAGCAGCCATCCAGCAAAAGACTCTGTTCACCTGACTGTGCACCGTTCCTCTTCCTCATTCTGAAAGAGTTTCTGTGCACGATGGAACTGACCCATTTGTGATGAATGAATGCTATAGTGTGCCTTCTGCTTAAACACTTTGAAAAGACTGCTGAACATGTTTTAGTCTCATGAGTAAATGCTTAATCCACTAAAGTTCGTATAGTTTGGCATCCTTAAAGCCTTTTGTCAGCTGCAAAGCATCAGTGCTGACCTGAAGCAGTCACAGCTCCTTTCATGTCAATGGGGTTTGTTAGAGCAATGGAGAATTTAGCCCACTGAAGAATCTGTGAGATGTGCTGGAAGGAGAATTCTGTGGAACGAAGTTCTCTGTGTTTGCACAGAAGAGCTGCAGCAGCAAGGCAGACTTTCCTGTGCCTGGTGACCCAGAGTATGTTTCAATCTCATTTAAACAGGACCCCCACTAAGGGTGAGAACAGTTCAATTTCTGTACTCATTAAAATACTGGCCACTGGACTGAGATTGTCAGTAAGGGTGTGAACTAGTGCCAGTTGTGCGTACTTGTTTAAAAAATTATATCTAGACTAAGACCAACTCAGTTCAGCTCATCCACGAAACTGCTAACAGCCATTTTCAGTCACTTTTGTCCCAAAGTTGTGATCTAGAGGTGAATGTCCATCCATTACCTGCAGGAGCATTTTTTTAAAATCCACATGTGCTCTTTAAAATAAACAGAAAAATGTCAAATAATTTTAATGATTTTACTTATCTAGCATCAATAGGCCATAAACCAGGTCCTTGATTTTATTATAAAGCACAAACAGAGATGCTGGACACCAATCTCAAGAAACCAAACATTTCTGAATGTGATGGTAACTTACAAAATTCCTCAATGAATACAGTATTTAAGACTGAAGTAACTCCAGGTTACTGAGATTCTATTTTAAGAGGAAATAATTGTTTCTGGGTTTGACATTATTATTTTTCTCTTCTCTCTCAACTCTGAGATGTCTTGTCTAATCCAGTTTCCTGGGTAAAAGCCACATAGTTTTTTTTGGATGTCAGAGTTGATCCTAAAGCACTACACTCTCCTCTGAGTAATTACAGATTTTAAAATGTCTTTAAAATGATAAAATGAACATGTCATGCAGTTAACCAAGTAAATGCAATCCCTGATTAATATGCAAGTTCTAAGATTCAGAAAACTTCCTACTAATTCCACAGATGCACCCTATTTGAGGAGATGAGTAATTGGTCTTTTTCTGTTTGCAATGTCATTGTATGCAAAAATTCTTCCAGCAGCCTTCATAAACTCAAGTCAACAATTATATGTTCAAATATCTGTGTGTTTCCTTTAAAACTGGAAGCAAAGAAAAAATCTCGCCGATCTGTTGACACAGCTGTGAAAGAACGAGGTGCCTGCACATAAATTTCTTTAAATAATCTAAAGAGCTTCTTCTCATTATCCCACTGATATATTTGGGAAAATGTGTAGTCGCTTCCCAGAGCTAGGTAGTGATTATTTTTAAAGGAGAAAGGCTGCAGTGTCATGGCTCCTCGAGATGGCAGAGCCTGTATCTCCACAAACTGCTTGCTATTCCATTTCATGACTCTGGAATCACCAATAAACCTTGTGAGTGTAATATACAGGGTATTTTCCATCTTAAAGCTCTTCACAGCCAAGACATCTTCCATGTTGGGTATTTCACCATGTGGGACAAACTTCTTTGTACTTTTGTTCCACTGTAGTATAATGGGAACCTGTGAGCGGCTAGATAGGATTAAATGAGATTTTCCATCTATATCAACAAATTCAGCATCTGTGTCCCTGAACCACTCATGCAGAGACTGGTAAGAGTAGAATCCTTTGTTGTTCCATTTATAAACAGTAGACAAGCCAGCTTTAGAGCTATCTGCTATGACAAAAAACCTTTCGCTGTCTATCTGAAACAGCTCAATATCATTTGGCTTGGAAATGCGAGAGACTTCAATGTCTTGGAATTTGACAAACTTTGTCCAGCTTTCGTCATACTTGTAAATGTGTGAGCCACCAAAAAGCTGTGCCACCACCACAAAGACCTGGTCATCAATCAGGATGGCTTTGCATCCCACTATGGATTGCCCTGTTGCTCAAAGAAAAAGCAAAAATGTTAGTACAATACAGTTCAACCATTCAAACAGAGAGGGAGATTTACCAAGTGCCCTTCCTTCCTCATCCCTCATTTTATTATCTTTCTGCTACTCATTTATCTTCCTGTTCTATTACATGGCAACATGCAGCAGTGCTTTCTTTTCAGACTGCATCAGGCATACTACATTTTTGCAGCAGCAACAGGAAAGGAAAATCTGCTTTGGATATTAAGCAACAGCAGGGTTCTGAAGAAATGCAAGTGATGTTTTCCTAAAATGCCCATTTATTTTTATCCCAAACTCTACTCCTTCCTCTGTCCAAACACCTTTCTAATACGCTCTTCCCCACAGTGTCTAACAAATTTATTAAGCCAGATTTTATAGCCCTAAAATATAAATGATCAAAACCAGTCAATTTATGGTGCAACAGAAAAATCATCCACTCAAGTGATGCTACGTTATTTCCTTTGGAAATATTGTGGGGACCTATTCAAACTGAACCAAGTGGAGTATAGCCTCTCTCTTCTTGTTCCAGGCAAGTCTGAGTGTTACTTCCATTAATGCCAATGGAAATATATACAAAATATTCGCAAACAAGAAGAGAAAGGCAAAATGATCTCTAAATGCTGAACTTGACTCTGTTTCTGTTGCTTTCATTAAAATGTTTCGGTCATTTTCCGTGAATCCAAATTTTAAGGACCCAGACACATCCTGTGTTATAGGATATCCTCACCTATAATGACAAGCATAGAAACAGTAGAGAGTACAGCAGAGGCAATACTGAGTATAAACTTCTAAAGAGTCCAAATATCTTAAATAGTTAAATTAAAGTCAAAATATTTAGGAATACAGTAATTGCCAGACTGGGCCATACTAATAAATGCTAAGGTGTAATACATAACATTAAGGTGGAGACCACCAAACTGATTTGTGGAAATGCTATACCTAGGGGGGAAAAAAGAATTTTGTCTATCACAGGGGTGGGCAAAATGGCGGATCCAGCCAGCAGCTAGACTCCATTTCCCAGCAGCCCCTGCCTGCATGGCTGGGGCTGGTCTCCATGGAGACCCTAGCCACAGCTGCCTGTGATAGCAAGGCTGGGGTTGCCATGGAGACTAGTCCCAGCCATGCTGGCAGGGCAGGTGGCAGGGCAGGGGCTGCTCTGGAGCTGCTAGGATCGTGCGGTGGGGGCAGCTTGGTCAGGGCCAGGGCAGAGCCATGATCTGCAGCCTGCATGCTGTGGGGCGCAAGATTCTAACCAGAAAAAATCTGCAAGATCCCCGTGGCTCTGAAGCAGCCCCCCTGCCCTGCCACACACTCTGCCAGCACAGCTGGGGCCAGTCTCCATGACAACCCAACACAGCTAATCACACAGCAGCTGTGACTGCGGTCTCTATGGAGACTGGCCCCAGCCATGTGGGCAGGGACTGCTGGTAAATGGAGTCTACTGTCAGCTATCTCCAGCCCATGGGCCCAACTTTGCCCGCCCCTGCTCTAGCATGAGAGTCAAATAAACCACATCCACATGGACTCCAGCAATGGCTTTGTGGACACTTGCTCACAAAACCCTTGAACTGTAATAAACCCTTCCACTGACACCCCACATGATATCCTTCTCATGGCTCTCTGGCTAAGTACAGACAGTTAAAAGTCCCAAGGCTGATTCAATCTTTGCAGGTTAGTTTAAGCTGCATAGATTTAACTGATAAGCAAGTGAACAGACATTCACTTTTGATTCTGGAAATGCAGCCACACACCTGCAGTGACTCAGACCAGAAGCTGGGGAGGGGCAGAGCACTAGAGCCTACCTCCCTGCTCAGCTGAAGCAGACAGCTTGGGCCAAAGCTAGCCTGTCCACCATTGGGGAGGGGGAGGGTGTTATGGGAGAGGTGCAAAGCATCCTGGGATGCTAGGGGACTACGAGTTAACTTGAATCTAGAGATCTGGGACAGAAATTCAATAAACCAATTTAACCTAAATCAGTTAAGTCTGATTATACATCTATCCAGGTTTATTTTCAATTGGTTTTGGCCATTTTGAAAGAGGTTTATGTGACTGAGCGTCTGTTATTTTACAGATTTTAATTGGTTTCTGATCACTTACACCAGTTTATGTGTAATTTCTGTCCTTAGCCCCAGAGGTCTGACAACATTTCATTATTCTTCTGGCAGTGTGATATTGAAACACGTATAACTGAGCATGCTATTCATATTTGCCCATGGCAGGTCATCGGCTTTTCCTTCTTCTCCAAGTAGATAGATAGCTTTGTCTGAGGATCCTACTTCTCCCTGGCATCCCCACTTCCACAGACTATGCAATATTTAATAGTAAGTAAATATGTTTTTTTCAAAAGTGATCTTTAAAAGTGCTAATAGCTACTAAAGGGAGGTCCTGCATCCAAAAACATTTATAGTGCTCATGAAAGCCAAACAGTGTCTAAAACAGTTTACTTCAGGCTCAAGAAAAGGAGTTATCAAGTACCTTTGAGTGCAGACATATATACATTTGGACCTGCTTCAAAAAAGCTGTAGCTGTTTCATTCTAATAGTCACTTGTGGACATTTCAGGTATGGTACAAAAGTAGCAAGACTGTTCCAATTTTAACACTAGATGAAGCTGTACTCAAATTGGAGTAATTTTGCTACCTTTGTATCATTCCCTGGCTTGAAATGTTCCCATTTTGAAACAAGGGTACATGTGTCTATACTCAGAATGCTATAAAAACAGCCACAGACATGGAGGCAGTCACCAGAGGTGCTAGATGAGATATATGGCCAATCCAGGAATTTTCCTGGTGCCAGTACATGGGCTCAAATACGGGTTGAAAGCTGGTTATGCTGAAGGGATAAGCCAGCAGAGGCAATTGTGAATGTTATCTTGAGAGGAAGCAAAAGGATGGAGCTTCTTGTCACAGAACTCGCTGGAATGGCAGACTGCTGTTGTTTGTTTCCATTGTGTTTTAAGAAATAGAAAGTTAGGCACATTTTTGTAAGTAAAGAAGATTGAGCCATGAGTATACCTGACTTGTGGAAACAACCCTGAAAGGGCCTGAATTTTGACTAAATACTCAGGCAAACGCAGCAGCCTTTTAGGTTTTCATACCAGCTTCCCAGTCTTGGTGGATTACTAGGCACTGGAGTGTGCCAAACAACCATTCCTGAAAAAGAGATGCTGCCTCCAGGCACATAAATTCATTAAATGAAGGCAGTTGACCCAGTGATCAAGAAAGCCTCTAAGGTATTCTCCCTCTGAGGTATTCTCTCATTTTTAACATTGTGAATTTGATATAGAAATCCTGCTTTGTGAAGGGTTAAAATATTCTTTAGACTGATACCCCTTTAGACTCTTTAGACTCCTTGTGCCTCTGCTTCTAATGCCATTTCTTTTTGCAAAAGTCCATGCTGTCCCCTAAAAATGTAAGGTCAGCAAAATCACTTAGGTTCAACCCTGGTATCTTCCACAGCATGCTGCATAAAGCTACAAGATAGCTTTGAAAAGTCCTCCCTCAAGCACAGATATTTGCTATCCTTACATAAGGAAAACTCATTCAAATTTGGCAAAATGCTGCTCTCTTTACCCCAGCAGTTTTAATGAGGTTGCACAGGGATAACAGAGAGTAGAGTCTGGTGCTCTGTGTTTATTTTGCATATGTAGTAATTTGTATATTTGAAGGCCTGAGAGATTTAACAAGCATGTGATGCTGACTTAACCCTAAGGTTTCTAGACGAGTGTACAAAGGAAAAGCCACATGGAACATGAAGGAGGTCAGTTTAGTCTCTAGGTAAAATTAATACTAGGAGGGAAGGCTTCCAGAATAGTAGTACTTTAATGAGTTAATGTTAACCCTGATAGTCTGCCTGCTGTGCAGCCTCAGCACTCTGTAGCATCTAGTACTGACTGCTACTGGAGACAGAATACTGAACTAAATGAACCTTGGACCTGATCTCCAGTGTGGTCCTGAACACAAGGCTCTGATCCTACACACTCCTGTGCATGGACAGTCCTAGTGCCCCACTTCAGAGGAACACCACTGGGAATGCCAGGTTCAGCTCTTGCACAGTAATTGAGAGGATCAGAATCCACACAAGTCTCCCCCAGTAGTAGGGTGACCATATGTCCCAGTTTAGCCAGGACAGTCCCAGACTTTGGAGGCCAGGCCAGGCCAGCTGGTTAAAATGAGCATCCCAGAAATACAGGGGTATGAGGTACAGTCCGGCAGGGAGGGAGAGTGGTATGGCATAGAGTGGCATGGTGCACCAGGTAGGTGGGCAGGCAGGCATCAGGCCACACCACCCCACCTCTGCATGTAGCAGCACCACTGACTTAGGAGAGTGGGGTGAGTAGGGGGAAGGAAATGGGACTGTGTCCCAGATGTCCCAGATTTCCTTATTGTCAGCTTACCCACTAGACTATTATTAGAGACAACAGCTAGCCTTCTTTGGGTTTTTACTGAAAGAGCATGCATTTCTAGGACGATACTACACTGAGCAGTCATTCTAATTGCATTATGGATGTGACTGTATTGCACCCTTTGCCTGAACCTGAAGGGACACTCTCAGGTTTGCCCCTATCCACCCATGACCACTCACGTGCACCAAACCCAGAAATACAACAGTGCAACTGCTCTGGGGGTGCCCTCTTGCACTTGGTCTCAGGATCCTTGCTGGAAGGCAGCCACTGAGAACATCCCCAGAGCAGCTCCACTGCCACATTTCTTTCTAGCTGTTATGCATGTGAATGGAAGTGGGTGGATGGGACACCCTTCCTGAGACATGCCAGAGACACAATACAGATATAACCATCACTGACTTCAATGAAGACTCAATAATAATGAGGTAAGAGCAGAGAACAGCATCAGGTGGCCATTTCATTATGTAACACTGAACTTCCCAGGTGAGATTTTTCCTTCTCCCATTACACACTGACAGTCCCACAAGTTAACTAATAAATCAGACATGTGTATACCTGTGATGTTATCATAACTCCTGAAATTCATTTCAATGTGGTCCCATTCCAGTACCATGCAGTTCTCCATGTTAGGTTGGGCAATAGCTACATAGACATCATTCTTAGAGTTGAACGTATCCACTGAAACCGACTGGTAGGGCAAAATCTGATGAACAACAAAATCTAGAAACATGTTAAAAAAGCATTATGATGAGTCCTCTGCATAATGCCCCACTGTTGATATTGCTGATTTTAAATTGGTAACACTGAAAATGGCTTTATTTTGAAATCCTCTGGCTCTTTCTAATCAAGAGTCATGTAGGGCATATCAGTGACAAATAGGCATGCAGCAACAGGAGACAGAGCTTCTGCTCTATGCAGCATAAATTGCTCTTCAGAAATACAGTACACAAGGGGTGCATCTACACATGTACTTTACTACTGAGGTCACTAATTAGCTCCACAGTGAAGTGTCACTTTTTATACATGCAACTGTATTAGGGTGCAGTAAATCAATTAACTCTACCATAAGATTGTACTGTCAGGGACAGCACTATCTTACAACAGAATCATTTACTGCACTGCAGTGCACATGTGGATGGTGACAGGAACAGCAGCACTTTGAGCTGTGGCAGAGCAGCCATGGGCTGACAGCAGGCTCCGAGGGTCAGCCACACAGGTCCACAGTTTTGGCACTCATGCCCCAGCAAGTCCCTATGTTACCCATTGCCACTTCCTAGAGCCCAGGCATTGCCACTGCCTGGAGCCCAGGCTGACCCCACAAGGCTCCTGCCAGCTCAGGTCTGCTCCACCCTGGCTCAAAGTGCTCCTGTCCCAGGCACACATGTAGATGCTGTGCCCAGGAGCCATGTACTCTGGTGCAAACTGATTCAGAGTTTATCATGTCACATTCACTGCATGTGTAGATGGACCAAGGAGACCAAGACAGGCCATTGTTGTTCGCTGCAAATTCTGCAAACTCTTTTTCCTGATATCTGTGAAATCAGATTACTGTCTTGCTTAGAAAGAAAGATGGATACCATGCGCTAGATGATTAAAAGAGTGTGTGAAATATTTGTTCCATTAAGTCAGAAGAAATTTTACCACTGGTTCCAATGGAGTTAAGATTTCACACAAAGAAACAAGACTTTGTGCTCAGCTGTAACTTTAGATACACAGATACTTATTTGCTCTGTGTAGCATCTTGTTATTATGTAAATCTGAAGCAGGAGTTGAGCCCTTTGTCTGCATTTGCAGCCTGTTATTTATTCAGCCTACTCATCTCTGCAATGGAAGCAGACAGAAAGTGAAATTCTTCTTAAGTCTATGTGAGGTTAAACCCATCTCATCTAGTCCATACCTGTGAAGGCGAGATTTTAATCAATAGAATACAAATAACATTTTAAAGGGGCACTTTTAAGTAGTGTAGCTTAATATTTGACCTACCTTGACACTGTTATATGGTGAAAAACTTATTCTAGATTCTAAGCCTAAGGTGTTCAAATCAGCCTAAGGGAGTTAGGGGACCACGTCCCCATAGGCTCTCTAAATTTCCTCTGAAAACTCTGCCTACATAAACATTTTATTCTAAAACAGGCCAGGTGAGTAGCTTGGAACTGACTGTATCTGTGGCAAAGCTGAAAGGGCTCAGGTCTGAATTTGATACCTATTATGATTCAGTAATAGTTTGGAGAGTCATAGAGTGCAATTTGTATGGAGGAACACCTTAGTGACAGCTGCTGGCTGATAAAGAGAAGTGTGAACAGAGCTTTGAAGGAAACTGTGGTGGTAAGTTATAAGACCTACAGACAAGGAGCAGGACAGTTATATGTAGACTCCTCCAGAAGGCTGAAGATTCATATAGACACAGAGATACCACTATGTACTAGACTACCTATTCTATATTGTACATACTAATTTGCTTAGTCAGGAAAGGCCGCTGCTAATGAATTTTGGTTAATTTTTAAATCAGGCCCTCACCCCGACCACTCCCCTCAACACCCGTTCTGTGCAGTTCAAAGCTAGGTAAAAGCATGACCTCTTCAGAGCGACCCTTAACTGTTTTCAAATTTTTGAGGTGTTTATACCCATGCTTGCATACAAGGATCACTTGGAGGGTAAACCAGATGGCTAAAATTAAATAAACAAAAAGTCCACCATCCCACAGCTAAAAAAGGGAAAAAGAGCCTCCTTTTTTCTGGGGACTACCAGAACTAAAGCATGGAGCTTTTTGGAAAGCTCTCCTGCATTATTTAAGTAGCAGATCCTGTTTCAAACAGAGTGAATTATCTTCAACTCCACTGGAAAAATGAAGACTGGAGAAAATTGTAGCAAAGTACATGGAGATAAACAAATACATAAATCATAAAAATTCAGTTCAGGATGGAACAGTAACTCTAGTCTTATCAATTTTCAAAATAGTCTTACCAATTATCAAAATATATGAAAAATGTATAATTGAAAATGTGAAAGAGAATTTATCAAAAATCTATCACTGACAATGAAAGGTTCTGAGGTCTGTCTTGACCTCAGAACCATGTTGAAACAGCATCAAGTCAAGTATCTGAAGCTGGTAAATTAAGTCAGATAACATGGTCCCCAGCTTATTCAGCAATTATACAGAGCTAACCAAGGTATTTTGATTCACAGCTGACACAAAGTTCCCTTTGTTACTGGATCAGTAATAGTGAAAATCCTACCAATCATATTTTCATTGAAATCAGTAGATAAATAGCATTAAAAGATAAAATGAGTTGACATAATACTTTTACTGCATATTGAAAATATTAGACTATGGGACATTGTACTTCATATAGAGTTAAACTGTAAATAAATGCCAACAAGTCAAGTATATCCCTAAATTTACACAAGATGGGCCTGTTTTACATTGACTGCTCTAGCACTGTACAGTGGTTTCCAAACTGTGTTCTGCAGAACATTGCAGTTTCCCAACAGGTTATCAGGGGTTCCTTAAAGAGATTGATGGTAATGGTGAAGTGGGCTTTGAGGCAAAGTATTGCCATTGTTGGTCTGGGCTGCCGAGCCCTGCATCAGCTCACAGGATAAGGGTAGGGATTGTGTGGCAGAAGAAGTGATTTGAAAGGTTTATGCAACTCTAAGAAGTTTGAAAACCACTGGTTTAAGAGAGCCATAAAGTGGAAGAACAAGAACACACTCCTGAAAATGCACTAAATTAAATCACCTTAATTAAATCACATTAAACTTCTGTGTGGACACGCTCAATCACAATTAAAATAGCCTTAATTTGCGTTAGCCTTAGATTCACATGTTTAATTAATTTGGATTAACTTTCCTGAGTGGCCCTGTGTAGGCAAGCCTTTAAGAATTGCACAGAAAAGCAGATGTAAAAGCTGTTCTGCTATGCTTTGCTAAAGGTTTATCTACATGGAGAATTTACTGCAAGGTAAGTTTGTGCATGACTTCATGGTGCTGTAACTATTCAGCACTGACTCCCCATGTGAATACTTGCAGTAAATATAATTTAAATTACTCCTGAGTGGTATTCTGGAGTGGCAATGCTTTGGAATAAGCTGTCTTATCTTTACTATACTTGAAGAGTGTTTACACAGGGATGCAGTGCAGATTAGCTATTTTGTGAAAAATCATACCCTAACATACTTGGCAGTAACTTCCCCATGAAGACATGCCCTAAGAGTACCTTTTCCATACAATTTGGAAGTGGATTAAACACAATTTACTCAGTGTGAAACAAGTATGTTCACACAGGATTAGTTTGGAATGGGTGCTGCATTTTAATTTCACATCTTCTCTAATTTGCAATAGTTAGTCCTAGGTATATAACCATATTTACTTGGGACAGATGTTCAAAAAGCCTGAGCCTGAATTGAGTCAATCTTTGCATACTTGCCTAGGTCTAGCTTGCCTAGGTTAAACCAGTTTGCAGGTGTACAGACATTCTCTCGGAACTGAGGAAATGCAGGCACATGCCTGCAGTGGCTCAGGCTAGAAGCTGGGGGACTGTAGAGCAGCCCTCCCTTCCTTCCCACACTGCTGAGTTGAGGCGGGGGGCATGGCCAGGCCCTGGCAGGATGCTCTGATTAGGGAGAGGTTTAAACCCCAACCTGCCTGCACAGTCCCAGGCTTTTCCCTGCTCACTGCTTAAGGGGTGGGCGTGTTGCCATACCCCGGCCCCCAGCTAGCACTCTGAGGCAAAGTTGGGGTGTGGAATGCATACATCTGTTGATGATACTGAGCTTTTCAATCTCTCTCTCCCTGCTTCCTTATACAGTCTGCAGCAAACCTAGCACACAAGGGAGCCATCAGGGAGCTGATAACACAGCATTTAGCAGCCCCTTAAGAAAAGAAAAGCCTCTCTCATTGGTTCAAGCTCTTCTTAAACAGCTTTTTCCAAGGAAGGAACAGAGGGACGTTACCAGCTGACCTGTTGATTAGCTCTGAAAAGCCCTAAGGGGACACTGTCCTGTCTGCCTTTGTCCTGTCCCAGTGAAATTGGAGACACCTTTCAGCTTTAGCTAGCATACCACAGGCTGGCTATGGTCCATGGGGCTGGGGTCCATGCTGTGGAAGATGGGGGCGGGGGAAGGGGAAGGAATCCCTGCTTGAGCAGCAAGTGGTGAGGGGGTGAGGCAGAGGGAAGCCAAACAGACCCTGCTATGCCTACAGTCTCCGCCGGTGCTCTGGGTAGGGAGCAGAGGGGCAGAGCCAGCCACGGTCTCTGCAGCAGACAGCCCAGCCCAACCAAGGGCTGCAAAGCATCCAAGATGCTGGGGGACTCTGGTTCAACTTAAACCTGGAAAAGGTCTGGGACAGACATTGAATAAACCAGTTTGACCCAAGTCAGTTAAGTCTGATACTATTTTCAACCAGATTTACCTTAAACCAGTTTCAGCCATTTTGAAACTGGTTTATCTGCACTGAATTTATGTTCTATTACAGGTTTAAATCAGTTTCTGATCATTTAAACCAGTTTATGTATAACTTCTGTCCCTAGCCATTAAGAGCTATATACATTGCCAGACTTACACCTATTTTAAGACTCATTTATGCTGTTGGAGCAGTGTAAAATGGTTTGAGTAACCATGAGAATCAGGCCCTATAAAAATAGACTTTTACAAAATCTGGAAGCAGTTTTTTAAAAAGAAACAAACATTGACTGAAAACAAAAATGAAACTGTTTCTTCTGCTTTAATTGTCCTCACTGTGAGAAATGCAAAAAAAAAAAAAACGCAAACAAGAGAAAAAATACTTATTAAATTTCTTACTATTTTAATCATCTGATGTAGTAGGAAGTGTGTTATTTAATTGTATAACATCTCACTACTGTTTTCATTGCATCAGTATAGCAAGTTAGCCACTGTGGTGCAAATCCTACCAAGCAAATTCTTAATGCTATCAAAGGTGTTTTGTGAGTTACCCATATTATATCTGTAATGTTTAGCATAGATCATTGAAATGCAGGAATCACTGAAGATTTTGATAAACCAGGCATGATAAAGAGGGAAAAGTGATGTTGAAGATTAATGTGACCAATTCTCAAACTGATGTGGACAGGATAAAGAAAGGAACAAACAGCAGAATCATCATCAGCAAGTAGGAAGGGAGAATAATACCCTAAATACTTATGGTTTATACTGCTTTACACCTTCAAAACAACATACTCACATAGTTTCATAGTTTCATAGTAGCTAGAGTCGGAAGGGACCTAGGTAGATCATCTAGTCCGACCCCCTGCCTTGGCAGGAA
>NW_017728948.1:34095329-34137048 GCF_001723895.1 Crocodylus porosus
TTTATCACATTAGTTAGCAAATTAGTTAATCCTCAAAGAACAAGTGTGGGTACATTCATTCCAAGTTAACTTTTCTATCATTACATTCCCTATCTGTGAAGTGACCTGTCTGATGCCACACACAGAAAATAGTGGAGCCAGGAGGAAAACTCAAAAAAGTACCAGCATTTGGCTCTGCACTCAAAGCAGGAGGCTGTCTCAGAGACAGCACACTCCCTGAAGAAACAGATTTATCTCCCATTACTGGGATAAAAACTGTACCTTGCCAAACACGTGTTAAGGCCCTCCACCACAGCTCTGCCTCTTCAGCATTTTGCACTTGTACTGTTATTAAAAATTAAAGCATTGTCATGGAGTTAACCCAAGACAAAATTAAGTGGTTCACAGTACGGCATCCATGGATATTCTCCTATATTAGACTTACTTATCTCATTTTGTTGCTAGTGTGAAGCTGTGTTCTCCTATCTCTATATGTTATAGGATTTTCTATAATGCAATTCTGATGTATCTTTATATTTCAGCTTAGGTTGTGTTAGTAAGGCAGTGATTACTTTGAACCCCTCATGGTTCACACTTAGAAGAGTCAGTGGCTGAGAATTAGAATTTGACCTGGTTTGTGTTTTGGTCATATGGTGCTAAGAGGCCCAGAAGCCTGGGTCTGGCCAGACAATGATATATTTACATTTTAAGAAGCCTAACGCCTAGCTGGATCAGTTTAGGTTAGAGATCAGAAGGCAATATTTTACAGTTAGGGTGGCCAAAATCTGGAACCAACTTCCCAGGGAAGTAGTCCTCGCCCCTACCTTGGGCAAATTCAAGAGGAGATTGGATGATCACCTGTCTGGGGTCTTGTGAACCCAGCATTCATACCTGCCTGTGGCAGGGGGTCAGGCTAGATGATCTGTTCAGGTCTCTCCTGACCCTAACAACTATGAAACTATGAAACCTTGTCTGCCTATATCCTTAGACCAACATGGCTAAAACCTATACCTCTGGCATAGTGTGAGCCACCTAGAAATGACAGGGTGATATATGTTAATAACCATACTGGCAAAGGTGCTTAATCCATGCTAAAAAATATGGCTTGGTTTTTAGTCTTGCCAGGTACAAAGGAGAGGCAGAGTCCCCCAGCCCAGGAGGCTAGGTAAGACAAACTGAGAGGGGAATGCAGGAGGCCCTGATGGAAAGGATCAAAGCCACAGATTGCAATTAGACTCTTAAAGCTGGCTAAGGACTGCATCTTTGGATTTAAGGTGTAGGGTAAGAACAGGTCAATGTATTTTCTTTTACTTGTTTACTCATAAATCTCTCTGTTTACTCATAAATTTCTGCTTGTAACATATGGTTACTGGTTTCTTATGCTTCATGTTTTATAATAAAACACTTTCTTGCCTGTGGAAAGAGTAACTTCTGGGCAAGTTATATTCCAGGCTAACCTTCTCCATAGAGAGGGGGACCTATATTTTTTTTCTCTCATACCCTAAAAGTTGGGGCCACTTGAGGCCAGCAGAGGTCCCTTATTGCAGCTGCAGAGCCCATGTTAAAGATATAGGAACTGAGGTGCAGGGATATTAAGGATATGGAGATGTATTAGGACAACCTCAGTCTCTTCCTTGAAGCAAATGGCAGCTCAGTAAGAAGAAATTTGAGGGCCCTGGGGATCCCCCATGGATGGGTTTGTGACAAGCATATTGTTTATGAAGCCCACATTGGTGAGATGATATGCTTGTTCTTTGATCATATCAACTAGCAGTGAAATGGCTTGAGGTCTGACAGTGCTCCATACTATATATAGACTATATAGTGTCTATGTACTACATAGTTCCAGTGTTTCTCTGATTACAGTAGTAGCTTGTCAGTAAAGTTTCTAGGGTATGCTAATACAGAAAATATAGAGGCTACTTCCACAAACATCTGAGACAGAACAACATGTTTCTAATGTAAACTCCAGGGTGTATGAGGTCATATTTATCCCTAATAAGGAAGCATTGCAGGTTGATGGGTTTTGTACAGTTCACAGCCATGTAAATCTCTTCCGTTTTTGACATTGTTTTGCCTATATAAGGCATTATCATTTTCCACATATGCTGCTTCTGCTGTATCTTGGAGTTTTGATTTAGAGTTCATTCTTTTTCCTTTTTATATGTTGTGCCTGGCTTATATTTCAAGCCTTTACAATTCTGGTAATAAACAGGTATATTGTCTTTTAAACAAAAATTTAAGCGCTCTAGCACACATATAACAGTTTGGTTTTGTGGAGATGAGAACTCAAATAATGCTAATAAGAGTGCACCATAGAGACTGGGAGTCTGTTTTCATTGCATACAAGAATAACCTAACATTAGTAGCAGATGATTTTAATAATATAATATATAGATAATTTGTTTAGACTGCAGTACTCAGACAAACTTCATGCAAGTTTCTCTCCACTTTCTATTGATGGCATTTGCTATCTAAAATAAAAGCCAAAATGCTAAGCCATGCACTAGTATTATCCAATATTTCTCTCCATTCTTATGGAGCTGAATAATTAAGTACTGGAAATAGTGCTGACACATATTTGTTATACTACTAAGCCATGGCCTATTGAATGAAGATAACAGATACTTTAGTCTTCTGTTCATTGGCTTTCTGTGAAAATTAGATAGATTTCAGGAAGCTCTTCTGACATAGATATATGGCCTTATTCCAGACAATAGCAAAAATTCTGTGATGAACGTTGAGTCACAAAGTGAGTCATAATAAAGCCATATAGAATTTGAAAACTCAAATTTCTTGTCCTTTTTATTGCTAAATCCAAACAAAAACCCTCATTGACTTATTGTGATCTTTAAATGTAACGTTCTCAATTTTAAGGCTTGTCCATTTATTTTGAAGTGCTTTATATATAACCCTTTCCTCCCTCCCCCAAATCATGCTTGCACAGTAATATGGGGTTAATCTAAATTTCTAATCTTTAATCACATGTAGTGTGCTTAAAAATATACATTCTGAATACCTGTAGTGGTGCATTCATAATCAAAACTTGTGACATCATTTAACTTCTTATCCTGATAGTCTGCTGGACCAATACACAGGACATCAGAAACAGTGGAATTTGTCATCTTTAACCACAAAAACAACCACTTGGCTTTGCAGTCACACTCAAATTTATTTCCCCTTAAATCTCTAAAAAGACACACAGAAATAAACATATTTGAAATGATTGGTAGTAATAGGAAAACTGCAGAATTGTTAGCACCTTGATATTTAATTGTTTTGAATTGATTCTGAAAAAAATGGGAAGGATCTTCTATCTATCTTTCTGATTGTATTGTTCTTCACACCTCTGTCAAGTGTTGCTTACAGCAAATTTGGGCGCCAATCCTAAAACTGACCTATGTATTAATTAAATGGACTATCCATGTGTAAAGTCACTCACAGGCATAGACATAGACAGTAGGGCTGGAAGGGACCTCGGAAGATCATCAATTCCAGCCCCCCGCCCTGTTAGGAGGACTGGAACTACGATGTAGTAAATCCTCACAATGTGGTTGTCTACTGCAAGGCTGCTGTCCATTACCTTTGAGTCCTACTGAAATTTGTAAATTCCTTTACTTTATTATAGTCTTCCAGAGCAGTAGTAGTAGTGGTTGGCAGTAGTAGTCTTATCAGTAAAGCTTCTAGGGTAGGTTAATACAGAAAAGAGAGAAACTAATTCCACAAGCATTTGAAGCAGAACAGCATGTTTAGATTGGTAAAGTTTCACCATACATGCAATGTCTGGTTCATTCCAAAAAATGAGATCTCTGCTGTCTCAGGTATGTCTCCTGCCCTGGAGCCAGCTGATGATTTTTATAACTAGACTTTCCTGTTCTTTAACATATTTCGCTTTCCCTTGTTACTATATGAATATATAAGCAAACAATAAGGGAAACTGAACTGACTGAGTATACTGAAAAAAAATATTGACACTAAGGTCACGTCCAGATGAGTGCGAGCATGCAGTTTGCAGTTCCTCCCAACTGTTTGAGTTGCCGCCAGCTACATGCAGCACACATGCACCTGTTTGCCACACTGCTAATTTGCAGTGCAGCGCCAAAATTTGACACCAGGAAATCCTGGTATAAAAAAAAAACCTGCAAAAAAAGTGGCATGGCACACATGGCAGTAGTGTGCTCCACCAGAAATGGACCTTGGCCATCTGGAGCTATGTTTTGACTTCTGGCTAGGCTCCATGTGGCCAGATTAGTGCTGCTGCTGCCCCAGGAGGCCCCCAGGACCCAGGTAAGGCTGCTGGGGTCAGCACCAACCTCCCCTACCCCACCTAGCACAATTTGCTGTATGCCAGAGTGTGTGTATAGGGCATACTGGGGGCAGAAAGCAACAGCACAAATATGAGACACTGCTATTTGTGCCATGGGAAATGCAGACCCTTGCACATGTGTGCTCATCTGGATGCACCCTAACTAAGCAAAATACATGAAGGGGAAAAAACTGTTTCTCTCTAATCTCTTTCAACAATCATAATTTCAGGGGAGCCTTAGGTAATACTAATTAAAAAAAAGTTCAGACAAAGTATAATTATAAAGTTGATGGTGCCCCTTTTACTTTAAAATTTACATCAGAACCAGAAAATAAGATGCAATAATGCAGGTCCCGGCATTATTGTGCAAAATAATTCATAAAGTCTAATTTATAAGATTCTGTAGGGCCAACAATATTAAAATGTGAAAATCTAATGTGACACAATATGCATTTCTTTTTAATATGAATATTTTAGCTACTAAAAAAATGAAATTTAAAGCCAGATTAAAAGTCTCATAACAATAGAAAGCCAATATAAAGATTTTAATTACTTACAGTTCAATCAGAGAATCTAAGTCACTGAAGACATCCCTGGGCAGAGCTTTAAGTTGGTTGTTGGCCAAAGAACTAGAAAAGAAAGTTAGAACTCAACCTAATTATCATCTTGACTCCTACCCAATCTAATATCACATAAATAAAGCTAATGATTTGACAAGCCGAGCACTGATGGTAACTGCTAGAATCAAGAATGAGTTAAGTACTCAGCATGCTGTGGTTTGTGAAACTTTGTTATTGCCCAAGGACACAAATTGAAGCTTACTAGAAACAAAAGAGAAATAAGCCAAACTATTTCCATCACCACCAAGGTGGAATGAAACAATGAAGCAAACAAGTAGTAAATTGCTGAGAAGAAATTGAATGTTAATCCTTCTCTAATACGTAATATCTAATGTGTTAATGAGAACTCTTTTAGTGAGCAAAGATTGCATGGTCAGGTCCTAAGTGATTTGAGCATGTGTGTAAGACAGGTTAAAATTCTGTAGCACTACCAGAACAGTGATCATTTGTAAAGGACATGTATTGCTATTCACATTTGTTAATGGTCCAAGTTAGTTGACATACAGAGATTAAGATGGAAATGTCTTACGCAGCATGAAAACCAGTTATCTTCAAAAACATTTGGACTCTCAACATTAACAGTAAAAGCAATTACAGACGTGCCTTAAGCACAAGTCTTGGAATACCCAGCTTTATTCAAGTATAAATGATTTGTAATAAGTGTTAAACGACTTACAGATGAGTCAGATCACGAAGGCCACGGAATGCATTTCTTGAAATGGTTTCTATTTTGTTTCCTTCAATAAATCTATATAGAAAATAAAGATTTTTTTGGAATACCTAAAATTAACAATATTACTATTGTTTTAACCTGGAGCTTCCTAACCTCATAGGTGCTTTCATGGATTCTTTTGTGCCTGAAGCAGGAGAAATCTCAGGCTAGCTACTCACATTCCCCCTTTTCCCCCCTTATGAACAAACTGCAAGCAAGAAAACAGGTATTAGATAAAATGAGAGAGAGAATGCAAGTGAAAGAAGTGGAAGAAGAAGAAGAAAAAAAGATCACAGGCAATAAGCACACACTTATTCAGCGTTTCCTAAATAGCTAACCATCACATCTGGAGCCTGTTGGCTACAGAAAGCCAAGAAGAGAATGGTCTCCATGGCCCTTTGCAGTGTCATTTGGGAACTCAAGTATTGTAAGGAAAGATAGGCAGGGGTGTTAGAATCTTCTGAAGTGAACATTAGTATGAAGTCCAGTTTTTGTCTCATAAGTTCATGTAATTTTTATTTTCATGGCTTTTTAAATGCATATGGTGCTTCACAGAACATGTGGAGGCAGATCTTCTGCCCAGAGTAGTTATGGTCTAATGACTTGTCTACCCAGAGAAGTTCACACAAACCTGAGACACACTAACAGCTATATATTAGATGTTACTCTGAAGCCATGTCAGTAGTACCTGCTGTATTTCTCCAGATATCATCAGTTATTAGTCTTTGCATTCTTATGAGCAGATAGATCTGAGAACCTTGCCTTTTATTCAGCATTGCTTGCCATCCCAGTAGTTTTTATTACAATATTTCATCTCAAGGACTTCAATTCTCCCCAGAGGGCCAGGAGATCCATTCCCTATGCAGCAGGTACACAAGCCATAGCACAGTACTGTAGTGTAATACAGCTAGGTAGGTGCTGAATCCAGGAATGTACAGCTGGTTGCACACCAGCATTTAAAAAAAGGAGGTGACATTTGTTCACCATGATCCAAGAGAGCACACAGGAAAAAAGTCCAGTCAACCCTGATGGGGTGCAGAGCAGTGCAGGATGGCAAATGGAGGTCAGTCAAGGTATTGCATAGTAAAATGCTCCCACATGGCATGAGTATCTGTTAGCTTAATCAACTTTCAAGACGCAAAATACAGAATATGCACTATCTTACTATTTAAATACATACTAACAATTCTGCTGTCTTAGTGCAGGTATTTTCAACAGTCAGCAACTTAACTTAATGTCAAGTAAATTCCCCTGGGTAAGAGAGACTTAAGAACAAGACGAACAGAGGAAACAGCAGCGCAGGTAAGGAATTGGAAAGGGATACAAAAACAGTGAGAACAATTAAGATTAACCAACCTACAACATTTTAACATCTGATCCAAGGTCCTTAAAATTAGTGATGTGGTCATCACTAACAGTAACCTGGGAAATTGCACCCTGTTCCTCTAAGACCACACAATTGGAGTAAAAGAAGTGTTATAGAAATAATGTTGGGTTTGAGCTTACACACCAAACTCACTTGCCTGGAATTAATCTAATTGTTCTTGCCTTTTCATCATCTGTTTAGGTTCTCATACGGTGCCCATCACTGTAGTAGTCTGTGTCTTAATGATGGGAAACCCATTATATAGCCAGGGCACAGGAAAACATTCTGCCCATGTGAAAACAGCAGGATTTGCATGGTAATATATTTTACTGGATCAACTAGATACAGCATGTCATTATAACAAATCCCCATGATACTAGGAGAGAAGTTCATTAAAAATGGGTATTTTCTATAATAGGGTTAGCCAATTTTCTGCATCATAGTACTGAATTGCTCTTGAAATTGCTAGAAGTGGGAGTTTATTATAGACAGGGCTTATTATAATGAGGTTATATTGTGTTTGGGAGAGATGTTAAACAGATTTTCAGGTACAAAATGCCCTTCCTCAAGTTTGACCTCAAGCAGCACATTTAGTTGTGCCCAAAAGCTTATCTAACATCTCTTTGAGTCAACTAGTTCAGGGGTGCTCAACCTCCAGTTCACGGGCCAAATGAGGCTCATAAACCTATCATATCTGGCCAGTGGAGCTCCCCATGCATGGATCAGGAAATCTGGCAGTGGAGAAGCAGTGACCATTATTATTTCCCCTCTCCCCACTGCCAAATTCCCAGACCCCAAGCCCCAAGCAGCATGAGCTGGGCTGGGCTGGGCCAGGCTGCAACCCATTCCCCTGTAGGGCTGGGCCACACTTCCCTCACTTCTGGGTTGAGGCTGGGACACACCTCCTTCCCTCTCTGGGGGGCCAGTTTGGGGCCTGGCCATGCCCCCCTGTCTGCAGGGCTGGGTCATGCCTCCCTCCCTCTCTTTGGGCTGGCTGGATTCTGGCCATGCCTCCATTCCCCAATGAGCTTGTCTATACTCCTTCCCACCCACTGGGGCTGGGCTATGCCCCCTTCCCTCCCTGTGGGCCCAGGTTGAGACCTGACCCCCCACACCCTCCCCTCTGCTGGAGCAAGGTCACATCCCCTTCCCTCTCCATGGGACCAGGACAAGCTCTATCCCTTGAGGAGCTATGATGGGGCCTGCCTAGTGCCTACTTCCTGCCCTTCTCTATGTGGCCAGATGGTACCTGCTGTGCCTGCTGCCTACTTAAGGGAGAAACCTAATCACTGAATCCTGTCTTGAAGTAATTTTTCAGTAGGGATGCACCTATCAATGCTACTCAGTAATGACTGAAAATATGTAATCTAGTCTTTTTTTGGAGCACATTAATATTATAAACACTAAATATTAATCCATAGATTAATATTTCAGTTATTTTAGAAATATTTATGTGCACACTGTTTGTACCAGAGGCGCTCTAGAGCTATTTTGGCCATCTGCTTTTGTTGTCCTCCTCCTTAATCTCTTCTTTTGTACACAGAGAAACTATTTCTTTCCCATTTGTCACAGGGTTTCCTTATTCTGTATTGTGGCTTGGTTATTGATATCTGAGAGAAACTAAATTACTGTAGTAATAATTATGCTTAATGGAGGACATATAGGTGTGTAGATTCAATTCACATAAGGTGGAGGTGAGGTTTCTTGGTAGGAAGAAACATTCTGAGGAATTGGCAGAGACAATGACCACAGCCTCAGCTGCCTGGCAGTTGCTCGCTGGGGCAGATTTGGGGTCTTACAGAACTTATCTCTGTTTCTTGGTTTCTAGTAATCAACTGTGGACCAAAATGCTGCCTTTTATCAATGGACTAAGACAGTGGTTTTCAGCCTTTTTGATTTGCAGACCCCTAAAAAAAATTCAAATGGAGGTACAGACCCCTTTGGAAATTTCAGATGGATATGTGGACCCCTTTGCATTGTGTGTGTGGGTATTCACATACTTTTCATTGATTATAGTCATCCTATGTGGACCCATTAGGCAGAGCTTGTAGACCCCCGGGGGTCTGCAGCCCACAGGATGAAAACCACTGGATTAAGAGACCAAGTCTTTTTCTTTTAAAAGTAGACCTGACTACAGTTATCCCTGCATATCTCTGTGTCTATCACTAAAAACATGAGCTGTACCTTGGATTCCTCATGAGCACCTTTTGCATATTTAAAGCAATCTGCACCATGCTAAGATGTGAAGCTTTTCAAGCTCTTTCCTTTCCCAAGTATTTTACATTTTACCTGCAGCACTGATGAATGTGCAGACAGCCCTTGTCATCACTGAAAAGTCCAGGGCAGCACAATCATGGATTGTAGCATATGCTGTTTACTATATAATGTACTAAATTCCTACTCTGTTAATTTTAAGGCTGACTGGTTCTCTATGACAAAGTATTAGTTCTTTCCAAACTGGTATCATCAATTGCCTTCAGAGTTGCAAAGATACTAGCAAGGTTTAGTGCTTGTAACACTACTTCTTTCTTTAGGCAGGAATATAATGGTAAGAATCTATACCAGAGAAAGGTTGTCATTCAGCTCTTAAAAATAACTGAAGAGGTATATCTTTTATCCAGAATGTGGTCTGCTGATTTCCGATAAGAAAGCCGATGAAACTTGAAAAATTCCTTTGAATATGAATTGAGAAGAATTTGGTAACAGCATTAATATAAAGAGAAAGAAGGGCATATGGGTACATTGGAGATAAGCAAGGACAAATAAGTCAGAAATAAAGGGAAGAAGTAAACTATGTTAAGAGGGCAGGGCAGGGTGCCACCTTAGTGACTAACTCATTCAGAAAGGTATACACTTTCTTAGGTAACAGCACCCTACTTTGTCAGATGCTATGAATGGATAGAGTACAGGGGTACTAAACAGAAAGTAATGAAGAATGAATGAAAAAAACCCAGCTCTGGATGACAGAGGATACTGTGGCCAGTGTGGGCAGTCACCCTGGCATGCTGTGCTTCACCTGCTAGGTGTTATCAGCAAATAATGAAGCATTTATTGAGTCTCCAAAACTCAACACAAACTGAGCTGGCCTGCAAATCTAGCACCAGTTCTTGCTCAGCAGCACCATTTCAGTGCACTGTGTTTTTTCAGAGTCTCGCCACATTCAAATACATTTCACATATACTCTGAAACCACTGGAAAAAAATTGTAGGCAGCTGTACAAGACTTTTGCCCAGGAAATGGGACATCAATCCCTCCATTCTCCTTGCCCCTAATAATCACAGTAAAGACTGTTTCTCCAAGGCAGGAGAGTCTTGGCAACTCATTGAACCATTTGATTCATAAAACACTAGTGAATACATAAAATATAGAACTCACAGGTATTCTAGATGGAAAAGACCAGCAAAGGCATCATCTCGTATGACGGTAAAGGAGTTAGAGTTCAGCAAGCTGAAAATGGAGAGAGATATTAGGAAAGCTATTAAAACCTGGCACACAGGATAATGCCAGTTCTGTTTATTGACCGTGACCAGACTAATCTTACTGACTCAGATCCAGATTGTCCCGTCAGTGAAGCACGCATAAAATATTATGGAGTGTCCTGTAAAAAAAAAAGAAATATAATGACCCCATTTAATGTTTCCTACTCTTTCAAAAAGATGCTACATGTATCATCCGCCTTGGTTGAATGAACCTAGACCTAGATCTTCTGGTTTTATAAAGCTACTTCATGCCATATAGTTATGCAAAGTTGTTCTGAAGGGGCCAGAGATAATCAGTGGAGATTTCCAACTGTGTGGAGAGAGAGAGACTCCCAGCACAAATCTGATGGTGTTGGCTCTGTCACACACTACGCAGGCTCCCTCAGGAACCTTAGGTTGAGTTAGTGATGCATGGGAGCCCTTCTAACTTGTGCTGTGAGAAGTTGGGGAGCAGAAAGGTAAAACCAGTTGCCAGCAAAATCCCTTTTCCAATGTGTCTGAGCTTTGGGATGAAGAATCTGCCCTGTTATGCTTACAAATCACACGCAAGGAAGTATCCAATCAAAAATATTCTCTTTTTTATTCCATTGATCGAATGAACAGGAAACCCCACTCAAAGGACATAACAATTCCAAAAGCTCACCAGGGCTCTCAGCTCTAAGTGAATATGTCTGCATTAATCACTTATTATAACCACTTATTAATCTTCCCTTTGTACTGTTTTGGGCATTTTACTAAAATTAATTTGGAAAGCTAATGAACATGAAATGCAAACTTTCCCTATGATCCTGGGCTATTATGTTAATTCTAGACAAATACTCTTTAAATTATCCCAGAGAAATCTGAGAAAGATTCAAATTGCAATTAAAAATAAATCCTTCTATTTCTATTTTAGCTTGATTCCCACCACATGAGATACAATACCAAAGACTACAAATATTCAGTTAATAATTTAAGCTATGTCTCCTGTATTACTTAGTTTCTCACAATTACAGTATACAGTCAGAAAAAAATTGTCACAAGGCCAAGAAAAGTGGCTGGGGATTGCAGTGAAATGCCCTTGCCAATTCTCATCTCCCCAGTAAAATCAGCCAGCTAACCAAGCCACAGCACTTCCTTCTCCCCATGTAGATAGTCTGTCATACCTACCCGATTGCTGCTGGCAATCCCAGCACTGAAAATAAATGGGTTCCCCGCTCTACTCTGACTCCCTGCCTCTTCTCTCCCTCCTAATAAGAAGCAGCTGTTCCAGCTGTCAAAGCTCCTATTTTCCCTCCACTTTGGACCCTGGGTCATAGACATCTCTTCCTTTCACACGTTGGCCTTCAACAGGGTACAGACCCATAACTTGCCAGCTCCTCGAAATGACAGGCAGACCAGGTCCTCCCTCCCCTTGTCTCATCTTTCCATGTGTGAGCTCCTCAGGTTGTTCTTGAAGTGTAAGGAACTAGGCACTGTGCTGAGCTTATGATCAAATTTTCTTTGCCCCAAGATGTCTGATAAGGCACCTGGTGAGCATGCACTGACCTTAGCTCTGCTCTACACTCTTAATAAAGGGAGGAAGCCAGCAGCTTTGCCTTCTCCTGCCTTTGACCCGTCTATAGCAGAAAAATGCTGTATGTTAGAAAACATGTCACCTTATACAATGTTAAACTTGTTTACACTTGCCTGCACCACTTCTCTCAGCACAGACAAAACCAGTGCTATTTTAGAGGGTAGTAACTGGTTAGTTACCATGTTTTCTAATTCAAGGCATTTAGAAGCCATTAATATAAGTCAAAGTTCCTGTCAAACTGCTCCATATTCTCCCTTTCCTGACTGTACTGCATGGTACCACATGGACTTTACTCCATGGTACCATGGTCCTCATTCCTCATTTCTTTCTTCCACTCTCTAGAGCTCTCTCTATTGCGCTGCTAGAAAGAAGGCAGAAGCATTGGGGGGCATAAAGGCATCTGACACAGTTGTGTTTATCCAAAAAAGAAAGGAGACTTAACAGAGACCTGTTACCTCCTCTTTACATGGTGCCACTGGAAAGCATGGGCACACAGACTAGTTACCACAAGGCAGAAGGGTAGCTGCTCCACAATAAGATACCATCGCTTGATCAGGGGGCAGCAGTTTCTGTACCTCATCTGATAAATGTTTTAATACCAGAGAGATGCAGGGCAGTGCTTGTGTTCATATACTGATATGCCAAAATAAATTCAAGAGGCTCATCTTTATTGAGATAAAACCCTAGCATCCACCTTCTGTGATCTAGGTCACTGACTGTGAGTCCCCAGCAGTGGAATATATATGGACAAGTACTCAGAGAGAAGAAGCAGTTATTTATCCTGGGGAGAAAGAACCAGCACCATACCTACAGGCTGGGGAACTCCTTTCTCATCAGTACAGAGGCAGAAAAGGATCTTGGAGTCATCATTGATGCCAAAATGAACATGGGCCGGCAGTGTGGGGATGCAGTCAGGAAGGCCAACCACACCTTGTCATGCATCCACAGATGCATCTCGAGCAGGTCCAAGGAGGTGATCCTCCCCCTCTATGCGGCACTGGTCAGGCCGCAGCTGGAGTACTGTGTCCAGTTCTGGGCGCCACACTTCAGGAGGGATGTGGACAACATGGAGAGGGTCCAGAGGAGGGCCACTCACATGATCAGGGGGCAGCAGGGCAGGCCCTATGAGGAGAGGCTATGGGACCTGAACCTGTTCAGCCTCCACAAGAGAAGGCTGAGGGAGGATCTAGTGGCCTTTTACAAACTAGTCAGAGGGGACCAGCAGGCATTGGGGGAGTCCCCGTTCCCCTGAGCACTACCAGGAGTGACTAGAAATAACGGTCACAAGCTGGCAGAGGGGAGATTCGGACTAGACACCAGGAAACGCTACTTCACGGTCAGGGCAGCTAGGATCTGGAACCAACTTCCAAGAGAAGTGGTGCTGGCCTCTACCCTGGGGGTCTTTAAGAGGAGGTTAGATGAACACCTTGCTGGGGTCGTTTGACCCCAGTACTCTTTCCTGTCATGACAGGGGGTCAGACTTGATGATCTGCTCGGGTCCCTTCCAACCCTATCGACTATGAAACTGTGAAACTATAAAAGCATGCCTGTGGCAAATACCACAGAGCACCTAATAGTCCCCATCCTACACAATTTATCAAGAGGTAACTAGTTGGTGAGCATATACCCACAGGTAACTACAGTTTCAACTGATCTATTTATGGTGGGTTTTTCGCTTCCATTCCTATAGTGACTTACAGTCTCCTAACATAGGGGTTTTCAAGCAGGGGTATGCATTTCAACCAGGGGTATGCATTGGGGACACCTCCCCTCTCCTCCCTCCCAGGTCACTGATTGCTGAGGGACTCCTTCCTTCTCAACCAGCAGCCGAGGGTACACTGACCCAAAAAGGTTGAAAACCCCTGTCCTAACATATTTACCCTATTATACCTCTCTGTGACTGGGATAAAGAATTTATTTATTTGTTTGTTTATTTTCACTGAGATGGGGCACTGAGGTACAGAGAGCATATCTGCACTGCTGGCAGGAAGTATGGCTACAGCACAGGCATACCGGAGTGAACCAGGTGAAAAGCACGGTGGCCTGCATGTCAGTGTTGACTAGCCAACTGAGTGAGCACTACAGGTCCCCACTGGGCTTGTCCACTTCACTTCTATCACCATTCAAGCCAGCTACACTGAAGATAGCTGGAGTATGTCTAGTTGTACTACAAACGGACTCCCAATCCCAGTGGAGACATTCCCTGAGTGACTTGCATGAGGTAACACAGGAAGCTACACTTCCCAGCCCTTAGGGAGACCACCCTTCCCACAAAACAGTCAGCACTTCGGTGGAATTTGGACCTACAAATTCCCCTCTCCAATGCATATAGATGATCTGGACTCCAATGATCTGTTCTCCTTCCATGTGCACTTAAGTCACCCCCTGCTACCAATAAATCTCACCATGTTAATGACAGATTCGTTAGCATAGGAGGAACACAGTGCTGGAGTCCCACTGATCATGCGACTCCAAGAGGGGCTGATGCCCTAAACCTTTTTACTATTTTTTTTTTAAATATAATTTGTGTCCAAGGCCAAATTAGCCAAAACTAATTTCAAAGCCAAGATTCCAGGACCATAAGTGGCCCTAATACCGGCAAACATCCTTCACCTGCACCTGGGGCTTCAGATGTTTCCAAAACCTTTGGCAGGCATCCTACTTGCAGGCCCAAGCCTTGGGATTCGGATGCCCCTGAGTTTTGCTTGCCTAAGGCCCTAAGGCCTTTGGAGGTTGCAAGCAAGGGAGGAGACTCTCATTTCCATAAAGTGGGCTCAAAGCCACTACACCTTGGCGGGTACTGAACCACACTAGAAGAGCAGTTCTTCTACGAAGCAGTTCAGGAAAACTGCCTTCTTGGACACAGATACATGGTATTTCCCCTGCCAGGTTAAGAGGCCACTATGCTTGATCAGAGCTTTCAAGAGGCTGACCTTTTCACTATGGATTTTTAACTACAAAGAATTTAAAACATCAGTAAATTAACACCTATGGCAAATTCAGCCCTGGTGCACTGTAACATCCCTGAAGTTAATGGAGAGGATATAGGTTACCATGTTAGCTAGAGATGTGTTTTGTTCAGAAGTGCAATACTTACAGGAGCTGCAGAGAAGGCAGATGAGAAAACATTCTGTCCTTGATTTCAGAAAAGGTTCCATTCACCAGGCTCCTAACAGAATAAAGTAGGAAAATCCAACAATTATACAAAACTAATTCTCATCATCTCTTCTGTTAGCCAATATCCAGTACTCTCTCCCATTGGTTGGCCCACCCTCTTTTTATGAAAGTCCAATAAAATTAACCAATTGTCATGTTTACAGCATGTCTAATCCTGTTCCTGCTCCTGCTTTCCTATGCTACACTTTGACACTGTAGCCCTTCTCACCGTATCCTCCATCAATCTTTAATAACATGTACTTTCTGCCCCTTGGCAACCTCCCTCCAGAAAAAGACTGGGGGGAAGGGGAGGGTTGCTTTATCTGCCACTTGTGTTTTTGGATTTTTACAGACAAGAATGAAAGGAGAAAAAAGGAGGATGAGGAAAGCACATGAGAAAAGAAAATGAGTATATGTGTTAAAAAGGATTAACCGAGACTGGAACTTAAAGACTCATGAGATTTAAAAGTAGCATGAGTTAAAAACTCCATTTCCAGTTTCACTCGCATTAGAAATGCAACGAACTCTCAGTCAAGTTCCAGAAGTCTGTGCAGCCTTTTCTCCCAATGTAGGAATGCCAGATAAACTAATTACCAGGGAGTAAATCTTTCTCTAATTCTACAGCACTTTAATATGGCCACTTGCCATCTCCCTAGGTATTTCAGATTGACACCATGGTATGTACGGACAGACACACATACATTTTCATTCCTTTGCCTAACTGCTGTAAAACAGGATAATCAAGGATTCTCATTGATTAAAGCTCTTTCAGATTTAAAAAAAAAATCAAACTCCTTTGCAGCTGCCTGGCAGTGCAATACTTCAGCAATGGAAAACACTGCCACACACTAATTACACTGCCCATTACTGGGGTATGGACATCTGTCACGGAGCCAGCTGGGAAGCTAAACCCCCAACTTAAGCAAAAGAAACACAAAGCACAAAGAAGGAAGGTGGGGACCCCCTGCAAGCCTGCTGCTCAAGAGAGCTCTGGTGTATTAAGATTTAACTTACAAGGAGCTGATGTCGCTGGGAACGATTCGTGGCACACCAGGGGATCCCACACAAATAATGGATTCTTTGGTGCAGCTGCATGTGCCAGGGCATCGGACTGGTTTCTTCACCTGGGCACGCTGCAGTAGGCATGCTGCCGCCAGAACCAGGAGCCAGAGGGAACCACCACTGCAGCCACTGCCTCGTAGGAGAGCCATACTGTTCCCTCCTCCTCTTCCTCGTGGTCCCTTTTTGGCCCTGCACCCTTGGCCCACGCACTGCTACTGCTGCTACTGTGGAACAGGAGCAGGAGCCAGGCAGCATGCTGCACTCTTATGCTCAGGCTGAATGTCTCTGCAGCAGAAGCAGCAGCAGCAGCAGCACCGGGGCTGCTGCACTAAGCTCCTTCCTCCTGACATCAGCACTTCAGCTGCAGCCTTTTCTGTCCAATGAATAATTTATCAAAGGCTCCATTGCGAGGGAGAGTTTAAAAATAATCCCCCAAGTAACCGGGGCTCAAAGGACTCTGTTTCACTTTCCCATCCTCCATCCCTTGGCTTCTCCTTGAATGCTGGAGCTGGGGGAGGAGGAGACTAGGTGACCTTGGGGGATATATATGCCATACACGCAACTAGGACCAAATGTTTGTTCTGTATGCTACAGCGGTGCAGTGCATCCCCCTGCTGCTCCCACTGACTTGGGACAAGAGGGGGACTCCAGGCTGCACAAACAGACATGTTTTCAAGCAGCATGTTAGCTCCTGTGTGCAAGGATAGGATGAAGTGATCTACTTAATCATGAAAATGACCCACCAAATCCCAGCCTTAACGGAAACAGCACTAATGCCACTGGCAAACCTTAGACACTTTTCAGTGATTCCCTCAATTCTTTTTCTTCATAACAGCCTTAATGCTGACAAAATGCTCCATGCTGTGCAATACCCGTGCATGACAGCAGCCCCGCCCCAAGCCGTCTAAATGACTGACAGACAAAAGACAATGTACACTAGGATACTTGGCAGTGGGAAAATAACCTAGGGGATTATCATTTTACACTTCAGCCTTATTCCAGTTTCACAGCCAGTGGGGCACAGCAAAAGAAGTGAATTTACAGTAACAGGAGGAGTGAAAAAGCAATGGTGGGAGAACTTGGTGCCCAAGGACTGGCTGTGTGGGGAACTGCATGGAGAAAGTGGAGGACAAAGAAAACAAATGGGACACCACTTGTGAAGCAGAGCTCCACTCAGGAATATGATGGGAAAAAAGGTCTGAACTAAAAGTTCAGGCAGACACACTATGACCTCTAAGGTGAGAAAAAGAAGCCACTCTCTTACTGATGTTACAGATCTGCTAGATGTTTTAGCCATGCAAGTAACAGCATCCTTGCCCTTAGAAGTAAGACTAGGGTAGGGGTCAGCAACATTGTTGGACAGAGTGCCAAAAACACCCACAACCTCAACTTGTAAGATGTTGGCGTACCAGGGGCAGACAATGGGGGCCCTTGTTGTAGCAGTACAGCCCTGGCTCCTTCCTCACTGTCCTCCCTGAGGTGCATGTGCCAAGCAAAATGCCTTCACATGCCACTATCTGGCACCCATGCCAAGGGTTGCCTACCCCTGGGCTAGAGGCTTAAAGGACAATACAACTCCATGAAGGCCAGCCCCACACATGCAGGCACAGCAGAATGTAGTCAATAAAGTTGAAACATTTGAAAGAACAGGAGTTTCTTTGTAATGGTTGATACTTTACTACTGTACTTTGCCCCTTTTCCAGTCTCTAGAGCACTTTAGCTGCCTACATCCATTATTTTTCCCTCCAAAACCAGTAATGTGGTCTCAATCCAAGAGCAATGCTGTCTAGATAGTTTCAAATGGAGGCTAATTAATGTAGCTTATTTGCATGCCCCAAGGTGCTTAAAGAGTTAATACAACAGATCTCACTCAATCCGGCAATGGTGCTGACTGTCATTCTGGGGTTATTACTAAAGAAAGTACTTTCCTCTAATGCTACCACATGTACCGCTCTGTGCCCCTGCCCATATCCTTACCATGAAGGGAAAAATGGAAGATTCCCCTTCTCACCTGCTCTTTGCCAGCAATAGGAACCGGTTTTGTACAGGATGTAATATGAATCTTGGTATTCTTTGATGCTATACTTATGTCTGAAGATTATGCCTGATTAAACAGAGAAGATCAAACAGCTTACTGTTGAATGTAACACTATTAATTGGTCATTGTTACTGACAACTGCTTCTTTACTGCTGAAGTAGTAAAGAGGACAAAATTTGAAGTTTAACCCATTTTGAATTTCATGTGTTTGAATTCAAATCCTGAATTGTAATCTTGATGTAGAAATTTAGGGCTAGTGAGCATTCAAAATTGAAAGAGGTCATTTTTTTATGTTAAGGGTTAGAGCTCTGCAGATAACAGATTTTTTGGCTTGCTGGCAATTCTAAAATATCCCCCAAAATCACCTTGTCTTGGCAAGACAGGAAATGTTTTTAAAACATAAATTGAACCAATGAATTTAAAAGGCACATTTCAGTTCAAATAGAATATTTTGTTTGACAAAAAATTAAATAGTTTATTCTGGATTTGAGTATTGATAAGGAGTATCTTTTAATTTCTTGAAATAAAATTGAGTAACATTTCTAAATCAAAACTAATTCCAAATAGAAAAACTGAAATACTTGTTTTGAAAATATCAGAATGAAGTCTTTTGAATTTTCGAAATGTTTAGAAAAGTGTCAGTTAAAAACTTTTTTTTTTAACGTGGCTGTAGCTACAAAAGGCTTAAATCTCTACTACTCTACTCATTAAATTTCTACTACTGAGTGACAAAAATCTTTCAAAGTCAACTAGACATGTGGATTTCCTTCTTGGTTTGTTGAAATCTCATGCAAATAGTTCATTGTCATTAATAGTAAATAGTAAATTAAATAATATACTTGCATTTAATCTAAACTTAACTATGAGTATACAGTAATTCTGATTAGCTCTTCAACAAAATCTTACACTAAACATCATTCAGCTCTGAAGTCTTTTACATCTTCTAAGCAAAATTTGTCTTAGTCATTTCCACAAAAATCAATAAATTAGTGGACATTTGAAAAAGCCATTCAGAGTTTGGCCCCAGTAGAAGGCAACATTTAAAGCACATATGTGCATAAAGTGACTGACATGTCAGCGCCTCTGTGCTCTGAACAGGTGCAGTATCATTCCTTGCATTTTAATCAGCCACACATCACACCAAATGTACAAGAGCTATATAAAAGGCATCCTGCACTTAATTCAAGAACCACATTTACCTCAAGATATTTATTATATTGATAAAGACATTGCCCTTATGATGAAACCCATTACAGAACGTGAACTTTGTTTGATTTCCTGTCAACTGGGTCATGGTTGTTTTACCTTGAGCTCAGAATAAAACAAGGAATAATTTCATAAGAAAGGTACAAAAATAAACAGCTACAACACTGATTTACCAAAATAGCAGAAAAGCTGCAATGTTCTTACGAATCGGAACAAACAGAAAATGTCCCTGTGAAACAAAGTCACTGTTTCTAAATGATGTTTATTGGGATGATCCTGTTCAAGTCTTTAATTAATAGCACATAGTCTTCCAGTACTGGCAAACCAGGATTGAATACTGCTACAAGTTCTTAAATGTGTACATATTTTATCTTGGAATGCAATGTCAAGTCAGTGGGTGATGCTCCCTTTTGTACCACGACTAAATTTCATTGGCAGACTGAAACATATTCTGCCCCAGAGACTTGACAATCCAAGGACTCAGTCCCAACACTTTTTCTCATACTGAGCAGTCTCTGACTTTGCAAGTTGCTCCACTTCTTTCAGTATAAAGGTTTAAGGACAGCAGGTGCCAGGAGTCTTGGGCAGTTGTAGGGAAGCTGGAACAGACTTCTCTGTCTTGTCCCTCCCGTATTAGCCTATCATTTGCTCAGGTTTTTCTCCTATCATCCGGCTGCCTCCCTGAAGCTGCTTGCTTCCCTCATTACTAAGGCACCAGTGCATCCAACGGCTGCAGCCCTCTTCTTCTCCATACTTCCTGGTCATACCAAGCTGAGGAAGAACTAGTAGGGGAGCATGGGGAGTGGGCCCTCAATACTGCTCCTCCAGTGGTAGGAAAAATGAATTACAGGGGACAATTCTGCCCCTGTTCTATATGTGATGGGGCTGCTGTATGAGCAACTTCCAGCAGTCTTGTATATGTTCCCATCTGGTACATTATGAGGTAGCTGGGGACATAGTGGGGAGAGAAAGTTTGGGAAAACCATATACTCTGTAGGGAGGGGATCATCTTTTTTCTTACATGCTTGTCCAGTGCCCAGCACAATGAAGCCCTGACCACTGGCTGGAGCTTTTAGACACTGTTACAATAAAATAATAAGTAATACTCCAGGGTCAGCCCATGCATGTTAATAATTCAGGCCACACACCTGCCACCAAACCGAAGGGAGAAATTTCATTTAAGCCAACTGTTCTTAGTCAGAATTTCATTTCTCCCCAGCATGACATGGCGTGCAGTGGGGGAATGCGGAGGGAGGGCTGACCTTTACTCAGATTTTGTCTCAGGCCTAAAAATCTTTTGGGTTCAAGTTCTCAAATAATTTATCTAATTTTTAAAATTATCTGAGCACAAAAAACAATGACGTACATGTAGAATTGTTGTTAAAGCTACATATTTACTTTTTTTTAAAATTGAAAATCAGATCATTCAAAAGGTTGCTCAGTTGGTCCAGTCAAGAAGAAAACAGCTCCACTGAAAGATTTAAATGGAAATGTCCTTACTTATAAACAAAAAAACTTGAGTGTTGGATTGAACACTATGGAATTATATGATCCAGTGAGCCTGAAATCAAACATGAAGTGCTCAAAGAATTACCAAAGTTTGGAGTTATGATGAATGAGCCTACATTAGAAGATTTGCAGAAAGCCAGTAAATTGATTCCCAGGAACAAGGTTGAAGTCATTGTTCTAGAGTTAAAAGCAATAGGTGTGTCCGTGCCGTCAAGCAATGTGTGACTGAGGACAGTGCCAACACCAAACGGCAAGGCATCACAAGTAATGGACAGTGGCTTCTGCTTATCATAGTGAACAAGGACAGAGTCTGATGTCAGCAACTTCTTGAAGCCCTGGAAGGCTTTGTTGTGCTGGCAAGTCCACTTCCACTGAGCTCCTTTATCCAGTAAGTGATGAAGAGTCTCTGCTATAGTGGCTTTGTCTTTCAAGAAGATGTGATAAAAATTGATAAGTCCTAAGAATGCTTGAAGATCCTGATTGCATTTTGGTATAGGGGCATCATGTATTGCTTTTACCTTGTCTTCAACTGGGTGAATTCCAGAAGCATCAATTTGATGGCCCAGCAAGTTGATACTGGAAACTCCCAGTTGACATTTTTCTCTTTTTACTTTGATACCTGCTTTATCAAATCTCTGTAAAACTTCCCTAAGTCTCTCAGTGAGTTTCTCTCTAGACAGCCCCATGATCAACACAGTATCAAAGTATGGAACAATCCCAGGAATCCCTGCTAGCATTTTTTCTATAAACTGCTGGAAAATTCCTGGTGCCGCAGAAATCCCAAACTGGAGGCGCCTGACATGGAACTCTCCCCGGTGTGTAATTATTGTTTGGGCCACAGCAGCCTTGTCATCCACTATCAATTGCTGATAGGCTTGAGCAAGGTCAAGTTTGGCAAAAACCTTCCCTCCTGCAAAAACAGACAGTAACTGGTTAATGGCAGGTACTGGGTGTGGGTCCTGCTTAAGGACTTTATTAACAGTGCACTTGTAATCCCCACAGATGTGATCACTACTACTAGGTTTTAAAGCAGGAACAATTGGTGTGGCCCATCTTGTATGTATGATTGGCTCAAAGCCCCCTTGCATGATAAGCAGACCTAATTCTGCACCAGTTTTTGGCTGCCGTGCGAAAAGTACATTTCGACTCTTCATAGATAGGGCCTATTGCAAGATCCATTTGGAACATCACAGATGGACCACAGTAAGTTTCTAATACATTGGAGAATACATGGGGGAACTCCCTTGCAAGCCTTTCCAGACTTTCTGTGCAAAGACTGTGTACGCCTTGAATACTGATTCCCAATGGTGAGAATCAGTTTCTCCCCAGAAGGCTTTTGTGGGAACCCTTAATGACAATGAGGGGTAGACACTGTCTAACAGATCCATACTGGACATCTACACTGCAGCTACCCAAAATTTCCATACTCTGTCCATTGTAGTCATGCAGGTGACACTCAGGTTTCAATAACTTGGAGAGAGGATGCCATAACAACTGGCAGAATGTGTTTTCATCTATGAGAGAAACTCCTAAATCTGTGTCTTCTGCCATTTTGCACTTCTTTCCATTTATTATACTATAGTTGCAATCATCTCAGAACCTTGAGTTTCAACAACACCAACATTTTGAATTGAATGTGATTTTTATACCTCACGTTTTGGGGAGGACTCCAATCTGTGAGTGGATTGGGAGTGAATACATTTGCTACAGTCTTTTTGTCTCCTGGAACTGGCCTTCGAGTGGCAAACCCTGTCTATGTGGTCCTTCTTCTTGCAGGCATGACACTCTGCCTTCCTAAACCTGCACACCCTTTGTCTCTGTTGGCCACCAACTCAGATATGTCTGTGGATTAATTGGCTTACGTGGTGCAGTTGGTGAGGGTCTAATCTGCTGAATTTGTTGGTGATGATCTGGTTCTTGATCTTTTCGGAGTAAGTGGACATTGCTAGAGAATGCCTGGTGAATTTCTCTCACATTATGGGATGCTGCTTCAGTTGCCAAGGCTTTTTCTTGTGCAGTAGCCAAGGTCAAATTTGGTTCAGAGCAGGCAATGTTGGGTGGCTTCATCTTCAACCCCACAGATAAGACAGTTGTGAAACAGGCCATCCAGGAGATCCCCAAACTCACAGAATTCAGCAAGGCAATGAAGCACAGCCAGGTAGTCTGCTATGCCTTCATTGGCCTTTTGGATCTGTTTAAAAAAATGAAATCTCTGTACGGTAACAGATGGCCTTGGGCAAAAATGTGCTTTTAGCAGGGCAATTAGTTCAGCATAAGACTTAGTGTTTGGTAAGGCAGGTGCTGTAAGGGAACAAAAAATGGCAATGTTTTGGCACCACGGACTGTCAGAAGGATCACGTGCTTCTGTGCTGGGTTTTCCACTTCGTTGGCTTCCAGGTAATAGGATAGCCTTTCCGCATAAGAGTCCCAAGAAGCCGGCTGGCTCGCATCAAATTCTTCCATGTGACCCAATGCAGCCATCTTAACTAACATCAGCCATAATAGAGAGAAAAAAAGAAGAAAAAGAAGAAGAAAAAAACTTCCCTTTGATCACAAAACACAGCCTGGTCTCAGAATGGTGTCCCACAATCTAGGGGTGTCTTTTCAGCAAAGTATCCCATCCTCATCACTAGATGATGTTGTGAGTTCAGCAACAACTCTCTGGACACCATGTTGAACTAACAGTTATTTATTATTACAATTCTCTGGAATCATATCCAGGGTGGATCTTAACAGTTGCACTCAGTATATATATGCATAACTTATACTTGCTCTGCCTATGACTTGACCCAGTCCAGTCCTGTGGAGGGAGAGACAACAAGAGTGCCTTTAGGTCCTCGTGGCAGAGAACATGAAGTCTCCAGTGCTGCAAAACTGCCACAAAGCAAGCTAAACCCTGCAGTGGTGAACGTAAGGGCTTTGGCCTTACAGGAAAAGTGCAAGGAAAACACAGTAAGACACAACAAAAACAAAGAATCAAATGCCTTTGACACCAACAACAGGGTTAAACAGGGGTGTGTCTTAGCCCCCATGCTTTTTAGCATCTATTTTTCATTTCTGCTGCTTCATGCATTCAAGGACAGCAATGATGGCATTTATCTTTGAACCAGACTAGATGGAGGCTTGCTCAACATTGCAAGATTTAGACTGAAACCAAGATGAAAGAGCTGGTTCTGAGGGATTTCCTGTTATCAGATGATGCAGCTTTGTTTGCCCACAATGAATTCTGTCTGCAAAGTCTCTTGGGTAGATTTTATGAACCATGCAAGAGGTCCAAGATAGCAATTAGTCTCAAGAAGACTGCAATCATGTACCAAAGGATGAAAGAACCAATACCTGGCATCACTCTGGAGGATAAATCTCTTGGTGTTGATGACAATTTTTGTTACTTAGGTTCTACGATCAGCAGGAATCTTGACCTTCAGACTGAATTGACTAACAGAATCAGAAAAGCAGCTAAGAATGTTGGGCTATTATGGAAACGTGCATGAAATAACAGCACTAGGTGAAGATGCAAATCTACGAGGCTTGTGTGCTGTCATCCCTGCTTTATGGTTGAGAAACATGGACTACATATGCTAGGCACATCAAGAGACTGACCAGCTTCCACACGAGATGTCTGTGTAAGATTCTGAAAATAAAGTGGGAAGACAGAACACTGAACATAGAGGTACTGGAGCATGCAGGACAGACACACTTAGAAACCACTCTCAAGAAGAGGAGGTTGAGATGGATCGGCCATGTCAGGATAATGGGAGAAGACTGTATCCCAAAGAATATTTTGTATAGTGAGTTTCGAGATGTATCTAGAAAGCAGGGTCACCCTCTATGGTAGTACCACTATGTGTGCAAAAATAATATGAAGCAAAAATAATACGAAGTTTTTCAGAATCAACATAGAAAGCTAGGAGAAGTGCACAGAATCCCATCCATTCTGGAGGGAACATCTGGCACTAGGTGCAACTCAACATGAAGCAGCTTTGATCCAGAGAATGAAAGAAAAGTGAAAAAGAAGAAAGCAGCACACTTTAAACTTGGAATCTAACTCAGACAACACATGGATCTGTGAAAATTGTAATAAGATGTGTTGTTCTTGAATTAGGGCTATTAGCTACAAATGGATTCACCGTGCATTTGTCTAGATCTCTTATGTGTACACTATGATCCAGAGAATCAACAGTTGCCTACTATAAAAACCGATCTTGGCTATGTGGTAACTTTGCATCAGCACTAGTGTCTCCTTTTTCTTGGGAAAAAAATTGAAATAAAGTTCTAATGATTTGAAAAGAACATTGTAATGTGCATTTGGCATCTTACCCTTCTGAACTCTTTGTGTAAGTGCTGAGGTGATACTTTATGTACACTCACAGGTCTATCTTCCTAAGTCATGACGAGGGATCTGGGTTTTCTGTTTCCTGCGGAAAAACAGAAAAAAAAAATGGATTTTCCCTTTAACTGAGAAACATGGATTTTTCATTTGAACAGAGAAACATGTGGATTTCCACTTCTGTAGAGAGCTCTCTGCAGGCTGTCAGAGTTCCAGCCTACAAGGGGCGGGGGGGAGCGGGAGAAGGGCAGTCAGACAGGGGATGCCATGTGTACATGCACACTCACACAGGCACTTGGCTCCCAGGCAGCCTGGAGAGCAGCTCCCTCAAGTAAGTTGGGGAGGGGAGGGGGGGAGGATTGAGGACCCTACAGGGAGAGAGGGAGGGATGTGAAACGTGAATAACTACCATCATCATCTCAAGAGCTTGGACAGGAATCACCAATGGTGACTCTGGAAGATCCTCTACATCAAATGGGAAGATCACAGCACAAATGCCAGTGTCCTTGCTGAAGTCAATGTTACTAGCATTGCGGCAGTGATCCTCAAGCACCAAGTTCACTGAACCTGACATCGTGCAAGGTTGCCTGACTCTCATCTTCTAAAACAAGTGCTCTTCTCTCGACTTAGTAACAGCCTAAGATCTCACGGTGACCAGGGGAAACATGACAAGGACACTTTGAAGGCATACCTCAAGAAGGCACATACCAACATTAAGAGTTGGGAGGAGCTGGCTGCCAACTGAATCCCTGACACTGCAACCTCAACCAAGTGGCAGTCTGTTTTGGGGTAGTATCTTGCCCTCGAAACACAGAAGCCGGTGGGACTGAGAGAGCAGAAAGTAGGAACATCCGTATACATTTAGATCCTCTGAAGATTACAGGATATTATGAATCTAGGTTCTGTACTTAGCTTCCTTCTGCTTAAAGAAAAAAAGAGAGAGACAGTGAGAACAGGAGAACAAAAGAGAATAACAACTTTTATCTGCACGAAAATGAAGTTATTGACGCCGTAAATCAGGGCCATTTTAATGTATGGTAATAATGGTCTTATTTCTGGGAAATCCTCTCCTGACTGTTAAACTTAATTGTTCTTTCCTATGTTACTGCCCAATGACTCAGTTCTTTTTTACAAACCACAATAATATAATATCAGAGACACCTTTAAAATGGAAAAACAAAGTAAGTTTATGAAAGGTGCTGTCCAAACTCTTTTTTTGTTCTTAACTGATGAGTACCATAGATACTTCTGTATTTAAAAATTTCACAGAAGTGATGTAAATGCACAAAGTATAGCTCCAATATCGATCTTCAAGAAAAATGGTTTCTAGACTTTTTGACTGTCTATATTTCCCTGAGTCTTGTGAAATTTCCCTGAGACTTGTGAATACAACCAACACAGGGTTATATCTACTTAAGAAATATAATTTTTTCTTCAGCCACTTAATTCAAGGTTGAGAAAATTACTCTTAATTTATGTTTGTACATGAAGGCAGAATCCAATTCTATGTACTTAATGATAGCAGTAACCACTGAAAGGTGAAGCACTCCTAAGAGGCTTATATCCTTTAAAAATCAATGAGACTAAATTACTCATCAGTTTCACCACTGAAACGAATGATGAGCTCCTTTTCATTGAATCATAGAAAATTAGGGTTGGAAGGGCCCTCAGGAAGTCATCTAGTCCAACCCCCTGCTCAAAGCAGGACCATCCCCAACTAGATCATCCCAGCCAAGGTTTTATCTAGCCTGGTCTTAAAAACCTCCAAGGATGGAGAGTCCACAGCCTCTCTGGGTAACCTGTTCCAGTGTTTTACTACCCTCCTAGGCTAGGGACAGACATTGCACATAAACCAGTTTAAGTTATCAGAAACTGGTTTAAACGTGTAACAGAAGTTCAGTGGACATAAACCAGTTTGAAAATAGCTGAAACTGGTTTGAGATAAACCTGGTTAAATGTAGTATCAGACTTAACTGATTTGGGTCAAACCAGTTTATGCAATGTCTGTCCCGGAACCTTTTCTGGTTTAAGTTAAACCAGACTCCCCAGGCATCCCTACATGCTCTCTGGGCTGGGCTCTCTGCTCCACAGCAGAGCTGGCCCCTCCGCTTCCTGGCTTCCCCCTGCTCCCCCCACTTCCCTCTCACCACTCGATTCCCCACTCCCCTCTGCCTTACACAGACACCTCTCAGCACTAGCTAGCATGCCACATGCTGGCTATGGTCTGTGCTGTTGGACACCAGCCTACCAACTGTTGCCGTGCACCCCCTGCAAAAAGGCGCTGCCAACACTGTCAGCTGCTTGCCACCCCATTGCCAGCACTGCCGACAGCGTCTGCAGGCAGTCCCTGATCACCCCGGCTGCTGTCACTGCCAGTGGCGCCTGCAGGTGGTTGCCAACCCATGGCCGGTGCTCCCCACCTCCACCCCCCCTACTGCCAAGAGTGTTGGTGGCATCTGCAGGAGCTCCCCGCTCACTGCCGCCGACGCAGCCGGGCCTCACCAGCTGCCACTGGAGCCACGCGCCGTTCATGTTCCAAAGTCTGTAAACTATAGCTACATAAATTCAGGCTACAGAAAAGGTGCACATTTTCAACAGTAAGCTTAATTTACAAGAACAATGTTCCAAGGGACATGGTAGATTCTCCATCACTGGAAGTCTTTAAATCTAGACTGGATATCTGTTCAAATATATGCTTCAGCTCAGCCAGAAGATGTGTGTTTTATGCAGGAGGTACTCAGTGGAGTTCTTTGGCCATGTATACAGTTAATTAGATTAGATCATAGTGGCTCCCTGTAGCCTTAACATCTATGAATCTACGAACAGAGAAGCTATAGGACTTCATGGATGCTAAAACTGGCATCTTAGTTTTCAAGAAGGGATATTTGTTTTCAGATTTAGTTCTTCTCCTAGTACTTATTTCAGTGTTTCTTTGTTTTCTCTTTGGCTGAATGCTATATTGGAATTTATTGATTCTTTTTACAGTCAATTATTTGAATCTCAGTAGCATGCTCAAACCCCAACCAAGCCTGGGGCTCACTGTAGTAAGCACTGTATAAACATAAGATAATGTCTGCTTCAAGCAGAGTCCAGGTTAAATTGACAAGACCAAAAAAAGGGCAGAAGAAAGGAGGTATTGTTCTGTCCATTTTAGAGACAAGTAATAGTGGTACAGAGAGATTAAGTCACTGATGTCTTTGCATTGGCTTTGGTTCAAGCTACAAGTAAGGCCAGGTTTACCGCACAGAGCTTTGCTGGCACAGCTATGTCAGGAAAAGCCTTGAGGGGATGCTTTTACACTAGCAGACACATTCTTTCACTGGTTTTGCAAGCACCACTCGGAAAGTCATGTTGTTGTGCTGGAAGGAAGTGCCCTTGGACCAGCATTCATTGTACCTAGACTAGGGGACTTACTGATATAGCCACTGCAGCAGAGGTGCTCTGGTCCACATAACCCTTAACTTATTCAGGATTCCAGGGGGTCCACAGCAGAGCCAGGATTTGAAATTAGATTTCCTTAGTAACAGCCAAATAACTTAACCACTATGCTGTGCAGCCTAAGATAAATTATTCAATTATTTTCAGTTGCCCTACCTGTAAGCTGGAGCTATTAATACCTACTGCACAAGGGTGTTATGAGGATTAGTTGGTTAATGATCAAAAATGCTCTTTATATAGTCAAATATTATTTAAACTAGTTGGCATCAACATACTGCAAACTTTATTTAATTTTAAATGCACAGTGGTGTATTCTAAAGTTCAGGAATGTAATTACACAATTATTTATTGTAAGTGGGACTTAGGTGGAAGAGTTCTGAGGCCACTATTAAACCAGGAGCATCGTGTTTATTTTAGCAAAATGATACTGGGAACTATCATTGCTAGATTTTCTGATATCCATCTCAATTTTCCCTTAGTTTCCTTTCATTACTCAGCTACCCTCCTAAACAGTCCTTCTCTAGCCTTGGTCTTTACCCTATTACAACTCACGTTTGTAAATGTTTGTGTCCTGTGTTCAGCTCTTCAGTCTTTCTTCTCAGTTCAAAAGTCTTGGTTATTAAGAATTGCTCCTCCTCAAAGCTAGGGACAGAAGTTACACATAATCAAGTTTCAGTAATCAGAAACTGCTTTAAACCTGTAACAGAACAGAAGTTCAGTGTACTTAAATTGCTTCCAAAATTAGATTAAGATAAACCTGGCTGGATGTAGTATCAGATTTAACTCATTTAGGTCAAACTGGTTTATGAAATTTCTGTCCCAGATCCCCTCCTGGTTCACATTAACTCAAAGTCCCCCAGCATCCCAGAATGTTTTGCAGCCCTGGGTTGTGCTGTCTGCTCCAGCAGAACAGGGTTTGCTTCCCCCCTGCTCCCTAGACAGAGCACTATCACTCCTCCAGCCAGCTGAAGGGGTGGGGGGAGCCCACTCCCCTGGCCTGGCACAGGACCAAAAGGAAGTACTGAAGCATAGTGCTGTAGCAACATCACCATACAGCAACGTGTAAAAACTGTGTGTAAAAACTTGGTTTACAGCAACCTTAAATTGACCTGCCTTAATTTGGTTAGTAACAGCAATGAACTAAGCCAACTTAAGAAAATATTCAACAGATCTATGCACATCTGTATTATGGTATTGGTTTTGCTTAGCTAGGTGTATACTAGGTAAACCAACATGAGTTTTCTGTAATAAACATTCAGGCATAAATATTGAGGCATAAATAAATTACTTGATTGACCAAAGTGTGAAGGCTCTTATCTAGCTCTCACTGAGGTCACTACAAAGCCCTCAGTTAGGAACAGTCTGAAATGAGCCAACAAATCTGATTTCTCTAGAAGCCCTCTTTTTAACAAAACCTTTGGTGGACTGAACTGTAAACCCCAGCCAACAGAATCCTAAAAGAATCTCCAATAGTGGTTTAAAGTTGTTGTCCTGTTTCTTTTTCATTAAAAAAAATGTTGAAATTTGATTTTTTTTGACTAATTCTACTGGCCTATCTACTTGCCATCCAGCCATGAAATGCTGTCCACTATCTCACCTCATTACTGCAATTAGTCAGGTGTTGCAGAGTCTGGCTGCTCTTTCACTTGCTAAACCAACAGAGTTTCCATAGCACCTAAGTTAGGTTTTTTCCCAATATTGTAAGTGACCCATTGCAAGAAAAAGGGAATCCTTGACTGATCCTTGCCACCTTCAGTTCTTTATGCAGATGAAGTTTTTGCATTTCTTAGTATTACTGAATTTTGCTGCTCATTAAAGAGATATGTTCTAGCCAAGTATAAAACACAATGCATCCTTCAAAATGATAATAAAAATTATAATGTTTGGTATTTAATAATCAACACCATTCTGTACACTGCTTTGGGTAAATACTGGTATTTGAGTAAACACCAAAAGGTATTTTCGATATTCTTTAAGTATAACCTTAACTCTGAATTTCCTGAATTTATAATGCTTGATTTTGGAACACTTACCACAATCATGTAGCATTTGTATTCACAAGTTAATAACATACATTTTCAACCTTAACTCTTGTTAACATGGGAGGGAGGGTCTGTTTCATTCCTGTATGGTGATGTATAAGTATAGAAAAAAAAGTATATAGTATAAAAAGTAATACCAAATTAATCACAGACAGAGGACTAAGTTGTGGAGAGAGGTTTTGAAAAGAGGATCCATAACTTTCTTGCCTTCCATCTGTTTAAATTCTCATAAAAATGTTGAATTGTTTCAGTGGGACTTTTTTTACACCACACACATATATCCTCCCACACAGACACATAAACAGAGAAAGATAGTGTCTGTGCATGTTCTCTAATATTTATACACCAAGTATATGTTTTATAATCTGGAGTGTTTTGCAATGCTTCAGTACAATCTGTTTCATTCAGTAGTTATTCTCCCTCACAAAATGCACAACAGTCACAAATGTTCCAAATATTGGTTGCTGGGTAAACTGTAACAGGAGCTTATTTGTATTCTGCACCCTGTGTAAAAGTGATAAGAAGCCAAATACTCCTAGGAAACAGCACAAATGAAATATGGCATGCAGGAGGCGAGATATTTATAGAAACAAAATATCAGCATTTTCCACACATTTACACAAAGCAATTTCAGTCTTTTCATAGGGAAAAAAAGAGCAGCAATGGCCCCTATTTATACATTTCCCTGTAGTCACCCGTTTTGGCCAGAAACCATTGACTATGTAGAAAACCTTCAGGTCACTGCAAATTAAAGATCAATGGCAACATACAATATATTCTGTCATATTTTTACTTCTAACAGGTCTTTGTCCTAAAAAATGTTGTTTTAGTAAATAAATAAGGTGAAATTCCTGCTGGTTTCTCTCTGTGGCCTCCCTGTTAGCAACTCAGATCCAAAGCCTTCATAGGACGGAAGAATTAGTTTAGTGTGAGAGTCTCTTAGTGCAGGGGTTGTCAACCGGGGGTACGCGTAGCCCTGGGGGTACTTGGACTGGTCCTAGTGGGTACACATGGGCGGGTGGGGACAGAGCACTAGACCGGTGAGCTTCTCTGCCTGCACAGAGGGGCGCCACTGCCCTCACCTCAGCCCAGTGAGCTTCCCTGCCCCAGCCCTGGTCCTGGGAGGCTGCACTGCTCCCTGCCTGCCCATCCACATGCTATCCCTGCCTCCCTGTTCAGCATCCATCTGCACCCCCCCCCCAGCTTTGCATCTGACTGCGCACTACTGCCCTCACCCCTGCTCAGTGTCCAGCTGCCAGGGGTACTTTAGATTAAAAAAGATTCAAAACCTCTGACCCTAGTATAATTAGCTAATTTATGGAAAAAGCTATGGAAGGGCTTATTTATTAGAAACCCACACTGTCACAGGTTCCCTCACATACCTGGAAAAGGAATTGTACCAGTTGTGAGCCCTAGTCTGGACTGTAACATGTAGTGCCACTGTTTGCACATGCATACGCTGTGCTCCAGCTGCAATTGCCAGTATTCTGAGTGGATTCTGGCCACCTTAGCTAGAATGCCTCTGCAGCACTGGGGAAGTGTGTGTCAGAGCAGAAACTGACCCCTTTTAAAAAGATTAGATGTTGGCATCCCTTTGAGCCAAACTTGCTACACAGGTCAGGGGAAACAAGTGAGGCCAAAACTCCAGCCCCTATTACAGTGTCTAACTCTGATGCTGGCCTTGTGCACCCCGTGCCAGGATCAGACAAGAGCTTGGCTGTCCTTACATATGTGTACATGAAAAGGGCAACTCTGTAAGGGCACAGAGCAAGTTACAATTTAGCTCTAGAGATTTCTTTTATAGGTTGGTAGAAACAGCAAACTGTCTTACTAATATGGGTTGCTAATGCTGAAGTCTAATGATCTAAACCTCTCCTCTTAATATGCACATCCTTGACCTAACTCACCCCAGCCATTCCATAGACTTCATCAGGACTATTCATAGGAATAATAATAAGCATTGGCAAGAATATTTATAAGACAAGGGCATAAACACCACTACCAATTATTCCACTGGTGATCAAAACATGAGCAAACATGAGAAGATTATGTAATAAACATCCATGGAGTAGGTAAAGGTGCAGAGAGACCACCACTTATTTTTTGACTGCTCTGAGCCCTGAGCTAAAACAGCAGTTTGCTCCCCACAAAATAGTTTTGCTTTGAGAATACAGGGAAAACAATAAGGAGTGAAAGAATCCCAATAAGAGTGGATTTCACCATTAACTGCAACACAATTTTACTAGAAAAATTTCATATTTGGAAAAACAACACAAAATATTGCAGTTGGCCCTTTAATGTCTTAAAACTGTAATCTCTCAGACACTTTTTACTTTGTAATTCATTAATGCCCATTGAGCACTAATTGTTCATCACCTGATTTACCCATGACAAAGGTGGTGAGAAAGTCATTTCTCTAGTGATGACTTAAAGTAAAAAGTAGTTGACATTAGTTTTAACTAATTGGTGTGACTAAATGCATGCTTTTTTCCAGCGTAGGCAAGGACTTAGATTCTTGGAGGTATCCGATGTCAGAGGCAGCCAGGGAGGTGAAAAAATCCTTACTCCTTGTTAGCAATGAAGTTTACTTTTCCAAACAACTAAAATACAGTATCATCTATGTTTCAGAAATCTATTATGTAGCTGTGTTGATCCCAGAAAAAGAGCTACACAAAGCTCTTGGGTCAAAGGCAATATCTTTTATTAAACCAACTAAATAGTAGCCAAAAAACCCTGTCTTTGCATTGATTTGGCTGATTATCACAAGGACCATTTGTAGACATGCCCAGTATTTTAAAGCATGTTAACTGATTTGCATCACATAGTTTAAATCAAATTTCAATTTGAATTAAGGATTAAAAGATGATCATTGACTATCATGGCAGGAGGCACTATATACTTGCCCCTTAACAGAAGCAATTAGGAAGTGATAATAAGCCTGCTGCTACATTTTTGCAGTCATCTGAAGTGCTGTTCCAGAAACTGTAATTGACCTGATGCTTAGCAAGGTGAGGTGTTTTTGGCACATTTGACTTTTTAAAGGTGTTACTTTGTGCCTGATAGTCTCTATTGTTTTGCAAAACCTCAACTGAGTTTCCCTTAGGGGGAGAGGTAGATTGATATTTGCAAGGCTTATCTGCTTATCTGAGTTCCTAAGGACTGTTTTTTCTAAAACCAACTATATATACATGTTAATTAATACAGTTTAAATTGCCTAATTTGGACTGCCCTAGTCTGCATTAACATTAATCCTCATTGAATGAGGATTAGTTAATTCAGACTGGAGCCAATTTTAATTTGGACCACAGACTCCACATATCCAGCTCCACAGTAGCTGTAGTCTGGATTAAACCTAGAAAAATGTAATGTCTATAAATGGCAAAACAACTGTTACTCTGATGCTTGTGTTAATAACAACAAGGTATGATATTTATAAAGTTAGAATTTTTGGTTTGCACTTGTATTTGTGGCATAATTTGAATTGAATTATAACAACACACAAAGGACTTGGAAAACATGGAGTACAATGGGGAGTACAATGAGGAAAACAAGTACTAGAGCAAGTACTAAACGACTGTGCAGTAACCACCATTACTGCGCAATACAGGTGGTGCATGGGTCGTTTCCAACCCTACAGTGCAATAGCAATGAGCAACTGCACAGTAGCTTATTGCTACTGCACAGTAGCATCGGCATCACGGTTCATGCCTGCCAATGCTACATTGCCATAGCAACAAGCCAGTAGCATCTTATGTAAACGTGCTCAATGAGACAAGAATCTTATTCCTCTTCTTTGCTTTTGTTACCATTTGCATGACACCATGCACACTCTACCACACGTTATTATGCAGGAAATTAAGATCTAGTATCTATAAGGGGAAGCCCAAACTCAAGGAGGATACTTAATGTATCCTTCACAAAGTTAAATCAAGCAATCAGAATATACATTGCCTTTTCTATTTGCCCATAGATACACTTCTTAGCCTATGAGCCTATTCTTTATTTATAATAAAACACTTCGGGAAAAACCTAGGAATGCAGGTGCCTAGCACTTTTGATAACTTTTTAGGTTTTTAAGGTCTATACATTACAGGACTAGGGCCCTTGGGAGTCATTTAGAACAAAGTTAGGATTTTCTTGGACCTATTGCCCTATGTCAGGGGTGGGCAATTGTTTTGGCTGGAGGGCCGCTTAATGAGTTTTGGTGAGCTGTTGTGGGCTGCAAGGGTAGCCCTGCCCTTTGACTGGTGCCCCACACTCTGGTGGCCATCTTGGGACTAGAAATGCTACCAGGATCCCTGATCTTTGCCACTGGAAGTCCCTCCCCTTGTCCCCTGTAAGCACTCCTTTTGGGAGGGGAGAGTTGCCATTTTGGAACCAGAAAAAATGAAATCGTATGCTAAAAGTCAAAAACCTACTATAACATATTTTAATTTTATTACAAAAAATATTTTTGCCCTGATCTGTGTTTGCATACCATATAGAGGTGATTCCATAATAACTCCAAAAAAAGTCTTACTCTTGTATATTGTGTGTATATATGTTCACCCGTACTGAACAACCCCTCTTGACTTGAAATAATTACACTCTGAATGCTCATTCTGATCTCCTTCTCAGACAGGTATTGAAGGATAAAGAGTTTATGCAGAGAGAGTTTGATTGATAGCTGTAAGAAACTATAGTCCTCATTAAGGAAGGTGCTAGATAGCTGCAGCTCCCATTAGCTTGAATGGAAGTTAACTTGTGGATTCTCCACAGTTCTCAAGATCAGGCCTTATTTCTGTAAGTCCCATTAATACATAATTGGATTTGTTCAAAGGAGTTCACAACTAGCCATGCTTTATCTCATCCTTTCTTGTCTTCTTTTCATTGAAGTCGGTTAAATAAAGGGCACAAGCAACGAGGAACAGTTCTCTTGGGACTTGCTTGTTCCTGGCCTGCCACTGGAAGTGATCAATATTCTACTTATGTTCCCCTCCATTTGTGAATGCAGGTTTGCCTGAAATGCAGAGCACACTTTTTATGTCTTGTTCTCCCTAGTACACATGTATATTATTTAGAAGGCTTGGGAACAAGGTTGGCCTTAATTGGAGTTTTCTTCATGTTTGATGTCTTTTAGTGCTGTTTTTTGTTATTTTCATATGCCTTAGAAAATGTCAGAGCCTGCACGAAGAGAGTTTAAGGGTTCCTTTCGGCAGGACATTAACAATTCAAGACTGAAATCCTAGAGAAAATTTCTGGGTGAGTAGGGAACGAATATGGTTTAAATATTCTGGTTCTATGGTACTGGTTTGCTAGGAAAACTAATCAAGCAGAAATTACTTGGAACTGTCTATTTTATTTCTACGGAAACATATACTCGGCAATGTCTTTTGTTGTTGTTTCAAGTTTTTTGCTTTCTGTAATGTTGCCTAAGTCCTTGCAGTGAATTTGGAAGTTGAATTCACTGGTGCTCTAAATTTAAAAAGAAATCGCCATCACAACATTAGAAAACAGATTAAATCTCCATTTGGGCAGATAGACTGAAAGTGTATTGCCATTCTGTACTCTGTACCTAGAAAACAAAGATCTACTGTTAGATACAGCCAGAGAGAAAATGAATGATTTGGTTTCTGGTCAAGTGATAATAATAGAAAATTTCACTGTCAAAGTATTATTTTATATAGGTTGCTTTTTACTCACCTACAGTTACAGATTTTTTAAAAAAGGAGTATTAAGAACTTTAATAATTTGACAACACCTCATTCCGTATGGATGAGTTGTTTGCTTGACTTAATGGGAGCGGTATTACTTTTGCTGGGACCAAAGGGTGCTTATACAGAAGTACGGAGACTGCTCCAATGCACTGGAATCCCAAAGCATTGGAGCAGACTCAGTTAATCAAGTCTCCTGGAGTGTGGCAATTGCTGTGCTCCTGCAGCCTCTTGCATATCAACATCTCCATACTTAAAAATGGCAGTGAGCGCACTTTGTCTAAAGCTTATCAAATGAGCTTTAGTTCAAGCGCTGCTGCCACCATTTTTAAGTGCAGGGACGCTGTTACATGAAACATGGAGGCACATTAATATAGAGCAGCTCTCAGAGCTGTTCTAATTAAAGCACCAACCCCTCTATCCCATGAACATGTAAAAGTCACTAAAGAATTTAAAGGGGTGTCTGTGAAGTGATTGATCAGACAACTTTGCTGAACTGGGGTTCTCATGAAAAGGTGTTTAACTGGTAGTTCTGGAAACTGATATCCTCAGGTACTGCCTATCCAGAAAACAGGTAGTAGGCAGAGGTAGTGGTAGTTCGATGTTACCTACACTGCACTATATGTCTTTATCCAGATCTGGAAGGGATGAAGTTTATGCATTCTTCATGTCCCTTGTATCTTATTCCTCTGGTGAAATTGGCCTAAGGGGCTAGTTAGCTTGATGCACAAGACTGGGGGCATTTATATATGTGCATGGGAGGTGTATGGGGGTGGGGGAACACGTTTATTAGTGAGCTGCACTAATTTAAAGTGCCAAGCATCATGTGTATCAGACTCCCCACACTGAAAAAATGGAAGCAAAGCACTTTGAACTGAAGCTCATTTGACAAGCTTTAGTTCAAACCACCCCATGGCCATTTTTCTGTGTGGGTATGTTGATGCACGTGACACCAGAGGCTGCTGGAGTGTGTTAATTTCTGCACTCCAGCAGACTTGATTAATCGAGTTTGCTCCAACATGCTGGATTTACAGCACATAAGAGCAGCCTCCCTGCATGTGTTTAGGAGCCCTGGGAGCCAGGAACTCCTGAATTATTCTCCCCTTTCTGCCCCACTATATTCTTTCTCTTTGTACTTACAAATTCTACCACAAATGTGATGTAATTATGCTTCCCAACAATCATGAGATACCTCCCTAATTCTAGAGATGGAAAAACTAGGAAATGGAGAAGCCAAGTAATTTGCCCCAGGTCAGACAGCAAAGAAGTGTCATCAGCACTAGGATTAGTATGCAATTGTCCTAATTCCTATGCTCATACCTACCCCATTAGACTGAAATGGTATCTACACTTTGTACCAGACTCCCAATTTACATCATCTGAAGATACAGCCCATTGTTCCTCAGATCCTTACATGTAGATTGGGAAGAAAAGAGCTAACTACCCCACAAAGGTATTTTAATGTTTTTAGTCAGTGGCCTGTAGACCACTAGACAGTGTTCTCTGTACTAACAATAGTCCAAAATTTAGGAACTACCACACTAGACCAATCTGCAGTTTGTCTGAGAGGAGGCTGTGGAGACAGAAATACATTTCTCTCACATAAGATTAGATATTTGCAAATATACATACTGAAAAAAATATTGCTTTGTGGTCTTCAGAATGCTTCAGGGGAAAAAATATTCACTTTCCTGAAATGCTGTAAAGCCAGATAGATTAAGAGGCTTCAAGATGACACTAGCAGAACATCCCCATTTTTTGTTTGTTTGAGATCAGTTTTGCACATGGGTGACTGGTGCCACCTTAATCAGGAGGGGCATGTGGCCCCCCCTGAGACCAGTCTTGCTGCTGGGGGGGGAAGAGGGGGTGGTTCCTCACAGCTGATCTCACTGCCCCGGGGGAGTTCCCCCGCAGCAGATCTCGATGCCCGGGGGGAGTTCTCCTGCGGTTAATTGCTGCAGCCATTTCTGAGAGTGGCTGAGGTCACTTCTGGGAGTGGCTGCAGCAATCGGCCAGTGCTTGCAGGGGGGCACAGGCGCTCCCGCCTGCCTCCCCTACCCATCACCTAAGCAGCAAGCATGGCCAGTTAGGGGGTGCACTGGTGCTCCCAGGGGGTACAGCACGTGCACACCTGTGCACCCCCTACGTGTCACCACTGGGCTTGCATCTTTTCATCTCAAACCTTTTGTTGCTAAACATGGTGCTTCATGTTGATCTTTTAGGAAGGCCTCTGAGAAAACTATTAGCAACTTGATCTGAATTTGAACACCAGAGCTAGGGACAGAAGTTGCACCAGTTTAAATCAGTTTAATCTGTCAGAAATTGGCTTAAATCAGTTACAAACGTTCAGTGCATGTAAACCAGTTTCAAAATGGCTGAAGTTGGTTTACAATAAACCTGGTTGAATGTAGTATCAGAATTAATTTATTTGGCTCAGACCGACTTATGATACTTCTGTCCTAGACCCCTTCCTTGTTTAAATTAAACCAGAGTCCCCTAGCATCCCAGCATGCTTTCCAGCCTGGGCTGAGCTGTGCTGTCTGCTCCAGTAGAGAAGGGTTAGGGCAGGGGTAGGGACTGCTCCCACCCCAGGCAAAACCCAGCTGGGGTCTGGCACCAGGGAGGGGGGTTAAACTTCACCCTCCTGCCCAAAGTACAGAGCTGCCCTGCCCTGCTAAAAACTTACTGCTGGCTGTCCCTGTGGACTACAAATCCCAGAGGAAGCTGGAAGCAGAAAGAGAAATTGATGAGCAACCCTGCAGAGTTCTGCTGCTGTCATTCTGGACTGCAAATCCCAGAGACTTAGGGAGCAGCAGGAAGAGGAAATGAGCACACAGCCCATGCTGACTGTGCGCTAGAAAAATCATGCTCTATTGCCCTCTGGCTTCTGGCCTGAGCCACTGCAGGCATGTAGCTGCATTTCCTGAATCAAAAGTGAATGTCCAGTTATTTCTCAGTTTAATCTCTGCATTTTAGACTAATCTGCAAAGACTGAATCAATTCAGCCTTGGGCTTTTGACTGTCTGTACTTAGTCCAAGACACTGAAGTCTTCTTCATCCCCACTGAAGATACCATTCCATTTCCTAACCTTTGAGCTACATCCTCCACAAATAATCTGATATGCCACTACATATTTTTAAGTGTTCATAGCCATTACCATAGATTAAGGGAAAACAGTAAAGCAAGGAAACCACAGGCAAGGATTTCAGAGGGTTATTTATGTTAGGACTTTTGACAAAAGAAAATCCCACCATAGTGCTACACTTCAATGAGTGTATCATTGAAACTTTCACAGAGCAAGTCAAATCAATACAGTACTGAAAACAGGTGCAATCCTGGGAGCTTTGCTGTACTGAGGCAACCATCTCTGCTAACTGTGGTGTGGCTGCCTCATGAACAATGATAGTATGCATTTCTTCTGAAAGGCCACTTTTGATATAAACACAAAATGACAGATTCCTCCAGCAGACACTTAGGAAAGTAGAGCTGTAGTATGTAGAGAAAAAAAATGATGGCAAGCAGCATGATACAAAAACTAGTTCCAAAATAAACTGTAGCAAATGCCAGAAAGCTAGTACACTAACAAAAAGTAGGGAGCAAGGAGGATATGAAAATTTACCTCCAAGAAATAAGCTGTACTTCCCTATGTGTTTTTTTCTGGGAGCACGTTTATTGTGCATGTGCAACTGTTATCTCTGCTGCTCAGAGAAGCGTATAGATCTGGGCTTTGCTGTCATTTTGACTGACAGACAGATGCTGCTGCAGCAGAGTGACAGCTGAAAAGCTGCATGACAACTGATTCCAATAGTGTCTTGCTCCGTTTCAGTTAATGAGAGGCGGCACGCTCATAATAATACAGTTCATTCCACTTTTATTCAAGTCCTTAGTTCTTATTGGCTGTTTAATGCTTTTAAAAAAAAATCAGGAAATATGGGTCAGCGTTCCAGCAAGCTGATGTCCAGATAATATTCTCCAGGTAGAAATGAAAATTTGCTTATGCTCAACACAAAGGCTGCAGAGGAGAAAAATTAATGATCTTATCAGATAAAGCAGGTGTTGTGGTCACATCATCAAGGTCATGAGCATTAAAAAAAAAAAATTGGAAACTTAATAGTGGCATGTTCCCAGCAAAGTCCTGGAGTATGATAAAGATAAGGCACTTTGTCTCTTGGGGTAAGGAATCTGATGTGTTTTATACTCTCTAACAGCTGTTAATGGCACAACATAGAGGACTGTGAGAAGGATATTTGACCTATGGTTCTTTGGGGGAAGATGAAAACAACTGGCCTAATTCCCTGCTGTCTTGCCCCTTGTGTGGCCTCTTACACCTGTGATAAGTGAGTGCAGCCTGTCAGATCAGAAGAGAGGAATTAGGCAGCCATGTTGCACAGGGGTAAGTGACTGTGCAAGGTGCAGGGCAGAGAGCAATCAAGATGAAGTCAAGTGGGGCAATGGAAGAAAAACTGCCATAGACTTTGCATTGTGGTTACACTGACAAGGGAAAAATGGCACCTTTTTACTCAGCCAAACAGCTTCCTCAGTGCAGTGTGAGTCACAACTCCTTGGTTCCATGACAAAAATACATTTTATTACCTTTTATTCCTGCTAGCACTAAAGGGCCTTCACATCTGCAGGAGGGTTAATTGACTAGTTTCTGGGCTCAGACATCATCAACAGGAGTGCTAAGCTCCTGCTGCAAGGCTCAATTCTGCCCTCTTCTATGCCTGTACAATCTTTTTGGATGAGGGGAGGAGTGTTGCCCAAGACAGAATGCCAGAGCCTTTGTACACATGATGAAGGGCCCTTGTATACATGACAAAATTTTCCCTTTTAGCGGTTTCATAGAATCATAGAATCAATAAGTCGGAAGGGACCTAGAGAGATCATCTAGTCCGATCCCCCGCCATGGGCAGGAAGGAGCACTGCGGGTGGCAGGGGTCATAAGACCCCAGCCAGGTGCCTATCCAGTCTCCTCTTGAAGATTTCCAGGGCAGGTGAGAGCACCACCTCTCTGGGAAGCCTGTTCCAGCCTCTGGCCACCCTTACAGTGAAGTACTTCTTCCTAATATCTACCCTAAACATATCCTCCCTCAGCTTGTGGCCCTTGTTCCTGGTGACTCCAAGAGGGGCCCTGGTGAACAGACTTTCCCCGAGGCCCTGCTGGTGGCCCCAGTGAAGTTGTAGGCAGCCACAAGATCCCCTCTCAGTCTCCTTTTGCAGAGACTGAAGA
>NW_017728948.1:34137353-34148025 GCF_001723895.1 Crocodylus porosus
GGTCCCTGCCTGCCAGTGTATTCACTTTACCCCACAGCTTGGTGTCATCAGCGAACTTGAACAGGGTGCTCTCCACACCCTCATCCAGGTCGCTAACGAAGATGTTGAACAGCACTGGCCCAAGGACCGAGCCCTGGGGGACTCTGCTGCCCACACCCTCCCAGGTCAACATCAACCTGTCCACCACCCTCTGGGTATGCCCCTGGAGCCAGTTTGCCACCCATGTGACTGTGCATTCATCAGTGCCGCAGTCCCTCAGCTTGCCCACCAGAATTGGGTGGGACACTGTATCGAAGGCCTTCTGAAAGTCCAAGAAGATGACATCGACTTCCTCCTTCCCATCTAAGCTCTTTGTTACCTGGTTATAGAAAGAGACCAGGTTAGTCAGGCAGGATCAACCTGGCACGATTTAATTGCCCTTTTTAACAATTTAATTGCATCACAGTGTACACCTGCAGCAGCATATTGCGATTAAATTTCATAACAGTGTACACCTGTGGCAGCGCATTTCAATTTAACTGACATTTTTATGTAGCAAAGTAAAACACATTTGATGCATTTTCGTTTGCTATGTTACAAAGTACAGCGATACATCCAGAGATGGCAGTGGGGATGGTGCATGGGGCGCTGGAAGCCCAGGCATGCTTGGGGAAGCTCGGGCTTGGCAGGCTTCCAGTGCCCTGTGCACTGTCCCTGCCACCTTCTCCAGCTGCCAACACACCCAGCTGCCCTCCTACCACCTTTCTGCACTGCCCCAGGGACAAGACAGCCCACTCCCAAGTGGTCTCAGGCAGAGGGAAGGCAGTAGATTTAGTTCACGGAGTGCTGTAAGTCCACCAAGCCCAAGCTTCCCTGAGCATGCCTGAGCTTCCAGTGCCCCGTGCACCACTGGATCCAGCAGGTGCTGCCAGCAAGCTGGGGCATCACCCACTGCAAGCTAGAGATGTGGGCAGGCTCCTGGAGGAAAAAAAAAATCAGGACCCTCACTGCTTTTTTCTTATTTTTTCTCAGTGGAGCCTGCCCGCACGAGCTGCTGTTGGGTGGTGCAGCCCCTGAGCTGCAGGTGGAGGGGCCCAGTCTTTCCCTTTGCAGTGGTGGCCAATGTTTCATCCACGGAGCAGTGGTCCGTGAGCATGCCACTTCAGTCCTGCCTCCCCCCTTAGGTGTGGTGTGGGACACTTACTGAAGGTAAGCTCCTCTCTCCTCACCCGGGGAGGCAGCAGGGGCCGGAGGCTGGGGCCTGGCACCAGGGCCTGGGGCCTTGGGGGCTGGGCCTGGGATGGGCTCTGCCAATTCTGGGGAATTGCTCTGCTCCCCCACATTGCCTCGGGGAGTGAGGAGGCATGTGGCATCAGGGCTGGGGAGTAGAGCAGTTCCCCAGACCCGGCAGAGCCCACGGAGCAGTTCCCCAGATCCTCACTCGGGACAGGCAGCAGCTCGTCCCTGGGGTGAGGCACAGCAGGGATGAAGGCCGGGCTGGGGGCTGGTGCGGGCTCCACTGGCTCTGGGGAACTGCTCCATGGGCTCCGCCAGCTCCGGGGAAGTGCTCCACTCCCCAGCCCTGACACCATGCGCCTCCTCGCTTCCTGAGGTGATGTGGGGGAGCAGAGCAGTTCCCTGGAGCTGGCGGAGCCCGCCCCAGCCCCCATTCCCATCCCTCTTCCTGTCTCCGCCTTGCCTCGGGGGGGATCTTACCTTTGGTAAGCGTCCCACACCGTAGCCCAGCTCCTCTGCTGGAGGGCGTGTGGCCTTAAAAAGTTTGTGTGCAGCAAGACTTTTACTTGTGCCCAGCCGCACACGCATACAGGCACACCTTCGAGGGAACATTGGTGGTGGCATTCCCCAGGACTACCCGGGGTGGGCTGCTAGTGGGCAGGTGCTGCTGGATCAGAGCCCCCTGCAGCTCGGGGGCCACTGGCAGCTTGCCCCCAACTGTGGAAGAGGCAGGCAGGCCCCAGGGAAAAAAGGATTGGGCCCCCTGCCATTTTTTTATGCCTTCGATGGAGCCTGCCTTCGATGATGGGAGGTATGAACTGACTGTTCCTCACAGTGACAGAAGTCCCTAAATTGAAATGATTCATTTTTAATCGACACAATTAAAAACTGACTAATTAAAAACCGATTTTCAGTTTAGGGACTTTCATAGTTTCATAGTAGCTAGGGTCAGGAGGGACCTGAACAGATCATCTAGCCTGACCCCCTGCCACACGCAGGAATGAATGCTGGGTTCACAAGACCCCAGACAGGTGATCATCCAACCTCCTCTTGAATTTGCCCAAGGTAGGGGCAAGGACTACTTCCCTGGGAAGTTCGTTCCACATTTTGGCCACCCTAACTGTAAAAATATTGCCTTCTGATCTCTAACCTAAACCTAATCTCCATCATCTTATTACCATTGTTCCTTGTCACCCCAGGTGGTGCTGGGGAGAAAAGGGCTCTACCTGTTTGCTGTTCATCTCCCCTGATGAGTTTGTAAGCGGCCACCAGGTCCCCCCTCAGCCTCCTCTTGCTGAGGCTGAACAGGTTCAGGTCCCTCAGTCTCTCCTCATAAGGTCTGTCCTGCTGCCCTCTCACCAAGCGGGTGGCCCTCCTCTGAACCCTCTCCAGGCTGGCCACTTCCCTTCTGAAGTGCAGCGCCCAGTACTGGACGCAGTACTCCAACTGCAAAGTCGCATAGAGGGGGAGTATCACCTGTCTGGACCAGCTTGAGATGCACCTTTGGATGCATGACAAGGTATGGCTGGCCTTGCTGGCTGCGGGCTGGCATTGGCGGCTCATGTTCATCTTGGAGTCAATAATAACTCCAAGATCCCGTTCCACCTCGGTGCTTTCAAGAGGGGAACTCCCCAGCCTGTATGTATGCTGTGGATTCCTTCTCCCAAGGTGCAGCATCCTGCAATTTGTCTACATTGAACCCCATCCTATTCTCATCTGCCCGCTTTTGTAGTCTGTCTAAATCTAGTTGCAGCCTCTCTCTCCCTTCAAGTGTGTCCACTTCGCCCCACATCTTAGTGTCATCAGCAAACTTGGACAGCGTGCTTTCCACCCCTCATCCAAGTTGCTGATGAAGATGTTAAACAGTGCGGGCCCGAGGACCAAGCCCTGGGGTACCCCACTGCTCACATCTTGCCAGGTTGAGTACAACCTGCCCACCACTACCCTCTGGGTGCGCCCCATTGGCTAAACTGTGAGAGATTTAGGGAGAACTAAAGCCCCGGCGAGCACCCCCGGTTAACAAATCCTTATTTCTGCTGATGAGGAAAAAGCAATATAGATCAGTTTGTCCAGCCAATTGCAAGCTAAAGTAAAAAAAAAATAATTTGCTGGGAAAAGTGAAGTCTAACCTAAGAGTCACTGACATACAGTCGTTATGGTCATTTTTACAATTAGTTTTCAAAGTAAATCTGAATGTTAAAGAATGAGTGAAAAGTATAGGCAGTCTTATCATATTACTACAGAAGCCAATCCAAAGATTCCTATTAACTTCAAAAGGACTGGGATCAGGCTTGCGTTCCTTGGTAACAAGGCTGGGACTCCTACATCACTCTTTCAGAGAGGTGAGGCACTGACCAGGGCTGGGTAGGGCAATCTGAGTAGGCAACGAACATGGTGCAGTCTTTTTCTGAAATCTGAGGTGCAGCACTGACACAGCTCATAGACTTGGCACTCAGCTGAAATTTTTAAAAATGAAAACAAAAAGCTGCATCTGACAGTTTGCACCATCTGTGTGGAATATGAGCCCAGGCTATAACAACATCAGTTATATCATTATTAAAAACCATTTTTGTATTCAAATCCATTTACTGATTATAAACTCTAAAAAAAAAAGAAAAAAGCGAGCAGCATGTGTACATGCACCTGCTGCCTTTGTGTGCGTCAGTCAATTTCATGCCTATGAAGTTCTGCATCAACGGGGATGGTAATATCCTGGTAAGCAGTTTTTTTTCCTGTGCAGTAGCACAGCAAAGTTGGCTCAAAAATGCATGGAGGAAAAAAAAACAACAGCCATTAAGGAAAATCCATTGTTATTGGAAATAACTTGAAACATATCCTAATATTAAAAGGTAGACACTCATTTTGGTAAAAGCAAGCATGTCTTCAGACTGACACTATAAGAAACTGGGGTTTATTACTGTGTGGAAGGTCAAGTCCTTTTTACAGGTAGCCATTCACATTCTGCCAAATGACTGACTGCTTCTAGAACTGCACAAGAAGTACTTCAGTTCTGGCATGTGTGCTTTATAGCCACATGAACTTTTCTTACTTACACTTCTATAAATGTGCCTTTAATGACCTGTCCTGCTCTCAACTCGCTAATTGTAATGCTTCTTCTGACATTTTAGAGACATGAAGCCAAAAGCCTGATAAGACATTGTAACTTCACAGCGCAGGAGGATCTAGAAGGAAAGGGGAACTGTGAAAGCATTAGAGATTTGTACTTAAGCAAGAGTTAATACAGCATATAGCAAAAACTCAGAAAGCAGATCTACCTAAATGTATGCAGGAAAGCTCTCTTTCCCTTAGAATCGTTGGGCGTCTTTACACATGCTCCGGGGGTGTGGGGTGGGTCTGCAATTAGAACAGCTGCGAGAGCTGCTCTAACTAAAGCGCACACAGCATCTTGTGTATTCAGCATCCCACACTTTAAAATGGTGGCAGGGGCATTTAACGAAAGCTCATTCAACAAGCTTTAGTTAAAGTGCCCCTGCCACCGTTTTAAAGTGTGGGCATGCTGAACACATGAAATATGGAGGCTGCTGGAGCCTGCTTGTTAGCACACTGTAGCAGACTAGATTAATTGAGTCTGCTCCAACGCACTGTAATTACAGAGCATTGGAGCAATATTCATGCTCGTCTCCAGGCATCCATTGAGAAATAGGGCTAGAAGGGCTCTCCAGAGGTCATCTAGTCCAACCCCTGCCTGAGGCAGGATCATCCCAATCCAAACCATCCTATACAAATCTGTTATCTAGCCTCTTAGCAAAACTACACCGTCGACCCTGATGCAACAAAAGACACTCTGACCTGCCACTGGTAAAGCAAGAGGGCCATGGTGGCCAACATCCTGCCTCCGTGAAGGCCATCAACGTATGACCAAGAGATTCCAGGAAGAGAGCCCAGGAAGAGGACCCTGCCACAGAGGAATCTGCATTCCTTCTCTTTCAGGCCAAACTGAGAACCCCTGCCACCCTTGATGAGCCCCTTTTTTCCCGTCAGGAGTTCCATGCACTGCTTGTGGGCTCACCTGCTCCCTAATGTAAATTTGCTTGTTTTAGCTGTAACTACTTGATTGTTAGCCCAGTATTAACTATTTCACTTGCTCAGTCATGGGCTTCTCATCTTCTCAGCAGATTTTGCAAGTGAATCAAGGTGAAATTACCGTAAGTTATAGGCACTCAAGTGAAAAATTCAAATTAGGCTCTTCTACATTAGTGTAATCCTGCAACCATGGCTCTCCCAGGGGGGAGTGGACAGGCTCTGCCACAGTCACCATGTGCTGCCAAGTGCCACCAGTTCTGGCTGCTCACCCCACACCTCGCCACCCCCTCCACAGGCTGATATGCACACTCCTAGGGACAGCTCTGCCTGTGACTTTAATCTGGTGACTGATTTACTGCAGCTTAGAGGGTTAAGAGGGAAAAATGGGGCCCTAAGAATGTGTAATGTTTATTCATGGCAAAAAGAGAGTGCGCACTTTTAGAATAGCAACCAGAAGAAATGATTGGAGTCTAATGGAGAAATGATTTAAGCAGCTGGCCACAACGAAAACCCATGCTTTCTTTCTTTCAGCCATGAGTTTCTTTCACTCATACAGTCTGGCAAGTATAGTAGAAACTTTTTCATACTGTATGGGTCTATCACTTCATATCTGCCACTTCTAAGGCATTATTTGTTTTCTTTTGGGGCTGAGACCCACCCCCCCATCCCCCTACAAACCCTAGATTAACGTAAAATGGGCCTGAGGGACAACACTTGGTAAGACAGTCAGTAGCAACACTGCAAACTTCTGCCCCCAGGCTCCAACAATGTGACATTGTCCTCTTTGAGGAAAACCACCATTAAGTATAGAGGGTACATTTTTGGATCTTCAGGGAAGAATACTAGTAAAGATACCAATCACTGTCAATTATGATGTAGACACCAGCCTTCTAGGAAATAGATCAGGGCCATTATATTTACATCACAAATAGTAAGTATAAAAAACCCCCCACATAACTTTTCTGCTCATGACTTCCTAGGTTTGGGCCTAAACTCTAAAAGTCAAATTTCATACAGGTTTTCCTCACTTTATGCTGTACATGTACTCCTGGAAAATGGCACATAACTTGAATTTGCATAAACGGGACTCACTTTACAATGTAACAAATAGGGATACGTTCCAAGACCTTGACTGTACTGCCTCGCAGACCCATTTCTACCACTTTTACAAAACAATTTTGGTACTCACCAACAGCAGACAGTACACATGTGCACAGGGTACTCTCATAATGAGGATGGCAGCTACAGAAACACATGTTGCAGACAGCAAGTGAGGAGCACAGATCCACACAAGAGACTATGTTTTGGTGTGTATCACTCCCACAATGCACCACACAAAGCTGCTGACTGAGAGCTTCCACCGCACCAATATCATAAGAATGAACTTACCTCACATATAACAACTTTTTGTTATAAAAGGGGTCATTGCATAAGAGGAAATTTGCTCATACAGAACCCGCATAAAGTGAGGGAAACCTATATGTTATTACTAGCCCTCTCAGACAAAGGTACAATTTCTATACCGGATCAGCCTTAATACCGTGCTCAGGAACTTAATTAAACTTAACCACATCACAGCACAGTGATAAGGTACTAGTAAAAATGGATCTAAAACGTAACTACAAAGCTATAACTAGATCGTTGACTTCAATCTTAGGTCCAAAAAAACAAACATTGAAAACTTGGCCCAGTATACCATCAGAATTGATGCACTTACAATATAGATGCAGATATATTGGAAATGTATCACTATCTATATACAATATGATACATATACAATATGGCATAGAGTGCCCCGGAGCAAGTTTGCAGATGATACCATGTTGTAGAGACTAGTAGATCCACTAGAGGGTAGAGCTAGAATTCAGAGGGACCTAAATCAGTGGTTCTCAAACTTTTTTCTTCACGGACCACTTGAACATTGCTAAGGGTCTCAGTGGGACACTTCGTAAACTTTGTTTTGTTCTACAAATCAAAGCACACAACTCATATTTCAATATCAGCAGTCTTACCTTTTTAATGCAATGGATGTGCCTGTTTTTTTTAACAAAGTTCTGGGAAGTCAGGTGTAATAGGTCACCTTTCTGCGGACCACCTGAATAGAGCTCGTGGACCAGTGGTAGTCTGCGGACCACAGTTTAAAAATCTCTGACCTAGATAAATTGGAGGATTGGGCCAAAAGGAATCTCATGAGGTTCAACAAGGACAAGTGCAAAGTCCTGCACTTGGGACGGACCAATCCCATGCACCAATACAGGCTGGGGGTGGATTGGCTGGGCAGCAGCACTATAGAAAAGGACTTGGGGGTTACAGTGGACAATAAGCTGAATATGAGCCAATAGTGCCCTTGTTGCCAAGAAGGCTAATGGCATACTGGGATGCAGTGGAAAGTGTATTGCCAGCAGATCAAGGGAAGTCATTATTCCCCTCTATTCAGCACTGGTGAGGCCACATCTGGAGTACTATGTCCTGTTTTGAGCCCCCCACTACAAAAAGGTTGTGGGCAAATTGGAAGTCCAGTGGAAGGCAACAAAAATGGTTCAGGGTCTGGGGCACATGTCTTGTAAGAGGCTGAGGGAACTGGGCTTATTTAGTCTGGAGAAGATAAGACTGAGAGAGGATTTAACAGGAATCTTCAACTACCTGAAGGTGGTTCAAAAGAGGATGCAGCTAAACTGTTCTCAGTGGTGGCAGATGACAGAACAAGGAGCAACCATCTCAAGTTGCAGCAAGGGAACTTTAAGTTGGAAATTAGGAAGAATTTTCTATCTAGGAGGGTAGTAAAACACTTGAATGGGTTACCCAGAGAGGTGGTGGAAGCTCCATTTTTGGAGGTTTTTAAGACCTGGCTAGACAAATTTTTGGCTAGGATGATCTAGTTGGGGTGGTCCTGCTCTGAGCAGGAGGTTGGATTAGATGACCTCCTGAGGTCCTTTCCAACTCTAACTTTCTATGGTTGTATGTATATTACTATGTTGACATGACAACCATTGGCTAGGAAGTTGAGGGTGAGATAGAGTGATTTTTAAATTCTTTAAGTACCTCTTATATGTTCTCAGTATCAACTGCAAGGAAAATTTTCTACAGCTATGAAAAGCAGTATTTTTTACAAAGAACAGTTTTTCAAAGACTGGTGCGACATTTACCAACATCCGAACAAAAGGCCATCCCAGAGGACAATCTTTTTCATAGTATCATAGTGCTTAGGGTCAGAAGGGACCTAAACAGATCATCAGGTCCAGCCCCCTACCCTGGGCAGGAACGAGTGCAGGGTCATGTCACCTCAGCCAAATATCTGTCCAGCCTCCTCTTGAAGACCCACAAGGTAGAAGAGAGTAGCACCTCACTTGGAAGCCTGTTCCACAGCCTGGCAGCCCTAGCTGTAAAGTAATATCTCCAGCCTGAACCTTCTCTCTAACAATTTGTGGCCATTATTCCTAGTAACCTCGGGTGGTGCCTAGGGGAATACAGCCTCCCCCAATTCCCGCTGGTCCCCCCTGTTGAGTTTGTAAATGGCCACCAGATCCCATCTCAGCCTTGTCTTGTGGAGACTGAATAGATTCAGGTCCTTTAGCCTCTCTTTGTAGGGCCTGTCCTACTGCCCTTTGACCACGCGAGTAGCCCTCCTCTGAACCCTCTCAAGGTTAGCCACATCCCTCTTGAAGTGCAGCACCCAGAACAGGATGCAGTACTCCGACTGTAGCCTGATCAACGCCTTATAGAGCAGAAGGATCACCTCCCTGGACCTGCTAGCGATGGATCTGTTGATGCACGACAAGGTGCAGTTAGCCTTACTGACTGCATCCTCGCATTGGCAGCTCATGTTCATCCTGGAGTCAACAATGACTCCAAGATCCCTTTCTGCCACTGTTGTTGAGAAGGGAGTTCCCCAGCCTATAGGTGAGTTGCAGGTTCTTTTTCCCTAGATGCAGCACCCTGCACTTCTCTGCATTGAATTTCATCTGATTCTCATCTACCCACCTATGTAATTTGTCTAGATCTAGCTGGATTTTCTCCCTCCCATCCCCTCCAGTGTGCCCACCTCACCCCAGAACTTGGTGTTGTCAGCGAATTTGGACAGCGTGCATTCCACACCCAATTTGTTATCAATTCAAGTCTTTAATGAGCATTGTTTAAAAAAAACCAACAAACAATTGCCTGCTATGTTATCTGTTTTTACTTCAAATTCCAAAGCCCCTCAAGCTAGGGCCATTAAAATATTGCGTTAAGAGGAAATCTAGAGACCCCTTTAAAAAGCGAAAACAGCAACTCAGAGCATCGTGAACAAAAGGCTATAACCCATCTATCATTCACATATGGATTCATGTAATGATTCTTCAATTAGAATTATTATCTATACAGCAGCTAAAGACTGAGAACTGCTGATACACTGCAGATGAGAACATTTGCTAGTCTCTGGGCTCCAGCCTTTCCTAAAAAATGATGATCCCACAATATAGATTGCTTGGCTTATATGTGTATTAAGCTGCAATGCCAGCATTTACATTTGCAACATTATATTTTTGCTTTCTTAAGCTTGAGAGATTTTGCTGCATCTGGTTGGTTTCATTTGCTCTGTATCTTGGGCAGTCATTTCAAAGTGTGAACAGATAAGGAATTACAGCACAAATGGATCTCAGTTTTGTTTCTCTCAGATGCAAAGAAGCAGTTACTTTACACTAACTGGCCTTCTTTGAGATGTGTCCCCCATGAATATTCAACTGTCACAATTCAGCTGTCAGTTTATAAACACCCTGTCCACAAGTTGATTCAATAGGCCAGTCATATGCACCTGGGACCATGCCTGTGCCTTGAACGTCCTTGTGCCTCCACCTGAGACAGTATAGGATGGGACAAAACTAAACTGTCCCTTAATTCCTTTGCCCCTACAGAATCCATACAATCAGAGAAAATCAAAGTAGGAAGGGACCTCATGAAGTCAACTAGTCCAAAGTAGGACTGTCCCCAACTATATTATCCCAGCCAAGGCTTTGTCCAGCTGGGTCTTAACCTCCAAGGATGAAGAGTCCACGGCCTCTCTGGGTAACCTGTTCCAGTGCCTAACTACCCTCCTAGTGAGAAAGTTCTTCCTAATATCTAACCTAAACTTCCCTTGCTGCAACTTGAGACCATTGCTCTTTGTTCTCGTGTTAAAGGTTCAGATGTTAAAGGACTCTGCTGTAGTGGGGAAGGAGGACATGTTATGCATATTTTGAAGAACCGGTTACTGCGAGATAGTTTCATAGTTTGTAGGGTCGGAAGGGACCTGAGCAGATCATCGAGTCATGGCAGGAAAGAGTACTGGAGTCAAACAACCCCAGCAAGGTGTTTATCTAGCCTCCTCTTAGACCCCCAGGGTAGGAGCCAGCACCACTTCTCTTGGAAGCTGGTTCCAGATCCTAGCCACCCTGAC
>NW_017728948.1:34148415-34173335 GCF_001723895.1 Crocodylus porosus
GTCCATATATATTCCACTGCTGGGGACTCACAGTCAGTGACCTAGATCACAGAAGGTGGATGCTAGGGTTTTATCTCAATAAAGATGAGCCTCTTAAACTTATTATGGCATATCAGTGTATGAACACAAGCACTGCCCTGCATCTCTCTGGTATTAAAACATTTATCAGATGAGGTACAGAAACTGCTTGAACAGATATACCCAGTTCAGACTGCTGAGTACTTCAAATCACATATTAATGTAGCCATGATAAACCTCTATGTTTATAAGCTTGATATTTCATTCTATGCCATAAATTTCAAATAATAGGGGATAACCTGAATGGTTTGGTCCTATTCAGGCAGAAGGAGGGTATTCTAAGAACATCTAGGGTGTGAAGGTTCACCTCCCCTTTGTTGAAATGTGGCGTGGAAAGGAGTCAAACACATTACCTGGCTGAGATGAATGTCAGAGATTATCTTCAGCCAGAACTTTAGGTAAGATCTCACAGTTACTGTCTTTAAGAATGTGTGACAGTCCTGTCATCAGAGCTTGTATCTTTACTCTCCTTGCATAACTAAATGCTGTTAGAAAAAATGTTTTTAAGGAAGAAGGAGCATGTAACTGGAGTCTTAAATGTGGACCCATTAACTCTATCAGTACAATATAGTGCGTACTCACATCCTCAAGGAATGAGCTAGTGACAGTTCTAAGGGCTGGCACCTCACCTCTGTCAGAATCTAAGAATAAGTACTCTTCCAGCTGGTCAGGCCATTAGTATTTGATATTAAAGAAGACAAGCCCAGTAAGGAGGAGACCATAAGGTTGATGTATGTTAGGTAAAATTTTGGTACCATGTCTGCTAGTACACAAATGGAAGTTATTGGTACTGGAACGGTGACACTGAAGGTACCAGTATTGGAAGTCTCCATGTCAATGATCAGTCTTGGCAGATTTTGAGGGTATTCAGGAATCCAGTCTGAAGACATGGAGAGCAGTAGCTGAATAAGTAGCTGAGTGCTAGAAGCACAGTTGTGCAAATAAGTACATTTTTGTTTGGCATCTTCTCACTTCTCTGTAGTACCTGAGAAAACAGAAAAGGCAGCCGTTGTCAACATCTTCCTCTCACCTTGCCTCCAAGAGGCATGGGCAAAATATGGCCCGCCAGCAGATTCGATCCAGTCCGTGGATGGACAGCTATCACGTGGTGCCGGGCAGGTAGGTGGAACTGCTTCTGCCCAGCAGCAACAGCCTGTGATGTGGTGGCATCAGCTGTGGACCTGAAAGGGTGTCCGTCACAGCACGCAGGTAGAAGCATCAGCTCTGGATGCTGCTGGCAGGCTCAGGAGCCCTGAACCAAAACTTGCTGGAAGTGTCAACAACTGATGCCACCGCCTTCCCATGGCAATGGAAGCTCCCGCCCAGAGCCCTGGCCCAGAACCTGCTGGCAGCATTAGCAGTGGACCCAGAGAGGAACTTCTGCTGTGCTGGGCAGATGTCAGCTGTGACACCACTAGCAGGTTCTGCATCGAGGCTTGGCTGCGATGGAAGTCCCAGTCTACAGATGAGGTTCAGGGCTCCTAGCAAACTACGGTTCCAGTCCGGTCGTGGAGAGAGAAGGAGAGGGAAGGGAAGGGACAGAGAGAGATGGATGTGGCCCTCAACAGGTCCTCTTTTGTTCAGCCAAAACAAATGCCCACCCCCGCTCCAAACAATTTACTTAGTTTCTACCTTGCATCACTACTTGTTATTGGTTGTATCACTTCTGGTGGGAAGGACTTCCCATGGCCTTGAGGAACATTCTCTTTCTTTGATTACAGAAGGAAAACATACAAACAATTAGTAACTATACCTTCCAATAAAGTAATGAAATGTTATAAATAAAAATAATATTATTTATATTTAGAAATGCAAATATCAATAGCTTTGCAATCTTCCATTAAAAACAACCTATTAAACAAACACTGTTTATAGAACCCTATCACAAAATAACAAACGTAAAAGGTTTGGTAATTCTTTTCCATTTATTTCTGTTAACAATACATTATGTTTTGGATTGTTTATATAAAATTTCATTTTCCAAGCAAGCCTAGGTAACAAGTTCTTATTAAATTAGGTAAAGTCTGTGCCCCTAGTAACTGAATTTAAATTAGAATACAACATAACAAATGGTGACACAGGAAGTGAGCGAGACTGCAAGATGAAGAAAAAATTCTAGAAGTAGGATCTCATAGGTATTTAGTACAAGGCTCAAGTACACGTTTTGTAAAAAAAATTCCAATCAATTATTTGGTTAGATGCATTGCTGAGACGTGTGAAGTGAGCCATAAAAGAGAGTAGTAGGCACTAGAGGGTATTCAATTGAAAATGACTGGTGTGGGGGAAAAGGGATGATGGAAAAGGGGACAGATAGGGCACAAAGCCTGGCGGAGAAGAATCAGTAGGCCATGCAGTAAAAGCACAATTCTGAAAAAACTATCATACTTACTCAAAGATAAGATAACCCTGATTATAAGAGGACCCCCCTCAATAATTAGTTTCTACATATGGAAAATGTATAAATTTATTAGGTATAGAATCTAATTATTGGAGGCTTGCCTTGAATTTCCCCCCTCCCACTGTTACAACAGGGAGAATTAATCTAAGGGGTCAGGTAACCCGTTTGCACTCTGCCTCACTCCAACTTTTCCTGCTCTGCAGACCCTTCCTTACTGTCAGACCCTGCTCTCCCTCAGCAGAGGAAAGGAGGTACAAATTTGAACAACTGACCTTGAAATTAAACATAGTTGTAGTGATTTACACATTTTATATATATATAAAATGCCATTAAAGCAAGCAAGGGAGGAGACTCCCATTTCCATAAACTGGGTTTAAAGCCGCTGTACCTCAGCAGGTACTGAACCATGCCAGATGAGCAACTCTCCTGCAGTGCAGTTCAGGAGGACTGTCTTCATGGACACAGATACATATTTACCCTGCGAGGTTAAGAAGCCACTATGCTTGACCTGAGCCTACAAACTATGCACTGTATTAGTCCAAAGCTAAAAGCTCAAGATTTACCATATAGTTCACTGGGCTGGGCCACATCAGAGTCGACAGCATTTTAAGCTATGGTGACCCCACAGCTCAGCATTGCTCAGTCTGTGTGCATATTTCAAACACCACCAACAAAGGATCAATGTGCCGATTAGCTTCCACTTACGACTACAACTGGGTGTTTTTGTCATGAGTCCTGGGATTGGAGTTCTGCTCCAAAGATTTATAGGCAAAAAAGACACAGGACAACCTGGTCCAGCTCTACCTCATAAAGGCCAAACTAATCACATGGCAGGCTGAGGGCTGACACAGGGATACTGGGTAAACTGTTTGGGGCCCCATTTGGTGATGTTTGCCAGACATTTTGGCTACTGAAGAAACAGCACTAATTGGAAATGGAAAAGAAATGTGCAGCTCAGCCGTGAGAGTGAAGAGGAAGTCAAAATATATGCACTGTAGTGGCTCATCCTGAATTGAAAAAAAGTCGGCACTGAGGGGGACTGTACTTAAAAGGCACTATTTTATTCAGACAGAGTGCATCAACCTATCCTAGCATGTTTGTCCAATACTGCTTCTTGGCCTCTTGTGGGCTAAAGCTGAGTGTAGGGAGTATCTGAAGTCCCAGACTAAAGAGTCTGGGATGGAGGATGCTTGCTTCTAATATCTGGGGGCATCCAAACTCAAAGACTTCTGAGCTTAGGCCTGCACATAGGATGCCTGCCAATGGATTTGGAAGTATCTGAAGTCCCAGGGTGATAGGTCTCAGGTGAAGGATGCTCACTGGTTATAGCACCATATGTGGTGTTTAGAAAGATTGAGTTCTGCCTGCTCAATTGATACGGCTTTTGGAACGATTGAGTTCTGCTCAGTTGATATGATTTGGAATGGATTTGGCTAATTTGACCTGGAACATGAAATACATTATTTAAAAAAGCATGTTTTCCCAATATGGGCCATTTGTTTCAGTTATGCTTAGTGTTGGTTGCATCAGTTAGTAATAGTTGGTTCCTATTACTGAGCATATGCTGTTTTTAGCAGCAGTTTACTAATAGACAATTTATCTAATAAGGTTTTCTTGTATTCAGATGTAAGATGAAGGGCTTTGCTGTTTGCAGAAACACCTTGTTTTGTATTCAAATAAATATGGTAATTACACATCTCTTCAATGGAACTACTTTCATACATAAACTTACACAGGAATTCTTCAAGATGAGGTACAAGTTGGATATGAGGCATCACTAGCATTAAGTAGAAAAGGTAAAAGTAATTTAAATCTGAAGAGGTAGGGAAGGAGCTAGTGGAAGGACTTTAAGGATGAAAGAATGACAGCAGATTAAAAGCAAAAGATCATTTAACATTCTCATTTTGGTGAACAATTTCAGTATCTGGACACTGGAAAGGTCACAGTAATGAACAGAGGAAATAAGCAGGATGCAGACAAGTGTTGATATATATATTGGAGTCATTGGTTACTTTTTAATTGATTAAATGTTTTTCTGTCAGAAACTGCCAGCAGAATCTTTCAATCCCATAGGATGGAAATAATTTTCTGTCCAGCTCGAATCTGTAGAGATCAAAACGGACAATTTTTTGAGCTGTGGCGAAGGAAGAATCAGCTCAGTGTGGATACAAATTTGGTCACAGAGGATCCCTGTGACAATATAAGAAAGAAAGAGATGATGAAAAATAAGTTACCAAATTTTAGCCACAGAAATATCAGGGAGAAAAACTGCTGAGATCTGGGACTGGAGAAGGAAAGGTGTTGTAAGTGGTGAGGTAGATTTGCATGTTATCACCATAAAGAAGATGTCTATGTGGCTGCCCAATTACTGCACATAAAAGAAGACCAGACACCAAAGACCCAAGCCCCATTCCCTAACAAGTATGAAAGGAGAAGGACCACAAGGAGGTTAAAACAGAATAAACGAGGATGTTTTCAAACTGGTAATGAAAAAGTCATTAGAATAGTTTTACCTGTTTCACGATATTCCATAGAGGAGATAATATCTAATCCAAAATAACTTGAGAACCAGAAGATTTTAAACTAGAAGAGGTAGCTCAGTACCTAGTCAAATCCATTAACTAGTAGAGTTGAGTGAATTATTTACAATAAGCAATTTAAGAGGTTTTTCTGCTCTTAATACCCCTTGAGCCAAGTGCAATTTTCTTTTTTTTTTCTTGAATTGTTCATGTGGGAATATTATTCACCAAATGCTTATTTAAGTCTGTAAAATTGCTGGCACACACCACCTGAGACCATAGAGGAGAGTTTAATATTTGAATTCTGTGAAATACTCATCTAAGCTTTAATTTGTTTGTTCCCTGAATGAATGACCATGACTCATGAACAGGAGGAGGATTTGACTAAACCTCTGCAGTTTTGATTAACTGCTCCAACTTATAACATAGTGGCAGGAACCATGCCATCTTTTTGCACCTCAAAACTGTGCCAGAGCTTTGTGCAGTGGTGAAGGCTATAGTATGCTATGACCTTGACAAATGCAAGGTAGGAAAGTATGCTTACAGTCACAAGGACCAGGGATCAACCTATGTATTACATATCTCTTAGGATATGTCTGCATATCAGATGTGACTGTAGCACAAGTAGGTGCATATAGCTGGCTCACACAGGAGTAGCAGTGAAACAGTGGCAGCAAATCTTCAAGCTTAAATACAGTGAACTAAGGCCACTTTTTTCTGAATGAAAGCAGCCACATGGAGCTAATGCACTTTAGCTTATGTGCACTAATTTCCCCATTTTCATTATTTATCTTATTCCTTTATGTACACAAACCTTTAGTAAAGGGCCAATATTTTGATTTAGCAGTCAACAAAGGTGTATGGTTCTCCATACATGAAAAATCTAGGACATTCCCTGAAATAAATGTGGTGCTCCAAGGCATCATGACAGACTGACAGAGAAATATTGCAGAGTTGAGCTAATAAATGACTTGGCAGCTGCCACTCTGTATATGCTACATTAAAAATGGGAATTAAACTAAAAACTTTACAAATCTAAACCAACAATTTAAACCAACAGTCATCATGTCAGTGATACAGGCCCCTCATTTTCAGAACACCAGTATTTTGCTAAGCTAACCAATTCAGTCAGCGCCACAGTATAGCTGGTGCAGCAATAGCATCACCTACAGGAGATGGTTCAGAAGTCTTCATATTATCCAAGTGCTAGAGTGAATCTTACATCCCAGGACACCCAGAGGGGCCAGCTGATCTCTTAACTGCTGTAACCTCCTCAAAGCTCAATGACACTACTATTTCTCCCTGCCTCAGGTCCACTGATTGCTTTCTTACAGGAGAGCCATTATCAAGGCAGAGATCAAATACAGGAGGCACTCCAGTTCCTTAGCTGTGAAAACTATCCAGACTTTAAATATGTGGCTGCTATTACAGCTATTCTGAGCATTACTAGGTAAGAGATCGTAAGAAATTACCACTTTGAGCTGCCTCACTTTCTTGCATTTTTTTAAATGCTATTTAATACCCAACTCTCCTCTCATTCACACAAAGATTCAGTGGGGACTGGCTGCACATGGCCATCATGAATTAATCAGTATAAATATGGGAATGCCCTCATTCAATAGACATTTGATGAAATTAATAAAAGGCTTCCATATAAACCAGTAATGCAAATACCACCACAGAAAATTCAGTTTAAAATATTCCTCAATATTCATTGATTCTTTCTTCAGGTATTTCTCCAATTCCAATTCAAATTTGGCCTCAAGGAGAGTGCCAAAATAAAGTCTATTTTGACGGCGTAAGTGGTGATGCAGAAGCCTAGTGGCTGGGCCTCTATGCACAGGGAAGTGACTATCTTCCAACAATATTTTTAATATGAATTTTATCCAAGATGTTTTTTAACAAGGGTTAAATTTCTAATTCCCAGAACTGAAGATTCATAATGCAATATGATACAAACTTGACATCTTGCAAGAATAAATTACGCTAAGTTCCAAAATCTACATCTTGTTTGGTTCTTCTGGTTCTCCCTTGACTAGATCTGCATTACAATCATTTGTTTTAGGCACGTCTTTTCCTTTGTTTGTTTCTTTTCCAAAAGTCTTCAAACACTTATCGAGTCTTTTAAGGAACATGTCCACATCTTGCTTTTTCATGCCAATTGCTGAAGCAGCATTGAGGTAGGCACAAGGGTAGTTATCTGTATGTGACATAAAGCCTTTGAATGCATAGTTATTCACTGTTTGCTGAAAACTTCGGGGAACCACCCTGAAACAAATAATCATAGGTCAGTTTAAAATGCCCAGAGCTGTTTACAGATAATACACCCTTTTGAGATAATTTTACAACCAGTTTTTGTGTATAATCTACCTGTAAGTCAGAGGTGTTATTCAGCCTGGACTGAATTTGGTTTGCAGAGCCTCTCTACCTGGCTCACTATTTTACTGGTGGGCCACCAGAAGCTGCAGCATGGTATAGCCTACCACAGAATTCAGTAGTACTTTTGGACTTGCTGGCTTTGGTGGTGAGCTTTGTTCATTGCTTCAGCTGCCCCCAAGCCCCTCCTGCCACTGGCAAACTCCCAAGAACCACTGCTATGGCTGAACCTCCCTGCTGCTACTGTACCTGCCTGCCACCACTGAGGTGGTCATAGTGGCCTACTAGGTGCCTTGGGCTAGATCAGGTTTGTGAAGTGCCCCATGATCCAGATTCACCCTGGGAACCCAGGTGAGTTTGACACCCCTTCTGTAAGTTATAAAAAAGTTCATGTCAATAACCTAGGATGAACAGGAAACACTGGAATAGAACCTTTGAACTTGATGAAACAATACACTGGAGACCGGTAACTTCTCAAATCTGGAATCTGTTGAGTCCAATCTACCCAAAAATGACCGGAGGAGCAGGACAAGTGAAGGTTGGGGTCAGGCAAAACAAGAACAGTATTAGACTGCAGTACACACAGATTTATTGTTGTTCATCTGTGAAGGAAGTGGAATAATCCAAACTAATGAAGCATGGCCTGTGATGTGGAAACATTCAGCTCTGCTGGAGAAAATGACATTACCTCTGTAACAGAAGCTAGTGTGGCAGCAGCAATATTCAGATTAAGGAATTCTGCCAAAACAAATTTTAGATCATGTTCTTCTTCTAAAGGGCTTAAACTGAAACCATTAAAAATGATTTGTCCTGCATTTCCCTTGCTACATTCAAGTATTTTTAAGAGTAAATTCATCTGAAATTAGCTCAGGTTGTAGGTCCCTCTAGCACAGGCAGTGCTGGAAAGCAAGTTGTCTTTCAAAAAGCAATGCAACATATTAAAGCTTAACAATGGGTTTTCCAGGTCTAGGGCAAAACTGTGCTAAGTGCTGTACAAATGCAGAATAAAGAGACAGTCCCTGCCACAAGCTGCTTGCCGTCAAAAACCCCAGGCACTCGAAAAGGATAAGTTACACAAGGCATCACTTGAAATATTAAGCAGAAACAAACTGCGTAACAGCAGATGCATACAAGTAAATAGGTTGCATTGAGCCACCTGAAGATAGCAAGGAAACCACTTTTTTTCCCTTCCATGCTTGGGTAATACTTACACTGATCAAGGGGTCATATTACATACTCTCTAGTGTGCGTGCAGAGGTGGTGGGGAAGCGGGGGTATGAACCATCACAACAAGATAAATTTAACTTGAGGTTTTTCCTTCTCTGTTGGTATTCAATTCAAACCTGGTCAGCTGAGAAAATTTTAAAGTTTCAAATGCTCACCTAGCTCCAGAAACTTGTCTTGTAAAAAGCATAGATCCAAGTTGTGTAACAGCAGTGTCACTGTGTTCCTCTAGGTTCTTTAGAGACATGGCTGCAGACATAAACAGCTTTGTTATAAAAATTGTAAAAAAGCACTTTTTTCACCAAGAACAAATCACTGATGGCATATTTTACTTCATAATGGACACCTGATTAAGTATTTGTATTAAAATATAATTATAATGTGCATTCTTATAGTACTTCCTTTTTAGTTTTCTACTCCATGTAATTGTTTATTTATATGGTTAAATTGTGCACATGACCAAGGTAATGCATGGAGAAGTTTTACTTTTCAATGTTTAGCAGAGTTAGTGTTTATAAAAAAAAATCCTAAATAAATGGAGTGACTCAATAGTAGTCTGTTTTACTGAGAATGAGTCCCAAACTATAAACTGTTTTCTTTATAACATATGATTAAAGACTGTGTCAGCCTTTATATTCCATTGATTAAACCACATATATTTTGGTCAAGAGCTGCTCTGTATATATACACAGGATCTGAGTCACTTCTGCGCTTCTCCACTGTTTGACTAATGTAATTCCATTGAGTTCAATGAACTCACATTGGCTTCAGCTTGGTTTAATGGAGGGGTGAACTAGGTCTACACATGTGTACAAGAGAGTATCAGAAAAACTATATCTAATTGCAAATACAAACAGCAATTACCTAATGAAATAGGGTTGTGTGGTGTATCCAACAGTCTCTCATTGTGGATTTCTGCCAACTTCTTCAGCTCACTTGTAAGATACAAAAACATTTCCTGGAAAAGAAGGATACAGTTTTCAACTAACTTCAGTTTTTTATTCAACAGAGAAAGAAAGCAAGCTGTCAGCTGCCAAAATATCTCTTAAAAGAACAGAAGACCTATGGCTGAGTGGGATGATCCTGCTTGAGCAAAGGGTTGAATTAGATGATCTCCATAAAGTCCCATCCAGTCTTGTTTTTATGATTCTGCAATTCATTTAATGTGTACTAAACTTCATCTTAAGCAATTTACTCAAGTCACTGGACTATACTGTGCCCTTCACTAACGCAAGAAAACCTTTTCACCTATCAATCTTTCCCCATGTCCAGAGGGAATGGTTCAGTTTCCCCCACAGCACTCTCCTTCTACCTTAACCTGGTGGAGGGCTCTCTGTTTAGTCCAACATTTATGTTTGGAATCCCTTACATTTCTTCTGTTGGCCTGAAAAACACTTACACAGGAAAGGTAATATACCCTTAAGAAGTGTCCCAGAGTAAGATAAATCTTGTCCCCTCCCAGAATCCTGCTGCAACAAGGAGTCAGGTTTGTCTTAAGAAATGGCATAGTGGACCACTGATACTCCTGACAAAGGTCTCCCTGAATTGCAAGTGATAAGGTCTCACTACTTCAAGATAACCACTGCTAGGGGGACAGTAGAACAGACCAGAATTGCCAACGCCGATATTAATTCAGGGTTATAAGCCTTAGTTTTTCTTTCATATATTTCTCTATCATATGATAAATACATTTTTGTTTTCCCATTGTCTAAAAGATAAATAGCAGGGAGGGTTTTTAAAGCTCTAAGTATATATTTGTAATGCAGTGGCAGCTTGATGCTGTAGTCAGCCAGCCCTGAGCACCCTACCCACTCACTCCCACCAACGTACCCCAAGTCAGCAAATGAAGACTCTCTAGGAATCCCTCTTGCCTCCTCTCAAGTCCTCAGTCTCTAGTGGATTTGAAAGTAAGCTGCTGAGGACAACCCTTAAAGGACCTCATTGTACTTCTGTGTTTGGAGCGTGTCAGCAGCAGCGGGTGGCATACCAAGTCACTCGCTCATTAGAACATAAGGAGGAGAACTGTTTTACTGTTACTGCTAGTGGCAGTCACTGAAAACTGCTGCCTGCGTTGTTTTCATCTGGAACAGCCTTCGAATAAGAATAACATACATTGTGGCATCAGTTATCATCAAAGAGCTGCATCTGCCGCCAGCTTTGAGAATCTGTCTGCATGAGAACGGAAAGCTGGTCAGCAACTTATATGCCTTGTCATTAACAAAGAGGGGCACTGACCTAGGTATTAGGTACCACATTTTACACTGTATGACATAGCTTGTGGTTCAGAAGAATCTGTGCCCCTCCATGTTCTCTCTCTGGGACAAGTAGCTGGTCTGGATGAAACTGCTTCTCAAAATCTTCTAAACCAGTGGTGCTCAACCCTGTGGCTGTTTAGGCTGGATAAGTGGCATAGGGCTGGTCTGCAGACTGGATCCTGGGTTAGGGTTGGTCCATGGGTGCAATCCAGTGTACCAACTTAGTCCCATGAGTTGGATCTGGACATAGGTGCTGGCTTAACCACAGATCTGGCCATGAAGTGACCCCATGTGCTGGCCTGATCTAGTGCAAAGGACCACATCATCTGGTTTGTGGGACTCCCCACAGGTCCAGACATTTATCAGCAGGGAAGCCACAATTGCCAGTGTCACTACTCCCAAGGAACCAAATTTTTAGACTTATGGGGAGACCCACAGGCTGGATGATATGGCTGGATTTGGCCTGCAAGCTGGAGGTTAAGCACCATTGTTCTAAGCAGTCAGTTGGGTGTCAAAAAAGTGTAATGTAATTTTATCAGACAGTACTATTATTGAAAGAGATGCTGTAAGCAGAAATGCTTAGGTATCCTGGTTAATGCATGCAACATCATGGAAAGCAACAGAACAAATAAATAAAAACAAATGATTAAAATTCCACAATCTTCACAGCATCACCTTCCTGACTGGTACCTGTTTTGCTGGGTTTTTAAGACTGTCTTTTAAACAGCACCTCCAAGAGATCTTACAGAACTAGCTGGGTTTGGAGGTGACCAGTTCTCTGCACAGCTCCTTCTCCGTACTGCTTCAAAGAACTGAAACACAGCTTAATTCTCTGAGAAACCAAGAGAAAAATACTTCCTGAGATGCCCCTCCCAATCGCAATGATTCAGAAATAGAGCTATGCTATCCATGTAAATGAATTGGATTCAAAGGTAGCTGTAAACAACAGCACAAAGCTTTCTGCAGTATTCAGTTGCAAGGAGTTATTGGGAACAGTTAGCAGGGCTTGTAACTTGTGACAAATAATTGCTGTTTTGCAGTTTGAAATCAAACCGAGTGCTTCTCTGGTTTGAGTTCGATAATTTGCCCAGCTTTATTTACTATACTCTTTGTAGACCAAGATAAGTGTTCAGACACTTTTTTTATTGCTCCTCAGTGAAGACAAACACAACACTCATTTGTTATTTACTCCTCCAACACAATGAGCATCACTAATGTGTTCATATAATATATCAGTTTAATTTTGGGAATCCAATCTGTTAATTAATTAGTGCTCCCTCTGCTGGCTATATACTACTGCAGCAGTAGCAAAGAAAAATGCTGCAGGGTTGTGCAAACAGGAATATTGGGATATATTTCTTGATAAGAATGGTGATGAGAGAAAGGTAGATTCAAGCAGTAGGAATTCTTCAGGTGTTAATAACTGGCGGGTCTGTTGTATTTGGGAACTTCTGGATAGTACATTAATAGAATAACTTCATGTTTGTAATGCCTAGTTACTACTTCTAGCTTACATTTAGATCAGTTAAGATTAGATATCTAACCCACTAAAACAGCCCTCATATATGGAAGGACTGAGTGCAAGGAAATGAAGAAATGGAGTTTGGAGACCAAGGTATATGCATTTTCATTAGTCAAGCTGACTGTAGCTGTCCATGTACAAATTTAAATGTTCTCCTGTTTTTGTAATTTAACATGCTCTGCATTCTAGAATTTTTCTTCCACTTGGCAAACCTAACGGATACAAGTAGTTAGCTAAGCAGTTTACTGTACAATAAATTAATGGTGCTTCAGATTTGGCAATATTTTTGTGAGGTCAGATCTATAGCTGACCTCTATTATAAAATCCTTCTGTTGTGTGGGAAATTTATAAGCACCCCAAGCAAATATGTACAATAAGCTCTTACTTAAATGTAGCTGAATACAATTGATTTTCTATGGGGTAGGAACTATATTTAACTCAGTTTTAAAAGACTCTTATCATATGAAAGCTGCATTGAACAACTTGCACACTAAATGTCAGCTAAATTTCTAAGGGGAAAGAGTGAATGAGAAAGTGAAACACTGCATTACAAAACCTCAGCTGGCTATTGAGAGAAATGCTAAGTTATACAAAAAAGTATTGCATTTCTTTTGGTCTGCCAGATTGATTTCTAACCCCTAAAAACAATGAAATCTAACAAGAAACTGAAAATTCAGCAATCCTAGAGGCAGTGTACGTCAAATGTGCCAAATGACATGGTTATGTTAGACATAATGGCCAGCTTCCACAGAAGTTTGCACAATATTATCAAGAAACTTTTGAAAGAGTCAGCTAAAATGAGTGTTGTTTCTGGAGCCAGTCCTGGTAACCTAGAAAGAAGGGACGAGATCTTTGGCTGCTGGAAACTGGTGCAGCTTCACTGATTTCAGCAACGCAAAATTCTAGTTAATCTCATAAGAAAATCGCTCCCATTTTAATTTGATTTCAGGTCAATCTATAAAAATATCTACAGCTCACTGCAAATATACATACTGTGTGATGGACATGAATCCTCCGTTCCTGAGGAGGGTAAGATTTCATTGGTTAGGAAGGACTTTCAAATCTTTATACTTTAATACAAAAACTTGACCTAATGATATGCTGTAACAAGCAGTTGACTCATATCACATTTACTGTCTAAAATTTTAGCTTTCAGAAATTGCACTAGGACTAGTGGACTTCCCTTCTAAGTCTGTGGAGTTAAAATTATTAGTTGTGGTTTTTTGTGGTGATACCTAGAGTCCCCTCTGTACTTGGGGCTGCACACATATCAAACAAGAAGGTATTTCCTACCCCAAGCAAACTTAGAGTTTGAAACGAGGGGAAGCAAATTCTATACTGTTCCTCTAAGAGTCAAAACAGTTTAGGTAAAAATATTTCATTTTTTAATTTCACAATACTTCAAGATCAAATTAGCTTTAAAGATCATGTACTTTTAAATTAAAATCCCTGTAAATTTTGGCCCAAATGAAATGTTTCAGTCAACCTAAAACAAAAGTAATTTTATGGTTTTCAGTTTGGTCAGACAAATTAAATCAATTGCATAGCTGTATTGACAAACCCATTAATCACCAGAACATCTTTGTCAATATAATCATCACAATTTTTTTTCAAATACTGGAGCAAAAACAGAATTGTTATTGCACCCGCATTTTCATAGGTTCAATTTAAATAAATGGGAATTCTGGGTGTCTAAGCACCTCTGAAATTAACTTCTTTTAGGCTACAGACAGAAGTTACACAAAAACCAATTTAAGTGATCAGAAACCGGTTTAAACCTGGAACAAAACATAAGTTCAGTACACATACACCAGTTTTGAAATGGCTGAAACTGGCTTGAATGTAGTATCAGACTTAACTGATTTAGGTCAAACTGGTTTATGGAACTTCTGCCCCAGACCCGTTCTTGGTTCAAGTTAAATCGCAGTCCCTCAGCATCCCAGGATGCTTTGCAGCCCTGGGCTGGGCTATGCTGTCTGCTTGAGCAGAGGAGGGTTGGCCCTGCGCCTCTGCTCTGTAGCCAGAGCAGTGAAGGCTGCCGGACAAGGGAGTGGAGGTGGGAAAGCTGGCTAGGGACAAAGCCTGGTCTGCCTGGCAGGAGTGGAGCACCCCTACGAGACTTCCCCTGTGCTAGAACAGAAGGGGCAGGGGCCATCAGACTTGGGCAGAGGGGAAGGAGGGGGGTTTAAATCCCTTCTATGGCCCACGGGATCCCAGCCTCAGTCTGTGTGGGGAGGGTTGCCACACTTCTGCCCCCACACCCCACTACCTGTTCAAATGGGGGTGAGAGCAGCCCCTGCCAAGGTTTTCTTTCTCTCTTCCTGCTCAAGCAGAGAGCAGGGGGCATGGCCATGGCATGAACTGGACCAGAAGGGTAAGATGGAGGGAAGCGGGGTTTAAACCCCCCCACTGGGCCCTGGACCCCAGCTGGGGTTTGCCTGGGGGGGCAGACCCTCCCAGGTTTTAACCCTTGCCTCCTCACACCACTCCTTGCTTCAAAGCCAGCAGGGTGAAGTGGGGAGCAGGGTTTAATTTTTCCTCCCTCCCCTCTCACTGGCATGGGACCCCAGCCAAGGTCTGTTTCACAGGAGTGCAGCAGCCCATCAGGCATGTCCCCCTGCTTGCCGCTCAAGCAGCAGGGGGCATGGCCAGATGCCGGCCCCAGCAGCAACCTGAGATGAAGTGGGAAAGGAAGGTGGGTTTAATCCTCCCCTCCCTCCCCTCTCCCACCAGCACAGGACTCCAACCAGGGTCAGCCTGACACAGGCTGCTGTGCCCCTGCAAACTTCTATGCAAACCGCCCCTCCTCCCCAACTTTGCCTCAAGCTGCTGCCAGGGCTAGCATCTGGCCACGCTCCCTGCTGCTCCAGCAGCAAGTGGGGGAGATGCTTGACAGGGGTTGCTAGACCCCTGCCAGGCAGACCCCAGCTGGAGTCCCATGCCAGTGGGAGGGGGGAAGGAGGGGAGAATTAAACTCCCCTTCCTCCCCTCCTTCACCTCAGGGTCAGCATCTAGCCATGCCCCCTGCTGCTCGAGTGGCAAGAAGGGGGAAATGCCTGCCAGGGTCTGCTGCAACCCTACCAGGCAGACCCTGCCAGGGGTCCTATGCTGGTGGGAGAGGGAAAAGGGGATTAAACCGGTCTCCCCACCCTTCACTTCAGGGTGATGCCCAGGCCAGTGTCCGGCCACACCCTCCACTGCTCAAGGTAGGGAGGTGGGGCCTGGTAGGGGCTGCTTCTCCTTTTACCCTCCAGGCATAACCTGACTGGGGAGCATGCATGCCAAGGTTGGGGTTTAAACCCCTCCCCACTCATACTCAGTGGCCTGCCAGGGCCTGGTCATGCCCCTGACTCAGCTCAGCTTCCCTCCAGGCTTCCAGCCACTGCTGAAGGGATGGAAGTGCTGCTCTAGCACCCTCCAGCTTCTAAAACCCTGAGCCACTGCAGACATCTAGCTGTATTTTTGGAATCAAAAGTGAAAGTCTGTTCACTTGCTTCTTCTCAGTTCAATCCACACCTTAGACTAACATGCAAACATGCAAAGATTGAACTGATTCAGGCTTGGGCTTTCTGAACGTCTACTGAAAACGACTATAAATTCCATATAAACAGAAAATCCTTCAGTACCTTCTTAAGACCTCAAACTACAACATGGGTATCTAACACAAGACAAAATTTATGACAGAAGCAACTGTCTCCTTTTCTAAATGACTAAAAGAGTATTTGAATCTTGGCACTCAAAACTTCTAGCTTTTATAAGTTTGAAATATATTTGTTCTCTCGCTACTTATTTGTTTCATTTAGAAGCAGAATGGCCGCAAACCTTTATATTAAATTTTATGAACAGCATACAAAACGTTTATTTTTCTTGATACAATCTATGGTTTCTTATATAAATGATAAAACATGTCAAACAGCTATAAATCAAAGGGTGCCTCCCTACATGCAGGGGCATGTGCTTGCAGTGACAAAAAAGTAGTAGCATGAATTTGTGCTGCTACTTTTTGCTGCTGTGCATGCCTCTGCACACACTTTGGTATGGGGCAAAATGCCCCGCTTCAGGGAAACTGCCATTTCCCTGCTCCTCCTGGTGTGCTGGAGGAGCTGGGACAGAACTAGAAGAGGGATGATGCTCTGGCTGGCAGCCAGAGCATCTCCTGGGAGGACTAAGCCTCTCTGTCTGCTGGCACATGCTCCTGTGGTGTGTGCTATGCCACTTTTTTTGTGTGTGTGTGCAGAGTTCTTTGTTTGTTTGTTGGCGGGGGGGGGGGGGAGGAGGAGTATAGGTTGCTGCCAGGATTTCCTGGTAGCAAATCTTGCCCCAGGCACATTTTAATGTGCCAAGGGTATGGCCTGTGGCATTACAAATAGGTTTGTGGTGCCACAAACTGCACATGCCTCCATGTCTGGATCTGGCCAAAGAATGCATCTTTTGGGTCATTATGGCATATTAATGACTCATATTAGGTGTCCCACCCCATGGTCGCCACCTTGGGACCAGACATCCCACCCCTAAACCCTGACCTTTGCCATGGGAAGTCCCTTCCCTTGCCTCCAGAAGTACTCCTTTTTAAAAAGGAGATTTACCATCTTGGAGCCAAACCCTCCCGCCCCAAATTATATATTAAAAATCAAACATCTACAAGACCTTATTTTAATTTTATTTCAAAAAATATTTGTCCTGATTTGTGTACGTTTATATCATATATATCAAGGTAGTTGCATAATAGCTCAAAATGAAGTCTTAGTCTTGTATATGGTGGATGGGTGGGTATGGGGTTTGTGGGAGACTGTGCGTGTGTGTGTGGGGGGTGCGTGTGTGGACTTTGTGCAGAGGCGTGGGTGGGTATGGGGTTTGTGGAGGGCTCTGTGTGTGGGGGGGTTTGTGGGGGGGCTGGGTATGGGTTTGTGGGGGGCTGTGGGTGTTTGTGTATGTGCGGTATGGGGGAGGAAGTGGGGGTGGATGTGTGGAGAGGTGTGGGTAGATATAGGGGGGTTTGTTTTTGGGAATGTGTGGGGGCATGTAGGGTTTGTGAGGGGCTGTAGGGTGTGTGCATGTGTGAGACCACTCTACAAACACACTCCTCTCACACATTCCCCCCCACATTGCACACAGACCCTGCCGCCAGTGGTAGCAGCAGACAACGGGCCCTTGGGGTGCTCATGGTCCACAGCAGGCGGCATCCCCCAGCAGCCTGCACTCCTGATAAGCTCCAGGGCTAGACTGCTGGCTCCACTGCACAGGGCTCACATGCCTGAGCCCCCGGTGGCACAGGTCATGGGGCTTGGCCAGGGAGCCAGGGAGAGGGATGGGCCTGGCTTGGCTCCATAGCATTGAGCTTCCTGCAGTTCCCCACGACTCGCATGTAGCAGTGAGCAGGGCCAGCCAACAGCTTCATTGCATGGGACTCCCCCTAGAGGCATGCAGTTCAGACAAAGAACCCAGGAACTGCATGCAAGCCCCACGTGATCGAGCCAGGCAGACTCATGCCCCAGCTGACCTGGGTTCTATGTTCCTGCTGGCCCGCCCTGGGTTCCTGTGCTCCTATCCAGCTGCTGCTTCACTCCCACCTGCCCCCACCACTCCTCCCTGTCACCTCCACTACCACCCCACTTCTCCTACCCCCACCCACCACCACTGCTGCCCTTCCCCCGCCACTTCCCTACTCCCTCCTGCCACCACTTCCCACCCACCACCACTTCTGTACCAGCAGGGCCGGGGTCAGGGCCATCCCACAAGCAAGGGTGGGAGTACAGCATGCACTGCCCCCATGAGAGTGGGGTGGGGCTTGGCCCCATGCAAGCACAGCAGAGGCAGCCCAGAGCCAGGTCAGATACAGTAAATTGGTAGGCACCCACCACCCATGGGCTGGATGAAATCGCCTGATGGGCTGTTTCCAGTCTGCAGGCCATATTTTGCCTGCCCCTGGCCTACAGTCTGATATCACTGATATCATGGCCCCATCATTCTAGGTACTATGCAAACACATAGTGAAAGATGGTTATTGGTTCAATTAACATAATGTAAGCAAAGCAGCATGAGTCTTTACATGTGATGACAGTGAAGGGCTAGAAAAGGGCGGGGGGGGGGGAGGCTTCCAGTGGCCTATTTGCATTCCTTCTCTGAAAGCAGCAGGATACTCCTAGAGAAAACACTTGCAGTCAGCTCTTCCCTGCAGGCACACCTCCTGTACTCATCCTTCAGAACAGCATCAACTTCTCATCTATATTCACTTTTCCCCAGGCACCAGTACCCCCGCTTCACTGTTCTGCCCTAGGACAAATAACCACTTCTCCCCATTTCTCCACAGATCCTTATAGCTCCCCAAGTCCTTAAACAACTGCACACCTAATGAATGCTGATCCTTTGAACAGCCCACTCCCTGTATATTCCTCTCTCTGTCAGATACATTTTGCCTCTTAAACCAGCTTTCCCTAGAGAAATAGAAATTGGATAGTCTAAGGCTTTTGTTTCCCCTTCCACTGTAAGAGATTAACCACTTATCCATGACAATGTGAGCTTTTTGTTTTGAGCTGAGCTCAAATAACCTGAAATAATATTTGAAATGAATAAGGATAAGATAAGAAAAGAAAGAGAAAATACTTTGAGTTTTTTTATAGCCTGACTTCTTTTTTGGGTAGGTGTAGCTGTACCAATATAGAAAAGAGTACTCAATGTCATGCTATAAATAGCTCCTGCTGAGAGCATAATAGCTCTGCCTCTGCTTTTGCAGGGCACAAGCAATAAACTATCACTATTAAATTTTTACAGTTCAGGAACAAGCACATTTAAAACAAAAAGTTTTTTATTTCTACAACAAATCCAATAAAAGAAACATATTTACACCACATATAGGGCTGCATTTATGGAGTATAACCACATTTTGAATTTAAAAAAACTTGTCTATTGAATGAAGCTGTAAAAATCTAATGTTTTATTCACTTTAAAATCCTACTTCCAAGAAAATGGTGTCCTTATTTTTTAAATGCATACCTATTCATTAGGACATTTTATTTACCAAAGAATTACCAAATTATTTATGACTGGCAATGCCCAATACTCTGCACTGCATTTTCACTACTACTGTAAATCTTACAATCCAAACCAACTTTACAGAAAGCACAAATAATGTTTGACATTTTTAGGGAAAAAGTGTAAGGGAAAAGAAATATTATTTTTGATGCAGACATCAGTATATACAATCATCCAAAACAGAAGATTACTAGACAATTTATTTCACAGATCACACCTGTTCTTTTTAATGTTCCATACATGACATCTTGTAATTTAAAGCCTCTGGATCACCTCCCACTTCATTTCCAAAACTTAACCTTACTCATAACTATAACTGATTACATTTCTACTTAATTACAGAAGTTGCTTATACCAGTTACTCTTCCTGACTTCTAATTGCTTCTACAGACACTTAAATACCATACAAAAACATTAAGTGCCTGTAGAAAGACTTGGAAACAAGATCAAATACCATGTTGACCTGCCAGATTTTCACAAACTAGCAGCAACTGGTCAGCAGACAACAGACATTGGGCTCAACACTAAATATAGTAATGGAACAGAATTTCGGATGATTTTAAATACCTATTTATTTCAGGCTATGGTGAAGCCCACAAAATTTTAGCTAAGCCCCCTTAAGTGTATGCATTATGTTGAGTTGTGCTCAATATGACACAGAAACTCTGTGATGGAGCCAGTATAGAACTATGATTTTTCAGGTCCTAGACTAGTGCCGTAAGTCGAGCATCCTTTCTCTATGTGCAATCTTCTACATCAATCATGACCCATCTGGAGGCAAAGATCCTACAATAAAGTACTGTATGATCATATGATTAAAGACTACCATGGGCCCCAAAGGGCTAAATTAAAAATGCTCAGGAACCCATAACTTTTGGGCATTTACTAGGGCTGTCAATTAATTGCCATTAATGTGAACGATTAATGCAAGAACAAATTAACACATGACTTTTTTTGTGTGTGTGTTAATTGTGCATGTGGTTTTGGAGCCTGCCCTGCTAGTTATCGCTGATCCGGACCACCCTGCGAGGTGGGGGTGGCTGTAACAGAGGAGCCGTAGGACAGCCTGGGTGCAGGCTCTGGGTGGCTGAAGCAGGAAGCGGGCGGGAGGCGGGTGCATACCCACAATGCCAGGGCCCTTGGCAGCACTGAGGGTTTGGATAAGGAGGCGCTGAGCTGCAGTGTGGCTGCCTGGCACTCTTGGGTCCCATTGCTTGGGGTCAAAGTGGGCCAGAACTGCCTGCGATGTCCAGCACGAGCCGCTTCTGGGCGCACATCCCTGATCCAGGCCCTGGAGAAATGGTGGCGATGGAGGTCTTGCACCCTGTACCCCCCAGAGGCAACTGCTGCCAAGGGCAGGATTCCGGTGGAGTAACCTCCCGTAGCCCCTGGCCTGCTCTGCACCATACACCCAGCCCCAGCCCAGTGCTGCCAGATCCCAGATTGGGCTGAGCTGCTGCTTACCTCCCTGCGCTGCCAGGATTCCTGCCGAGACCCGCACAGCGCTTGGCAGTGGCAGTGCTAGGCTGGGGCCAGGCATGTGGGCATGGGCTGTGGGGAGTGGCTCAGTGGGAGTCCCACTTCCACCGACCAGCAGCAGCTGCTTCTGTGGGGATGCAGGGTGCGGGGCTGCCATTGCCTCCGCTTCCCAGGGGTCCAGACTAGGGATGCATGGGGACCCGTGGGCCCTGGGGACCCGTGGGCCCAGAGGCAGCTCGTGCCAGAGCTCCCATTTGGTCCCGACCTACCACAAGCTGTGGAGCCCAAGGGTACCAGGCAGCCCTGCTGCAGCAGCTCCGTGTGGGTCCTGGAGGTACATGGACTCCAGGCGGCTGCAGCAGGAAGGCAAGGGTGGGGGCACACCCACCCACAACCTCTATCTAGGGCTCTGAGCAGCTGGCTGGCAGTGCTGGGGGTTTGGGGAAGGTGGCACTGGGCCGCAGCAGGGCTGCCTGGCATCCTCGTGCCTGGGGCAGGCTGGGACTGTCTCGGACCCGCTGAGCAAATGAACGGGAAAGTTCAGGCCCAGGTCAGGGCCACTGCTGGAGCAGCTGCTTCCAGCCTGGGTTGCCCATGGCCTCTGTGGCAAGGGTCGGGTAAGGCTACTGCCGCTGGGGCCAGACTCTGGTGGGGGGCGCACCCTGGGCCCAGGGCAGCTTCACAGAGATCCTGCTCCCGCTCACACACCCACAGCCCCCCACATCTTCACAAATTCCCCCCACAGTACCATACTAAGTACCATAAAACATACCTGCATAATTGAGTTTTTCTGCGCATAATTTTGAGTTTTTAGCTATGCAATTAAAACTGCAATCAACTGTGACTAATTTTTTTAACTGAGCAAATAATCGTGATCAAATTTTTAATAATTTGACAGCCCTAGTATTTACCCATAGGTAAGTAAGGTCAGTCATTTCACAAGAGAAAGAGAAATACTTTCTCAGCTAAGTCTAGTGCAGTGACTCTCAGCTGGGGCCTTGACAGACCCTTTCAAGGGTGCCACAGTGTCAGCATTGCTGCTCCCACTACTTTGGCCAAGTGAAACTGCCCCATGTGCCTCTGTCTTCAGGACAGGTGCACAAGGCTGGTGAGGAGTACCTGGTGCTCTTGCCTGCATTAGATTTTGCTCCTCTCCCTTCCCTGTTTCACTTCCACACCCTTGCTGGCTTGCAGTTTGTGAACAGGGAATTCAGGCAACAGCAGGGGGACTCTTTAGTGTAAGGCACAGACACATTCAGCTTCTGCAAAACCTGTATTTCCTACTTTCAAATTGCCAGCCAATAGGGAAGGGGAGCAGAGTGGAGCAGGAAAGGTATGGGAGAAAAACCTAACACAGGTAGGAGCGCCTGGAAACAGAAGTGTGCACTGCAATTTCACCTGGCAGCAGTGGTAGCCTGGAGATAAAGTAATCTGAGACTTTACAGTGGCTCTTATCTGGGTTCTACACAATCCCAGTCAGTTATGGAGAAGTGCCTTGAGTGTAAAAGGTTGAGAACCACTGGATAGAACACACTCCCGGGGATGAACCTCCCCTAAGTCTCTCCTGTTGAAATTTTTCCACTTTGTATAATAATTATTGGTTAGACCACAGAAAGATTGCTTTTCCAGCTAGAGATTACGGCATGCACCTTAGATGAAACACACTTGAGTTCAAGTCCCTGTATCAAATCAGAATAGGCATTCAAACCTGGGTCACACATCCGAGCAAAGCGCTCTGACTCCTGGACTCTTGGGTAAAATGGAAAAACCCTACCACACAGAAGCACTATTTTGTCCAAGGCCCAAATGATACGCTCTGAAAACAGCCACTGGACTAGGCCCCAGAGGCAAGAGAGATGATCTTAGACACAGAGCATTTCAGGAGAGGAATCAAGACCCAAATAGTTGTGAGCCTGCCCACTAGCAATTAAGTTCTTCAGACACTTACAGAGCTAGGTGGCAACCAAGCAGAGGTTCAGAGGATCTCTACTGTGCCTGTGTATTGGACAGTCCTTGGTGGTTCAAACCATTTCTGTCAGTGCCATTATAATGCAAAAGGAGATACTTGGATCTTGTTGTCTTTTCTAGATGCTCCAATAAGTACCAAGTTAAATGATTTTATTTAATGTACATTTGGTTTACTTCAAATATTAAGTGATCAATAGCAGTGAGACAACATTAAAAAAAAACCCAAGAAATAACATTTCTGCCACAAAATTTAGAAAAATTTCTAGAATTCAAGTTTTCAATTTGAAATATTTCCATAGGGATTTACACCAAAAGTCAGGATAAGTACATACAAAAAAAAAGTTCTCTCAGTTTTCCTATGAGAAACTGTTTGACTGAAAATGTTCTTCCTTGCGCAACTTCTCTGTTACTTCATCCAGGGGTATAACTAGGATAGGGTGAGGGAGGCACCAGACCTAGGTGCCAATCTGGAGTGGGTACCAGAACGGCAGCTCCTAGGGAGCCAGCCCCAGTAGCCACAGTTAGGCAAGGTGCTTGGAACCAGCCCCAGCCCTGACAAGGCAGCATGAAGGGAGGCATCCCCTGCAGCATCAGCTGCTGTCAGTTAAAACCCTCCCATGCTTGACCCCAGTCCCTAGTTTCTCCCTCCCTGCACTACTCTCAGGTGCTTAGCATAACAGCCCACCCCCTGCATCTCTGCTCAAGGCTGAGAACAATCACTATCTATGCCTCTGATTCCATCTATAAAACAGGCACAATCATACTTATCTGCTAACTTTAAGAGCCTGCTTAATTAAAGGATAGTGCTATATACCAAACTACTAACACCAATAAGTGGCAGAGTTCAGATCACAATTAAACATCATCTCCTGACTCACAGTCAAACACACCTTTCCTCAACCCAAAGAAGGAGGAGGAGGAATGGTGCTATTACTGGGTAGCCATTGTCCTGTTCAGAATTCTAGCTCTATGTCTAGCCTAAAGAGAGCTACTGGTGCTTAGGAACATGCTCAATACACATGACGAAATGAGAGATTTTAGAAGAGCACTTACTCCCATGTACAAATGAGGATTTTCAGGGGCTCATTGCCCAGGTTTATCTATTTTTGTAGTCAGAGCAAATAGCATCTCTAACTTCAGTTCTACTCCCCTAACAAATATCCAGCTCCTGCTTCACCCCATGCTAGTTTTGCCAAGAAACCACTGAGGAAAAAAAGATACATTTTCAAAACCTCTCACCTTAGCTTACTCTCTGAAAGCAGCACATAAGACTGCATACTTCCTGCTCAAGAGCATAGTCCATGAAGAGTCAACATTAAACCTGTTCCTGTTTATGTTTATCCTGGGTCTCTTCCCCAAGGACACTCAGAGGACACTCCCTAGTGCACACAGTGCCCTCTACTATTGATAAAGGACGTGGCCTTTACTGTAGAAGTCTCAAAACAGGTACAGAGTGACCTGGACAGATGGAGACACATCTTGGAAAAGCACAGTCTATGCATTGCAGGGAAGAAACAGAGCACGTTGTAGCCATTCTGAAGAAATTTCAACACACCTGTGGCACTGGACAGCCATAAAGTACCATGTTTGAGTATCTGGGGTCTTGTGTGAGAAAATGGAGAGAGAGAGATAAATAATTAGTAGCGCAAGGAATAAGACCTGGATGAAAGGGAGGGGAGTAAGTGGAGTGGTCCATGATGGGAAACTATCAATTCGTCTGAGAGAAAAAAATCTACAAAACAGAGATAGCAACAGTGCTGCTGTATGGAATTAGAGTGTTAGACAACTAGGAAACAACGTCATTGTCCACAATAAGGATGATGAAGTTAATTTATGGAGTTAACAAGTCATGGCACGTAAGAAAGGAAACAGTGCAGCAACAGTTCTCATTCGGCAGATACAGCTTGAGCATGTAGCCAGCTTGAGCATGTAGCCAGAAATCTAACGAGTATATGGGAAAAAATTCCAGCCAAGACTTAGGGGCAGGAAAAGGGGAAGACCCATGAAGATACGGTGCAAGCACAGTAACACGACCTAAGAATATAAGATGCTTTGAGAAGAGACAGCAG
>NW_017728948.1:34173539-34175920 GCF_001723895.1 Crocodylus porosus
CTTATATCATAGTTAGTGTCACAGAGGCAGTCCAACCAACATCTATAAAGAGGCAAAGAAGCAGGAAACAGCAGAGACGACAACTGGAAAACTCTGTAGGCCTGATCACCCTGCAGACCGGTTCTCAGCCTCCCCGCCTGGGCGTATCCCAGCGAAAACAAAGGCCTCGAAAACCCAACAATCGACAACGACTCACCGTGTTACAGTTTTGTATTCAATATCCCATTTATGAGCTGTTGACCCGTTCTGGGACTTAAGGAGCAGGCAGCCGCACCTAGCATTAGACTAGTTCCAGTGTTGGAACTCAAGGGCTGGCTCTGGAACCCCGTGAACCAACAGACCCCCATTGTATCCAGCATACTGTAACTGAAGAAACATCGGAGACTCCACTTCTCGACTGCCTCTCATCGTAGCTTAGACAGCATACCTACGCTCCCTGTACTTGTATTTACTGCAACTTCATTCCAGCCGGCCTCCCCTCTTATTCGTAAGAGGGTGAAGCCAGGTGAGTGAATAAAACCTTTTGTTTTACCTTATATCTACTCTGTAATAACTTCTACTGCTAACATCCCATCTAAATGAGCCGTTAACCAGTTCTGGGACTTAAGGAGCTGGCAGCCGCACCTACAATTGGACTAGTTCCAGTGTTGGAACGCAAGGGCTGGCTCCAGAACCTCGTGAACCAACGGACATCCTATAGACTTATTACAAAGAAAACTAACAACTTACTCTAAGTTGTCTACTTGTGCCAACTCGGTGAACCTCGAGGGCGGCTATAAAGCTACCTCCAATCCCGCCCCACAAGCCGCGCACTCGCCCGCTCCGCAAAGCCCGCGGCTCCCCAAGTGGTGCCGGAACCGCTAGCCCGGCATTCCGCCACACTTTTATAGAAATTATAAAAAAATTCAGCCTATGATAGATATAAAACAAACAAACAAACAAAATCAGTCCAAGGGCTCTGGACACATTGTATTTGTTGTGCTTTTGCCTGTGACAAAAAACTTGTAGCAATATGTTATAGTACTAAAAAAAGGACCAAACCAGCTGCAAAATGGTAGATCTACAGCAAAAAGTTGCTGCTTAAAACAGCAACTTGTCACAGAAAGGTTTTCTGCAACAAATTTAATATGTGCACAGGTATTCTCATTTCCCAGTAACCCACAGTGCTCTGCTGTTGCTGCTCCTTCCAAGGCCTATTCAGCATGCAACAATAGCTGATGGGGCAAACTTGTCACTTGACCCATCATCCGTTGCTTACTGACAAGCCAGACAGGCTCATGGACAGGTTCCCCTGGGGGTGGAGGGAACTACTGCCCCATGACTGGAAAGCAAACCTTTATGGCAACTTCACTGCACTTCAGTCAGGTCAGGGGGGTCTGCACAAGTGCACACAGCAGAACAATTTATTTCTGCAGTGCCACAACCTTTGTGCTACAAAAATAACATACATCAGCAGCTTAAATGACTGAACTTTAATTAAAGGTGTAGACAATTGAATACAGGGACCTGTAATGGAACTCATCAGGCACACTGCATTTTTCGCTACAATTCATAGCTCAGAGCAAGGGACTTGAGAAAAGTTACTATATTTCCCTGAATCCAAGATGATCCTGAATTTAAAACCCCACTAATTAGAATCCAGACATGGAAAAAATAGAAATTCATTATAATTTTCCATTTTTTAAATCTAATTTCTAGATAACCATCTTAAATTTGTCCCTCACCTGCTACAGCAGGGCAAGCAGCAAAAGGACAGCAGGAGGGTGGGGGGGCAGGGGAGTCAAGTAGCCTGACACCTGACGTTTACCAGCTGTCCCCTCCCCCTACTTGACCTCTGGCTTCCTGGCCCCAGCATCTGACCCCCCTGCAGTGTCTGTGCCCCCTGCTGCCAGCCCCCCACCACTTGCGTCCCTTCCACCTGCCCCCTCCTGGTGTCATCCTGTCTGCTTGTCCCTCCCCTTGCCATTTGCCCCTACACTAGCCTGCTCCTTCCCAAGGTGCCTGCTCTTGTCCCCCACCTCCACTTGCCACCCCTGCTGTCTGCCCCTTGCACTGCCTCCCCTCCAACTAACCAAACTCTCTGCCTTCCCCCAAGGCTGACTCCCACCCTGAAGCCCCTTCTTCCTACTTGTACTTGAACCTAAGATGAGGGACCTTCCCCCCATGTTGATTAGGGAAAAAACCTTATCTTGGATTCAAGTAATATGATAATACTAGCAAATAACCCATCAAAAATGATGGGAGGTGGGCAGCATGGAGGGAGCCTACCATTCAGTCCTGCGCCCCCCACTCTACTGCCACGCTTGTCCAGCCCCGACCCTGTTCTCCCCCAGTGGTCTGGTTCCAGGCCCACTCCCCACTTTCCCCCCCTCCTCCCGCTT
>NW_017728948.1:34176020-34185237 GCF_001723895.1 Crocodylus porosus
AGTTTTTAGGGTCGGAAGTAACCTGAGCAGATCATCTAGTCCGCCCCCCTGCCATGGCAGGAAAGAGTACTGGGGTCAAATGACCCCAGCAAGGTTAACAACACCCCAGGGCATCTAGAAATTATGTGCTTCATAAAAACAGGACTGTCTTTGAACCAACCTGGGTCCACTGCCCCCCCTCCCCCCACCGCTTCGACTGCTCTCTCCCCCGGCTCCAGAGCTGGGCCCACTCCTCCCAGCTTCAACCCTGTCACTTTGGAGCTGGGGCTGCTCCCTCCACCCTCACCTCCCCACCACGGCAGGCATGACCCCACTCCCCCACACTCTTGCGCCACCACTGCTGCCTCCTCCCCGTCCCCTCTCTGTCTCATGGTGGAGTCGGGGGTGGGGACTCATGTCTGCCTCCCCTGCCCCACCGCTTTAGGGCCAGGCCCGCTCCCCTCACTGCTTGGGGGCTGGGTCTGGAGCCAGGCCCACTCCCCCCCACCACTTCCAGCTTGGAGCTGGGGCCACTTCCCCCGCCCCTACTCTGGGACCAGGCCCACTCTTCTGCCATGGCAGGGGAACCCCCCCACCATGGTGGGGCTGATGCCATTCCTCCCCCCCCATCCCATTCCAATCTCCCTTCACCTGCTGCGGCTGATCCCACCCCCCCGCCATGGCAGGGCCAATCCCATGCCCCACCGCAGCCTCCCCTACTGACCCCTTTACCTCTCCCCCCATCCCTATCACCTTGGCAGTGCTCCTTCACGCCACTGCCTGCAATGCTCTTGGAGCGCTCTGACTGGCTGCTGAGACAGCTAATCAGAGTGCAAATAAAACATTACGGACAGACAGATTAAGGCTTTTATATATATAGAATTGATGCTGACATTTAGATTGAAAGAATATATGTTAACAGAAGTAATATATATAGTAATTAGACTACATAGTGACAGAGGTTATACCAATAATAATTATATTTATTATTTATGTTCACTCTCTGAATAATCACAAAGACTGCTTACAGATGTAACCCCCACAAAATGGTGCTTTACTTTAAACTCTGCACATCTCTGTGCTAAACCCAGTAGACATGCCCAGGAGAGGCATCAGGTTAGTTCTACCTGGTTTGCCCAACATCTGTATAGATCAAGTGCTTTAGTAGGGCTTTTTTGACCTTTTATCTAATAGCTGATTGAATCAGCTATTAGATAAAAGCGCCAAAAAGCCCCACTGAAGTGCCTGATCTACACAGATGCTGCAGAGCAGGTCAAACTAACATGCTGCTTCACTTGGTAAAGCGGGGGGGAGGGTGGAGTTTCATATCTGTTAGTAGCCAAACTTACCACAATTTTTTTCATATAGTTAGCCATACTGTGTATCAGCATGCTTGTCTATATAATGGTCACTGATGTCAGAAGAAATTATATTTGAACAGAATGCCTACATACAACTGACACTGATTTGCTACACCCATCTTGCATGTGTAAATAGTAATGAACAAGACTTATCACACTTCATCCCACTACAAAATTAAACAACAAACAGAGACAGACATTCCCTGCAAATCCTCACAACTTTCTTTATTAGGTCATCACAGCTGGCAGGTTGCAAAAACCCTATCACAGCTACAGGGTTATATTTGCCCAGTCTGCTGGTACTTCTGATAATCTAACTGTAAGCTTAACCATTAATGTTCCCATTAACTGTTTTCAAACTGTTTCATAACTGTCGTCTACAAGCTCCCATATGCACTGCTGAACAAGTCAAATGGCCTGGACAAAATGGATCCATGTTCACATATTTTTAAAGTAAAAAAATCCATCTGAATTTTGCATTCTTCAAATCTTCAATTGCAAAGATCTACTGTAAAGCCAATTTTAAAATAATCACATATTCAGTTCCCGAAGTGCAATAATACAGTATAGAGCATGAAATCAATTTTCTGGTTCCAACATACTGTAAATAGGCAAATTACTCGTATTCATTTGGAAATGTTGTTAGGTCAAAAACTCATTATAACATTTACAATGTAAAATAAGTGCTCTATACCACAAAGCTTACCTTTCTTTGTTTTAGTAGCTGTCGGTAGCCATTTGCACCTAGTGATAGTAGAGTAATAAAGACATCTAAGGAAGGAGATGCTGATGCTCTTCCTAAAATAATGATATACAGAAATACAGATTATCTTCATAAAAAAGATATTCAGATATGAAGGGAAACTGAATTGCAAGTTGTTTATATTTATTTTGAAAAGATTAATTGACTTGTAAATGATTTACCTGGATACATTTTACTGATCTCCTTTATGAAGGAATCATTGAAGCCAGCAATGATAGCTCCACCTACTGGAACCATGAAATTTTTGTCCAGGCTCTGGATGAAAGCATCTATTCTACCTACTCGAGCACCCTAAAAACAACAGGTACAGGTTGGGAATTAGCATCTGACAGCATCACGTATTTCATTGTGTTTAAAAACAATGAGAAACAATTAGTTCCTAAAATCAGATAAAAACAGCTAAAACAAAATTAAAAATCATTACATCTTCTTTTCTAAACTGTGTGCTAGAAAAAAAAAAATCACACACTATTACAATTCACTATTTGTCTGCATTGCTCCTTTGTAACTTCCCATCTTTCAACCAATAAAAACACTGGTGTAAAGTTCAGCGTGAAGGTAAAATTTTACGGACTTTAGTACATTTTGAAAGAATTGTACAGGGGTTTTAATCGTAATTGTGTAAACCCCAATGAAGTCAGTAACCCAAAATGTATCCAATAAAGTCTAAACCTAGAAATATATTTCAAATGAAAATGGTTATTGCATGACTAATCAGAAAAGGACACTTCTCACTGCACGTTTACTTCTCTATATAAATAAATACATAAATATATAATTGCCATTAAAAACAGTGGGGTTATAAGAGCGAGCTGAAAAAAACTCTTCCTTAATTTCAGCTAGTGCTATATCATATAAGACTGCCCAGTATCAGCATCCGAGTAACTCTACCACTTCAAGTGGGCTGAAGTCTTCTCCTACCCTAGGAAAGAAAATGACATCATACCTAGCACACAATATGTAAACTTTAGGAAAACCTGATATATGAAGAACAACCCATGAGAATTTTTAAATCAACTAAGTTAGCTGCAACATGAAAACAGTAGAAAATACTGAAGCAATATAAATGATCCTAGTATCTATGATAAGAAAAATAAACAAAACAGAATGACTGAATATACATTTTAACAACTATTCTGGGGTGAGGGGTGGTGTCGTTTTGGTGGGGAGATGAATATCAGAAGTTTATCAGATGGATTTAGTTGATAACAAGAGAAAAATGTAGTATTTGAAAGCACAATGAAAAAAACAGACCTTTTTCTTCCCCTTCATAACCAGAGTTTTTCCTTCTACTAACCCTCTGATTAGGTTTTTGTTCCATCCACCCAGGAACTTATTTCTGTAATCCTCATAGTATCCAAGCACTATTTAGGCTCTATTACAGCTGAGTATTTTGCACCACAAAATCTAAACATATCGCCCCATCATGTATATGGTATATCCATCACCTCTCCGTGGTGAAGTGCAGCGTCTTAATATCCCAGGTATCTTCAGGATGACTGAGAATCTCTAAACTATTTCTACCATTGTTAGGATGACCATATAACCCCATTTTTGCTGAGTTATAGATGTATAACTCAGTCAGCTGAAAGTGAAGTTTGGAGGCAGTTGAGTATGCCAGAAAGCAGTGGTGCTAAGGGAGCAGACTGCTGGGGGCTGCTGGAGGTTGTCCCATTTTGACACTCAGGGAAATAGAGTAACTGTATCCTTTGTTCTCCATGACACTTGAAAATGCTGCTGCTGTTACTATGGCACTTATATGGTTCCAAATATACCTTAATAGTCATTTTTTCCTAGGTACTGCAATTTCTATTGAAAAAAATTTTTTTTTTGTTGACACCACTTAAAATAATCACTTCACTAAAACATTTTTTACATGATAGAAAGCATCTAGGAACAAGTCAAAAACAACTGCATGGATATATGTAATTGTGCTATTCAGTGTTTTATAGTAACAATGTTATTATAAATTATTTTTTTCCATTAGTAGGAAGGTAGGAAATTAAACTGTTCTTAAAATTTTTATCATAAGGAGTTTGGTCTGTAGAAATGTTAATTAACTGTAGGATGATATCATCCTACAGCAGGGGTGGGCAATTATTTTGGGCAGAAGGCCATTTACTGAGTTTTGGCAAACCATTGAGGGCCACATGACAGGCAACTGGGGCAGATAAATATTCATTTTCTAAATTTTTTAGGGGCCACGCAGGCTGCATAGAATGGCCTGGCAGGCCACATGTAGCCCGTGGGTCACATTTTGCCCACCCCCGATCTATTGCAAAATCCCCTTCTATGTACCAAACAAAATACTTTATGAACAATTATATTTCACAAAACCTTCACAGGTGTGAAAAAAAATACACTAAGTTATAAAATAGTATGTATTTTTTAACCCTCACATCCTGAGTGTTTTATTGAATGTTTCCATTAAAACATGTTTTTAAAACATGCTGTTAAGTAAAAAGAAAATAGAACTTAATTATTTTAGTAACAAGAAGCCAGCAACCTAAAAATAAAAAGGGCAAAACTGGTTTTAGATATTAGATCCACTCAATATGTATGTGTTATTTTATATTATTTTCCTATTTTAAAAAGGAAGCATTTATAAATAACATTTTTCCAATATGCTTTCCATGAGAAAAATACTGACACAAAATGAGAAAACATTAGAAATGGTAAAACAGAAAGTGCTGTCAGATCTGCAATATATAACTGAATTACAAATAATTTTACATAGAAAAAGGGTTAGAAATAGGTAAATAGGCCACATGTTACTTAGTAGTCTAAAGAAAGGAACAGCAAGAGACTAAGTTTTTCTTCCTCACTTTTCCTCTTCCAACATTCCTCTGTTCACCTTATTTTCCCCATGGTGAATTACCATGTGTTTTACTAATCATCTAATAATTTTTGCACAGCTTAAAACATGTTGCATGTTTTTATATATTTAATATAAAATTTCAGATGATTTGTGGGAATTTTTTTCTTCCTGTTCTTTTAATATTACTGTGTACATTTCTGATTTTGCCCTATTTGCTCATAGGACTTGGGGAATGCTGCTTGATGCTCAATAACCATTGAGATCTAGAAGTGGGGGAGCCCATAGCACACTTCTTTTTAGACTAAAACGAGTTTTTCCTTGTGGAAAGATGGCTGGAGCCCTGTTCTAAACAGGGACAAGGGTGTTCAGTCTGGCTGACTGAGTCAGTAGGAGAAAGAAGCTGACTCAAAGCATACTTGGTTTTGAACCAGGTGAGATAGCAGTAATTGCATGGGATTAGCCACGGATCTTCGAAGACATCAGACAAAAGTTCCAAGCATTGTATGTTTTGTGTTTCTGTGTGACCACAATCAGACATTAATATAAATACATCTTCAAAAAAATTCCACAACATACTTAGTTTGAAATACATGCTTTGTACCTGCTGGATGAGATGCATACATTTTGAAGACTGAACTCCATATGCATTGTTGACAATATGGGGAATGTCATAATTAGCACAAATCACAGCAAGTTCTTCCAGTCTACAAACAAAATTGTAATTTAAAGAAACACTTATGAGCACAGTAAAGTTATGTCAGGTCATTAAAAACTACTTTTTACAAAAGGTTCAAAATGAGGGCAAGCAGGGAAGGGAAAACTTTTTCAGGTACGATACTAGGGTCGTAGCTGTGACCCCACTGTTTAACTCAATTGTACAGCTATATTTTCTTTGTTTTTACCTCTTGTGCTGAGCCAAAATTTTTCGTGATTGACTTCAGTCCAGAAGAACATTTGGCAAATAGCCAGAATAAACTCCCCCCATTTCATCTGGGCTCAATGATTTTTTTAAAATAATCATAAAATAGCCTTTTTACACTCAGCCCAAAAATGAATTGGCTGAAATTTCAAAGCTGGTTAGGGGATTAAATGCCTCGAGACTAGAAATAGCACAGGATAAGAAGCCTTTCACCTTCAAGTTGTCTGTTCAAGCCAAGTCACCTGAGCAGTTATCATCATTTACTGATGATTTAGTACCTTAAGTCTAAGATACTGGAAGTCGCAGTACAAATCCTGCCAACCTTATCTCAGAACCCAACAACACTCTTAACATCAAGTGGCACCTTGTATTCTAAGCAGCAGCCAAGGACTTGATTAGCATGGAATTAATATATTCTTAATGTCAGAAGTGATCCATCAAGAAGAAAGGTGAGGTGCTACACCAGAACTATGAAGAGGATCATGCAGTATTGATGCTCATACTGAACTTACATTGTAGGAAAATCTACAATATCCTTCTGGTATCACCATGGGAAATGAACTAGGCCATGAATCAAAGTTTTTTGGTTCTTTGTGCATCAACAAATTTTAATTTATAATTGGCTTATTGGCTGTGGCAGCAATCCCTGGAGGTCATGGATGATTACACCCATGTGGGAGTGGGAATTGGTCTATATACAAATGTAAATTAAGAATGCATGTTTTGGAACCTGATGAATGCTTTATACAGTTTTGAAACAAACTGTCAAAAACTCAGAGATGCACATAAATAAATGCATATTGAGATGAGTTAAATGTAAGTCAGTTGCAACCATAGGATCAGAGGGTGATGTTTAAAGACAATTAAAAAAAGCATGCATTTAGTGACCAATTGAACTGCTTGCCTCAATAGGGATGTCTGCCTGAATTGGGCTTGCAGGGTGAAAATACAATGCTAATTTGAATATATTTGATTCCATGTGATTTTTAAAGTTATATGAATTTGGTCTTAGGATAGTGCTTACATTGTTGACCACTTAGTACTTGCCCAAGTCTTCCTTAAGTATTCTCTGACATTTCACTTCTACTTTACTAGTAACTAGCAGTTTTTTACCCATTATGTTTAACTGAACCCTGTATTCTTCTTAGCCTTCCCTTTGTCAAGAAACCAGAATTTTAAGTCACTGGCCAAAATCTTTGCTTCCATACTTTTACCTATGCCCTATGAGTAGCCAACTACTTCAAAATTCCTTGTTAGAACTGATTTCAGGCAAATAAAGATAGCCACACCAGCCCCAGTGCTATATCCAGGCTCTACCTGGACGGATTCCCAGGCCCCAGTTAAGGCGGTCTGGAACCTATAAGGATTTGTATAGGTACAGTGGTCTGTTCTGAAGAAGTTATTGCAAGTATTTGTTAACTTCCATACTGATGACTGTGAAAGCTTGGCCAGACCTACACATGCAATTTAAATTACTAAATTATAACAACAGTGCATCTTGCACAAAAATGCAAGACTGTGAGTGGGACCATGTGAAATGAAGCAATCCCAATTAATTTAATTTCCTGTGCAAATGTACCCAATGTTTTATTATGCTAAACCATTCATAAATAACTGTATATCCCTATGTGCCTATATCCTCCTTGTTGACACATCCTTCCTTGATTAAGGCATATTTCTCACAACAGGCTTTCAATGTTTATTTGGGGTTCTGGAAATGTCTCCATAGACCACCACCGGTTCAGACTATTTTGGGTTCTGCCCCACTATTAAAACAACTACTGAAAATAGTATCAATACCCCAAGGTATCCCATTCAGTTAATCAACAGCCATCCTAATTGATTGAAGTATAACCTCTGGACTGATCAAAAGCTTGCACAAACAAGTTTCACAACTGGGCGACCCAAAATAGGATCCAAATAGCAATTGTAATATGATGGTCCCACTCTAGCTGCTTTGTTTGGACTTTAATTGACCAATTATCAAGAAGGAATGCTTTGAGAAGCTATACAATTGAACAGTATAAGAACAAAACAGAGTTGCTAGCAAAAATTGCACTCCTGGAGAGGTAGAGGGATCACTGCAGTAGCTGATTACTCTCCAGGACAGATCCACACCCAGGGAAGGCTGCAAAGACTGAAACCACTTCCTGCCTGCATTCATGAGAGACACTGTTACAGCAAGCATATACTAGAAATTTTGTGATAGCTCATTTATTGAATATTGGGAAGGAGTCTTTTTCTGTCGTTTAGTTTTACAGCTCATTTGTGATATAGTTATTAAAGCCTTTCTGTCATTAATTGAACAAGGTGTTGTGTCAATCCTTAACTGCATTAGGTTCAAATCCCATTTTTGACTGCAACAATATTCTTAGTGTGTTCTTGACAACAACTATCCTGCTATGCTTCTATTCTTCTAAAATCCCTTGATTTCCACCAACCTACATATTTTTCTTAAATTAATTAAAAATATCATCTTTGAAAGTGTAAAGTAGTTTACACAGATGTTCTTATACTTCTACACAGTTGGGAGATTCTGTTAAAGAACTATTTTCACACATTCCAACAATACATACCCTTAACTCTGACCCACAAGACATAAGAAACCTTTCAGGAAACATCACTCTGTTTATAAATGTACTTTGTGGACCAAAGTAAAAGATGTTATTGTAATATTGATATTCTGATATGCTACACCAAACATACTGGTCAGGCTTGCTCCTCAACTTCTGTAGAAGTCCTGAGGAAAACAGGCTCCTGTCCTGTGGACTCCTTTGGTGTGCAAGAAGAGGAGAATCTGCTAAGTTGAAGTTTAGGACAGATATGACAGACAATGCTCATTTTGCCCTTCTAAGCTCTAGAAAGAAGAAGCTTCTGGAAATGTGTAAGATAGAAGCATTGTTTTTCTTACAAAAAAGATCAAATGTAAAATTAGGATAATGTCTGTAAGATTGTGTCTAGAAATAATTGATGCGTAACAGGTTGGGGAAAAAAAATTGACAATTTCTAAAGGAAAAAAAGGAACTGTATGCTTGGGGACCAACCCTGTGCTCCCTGCTAGTCCTCAGGCTGGCACCCCAGGGAAGCCTGGAGCTCCTCTGGCTACTACAGGGCCAGAGCAGGGTAAGAGTAGCCCTGTACCAGGTTGCTCCCAACACAAAGCACGTGTAGATGTGCTCCAAGAGAAGGCTTACTGCATTTAATTGTGTGTGAATGTGCTCGGTGTGCCATTCTTCAGGTCTGAGAAAGAAACAGACCCAGGCTAAGCTAAACAACAGAAAAATAAATCTGGTTTGTATTTAACTCCATGTAAAATAAAGCTAACATATTTAACGATTTCTTTGCCTCTGTCTTCCTAAGTAGGGACCAGTTCAGCC
>NW_017728948.1:34185337-34207553 GCF_001723895.1 Crocodylus porosus
CTGCCAAGGCAGGGGGTCGGACTAGATGATCTACCTAGGTCCCTTCCGACTCTAGCTACTATGAAACTATGAAACTATAAAAAAAATGTTACCACAGTAAGAACAGATAGTCAGTTTAAAACAAAAGGAAGTCGTAGGGAAGCTCACATGCTACATCAGGCCCTGGCCCCTTATGTCCTTTTGTGGTATTATAACAACTTCCATCTTTAAAAATATGTTCCTTTCCCTGTCGATCTGTCAAAGCCCTCCACAAAAAAAGGGGGAAACTTCAGTAAATATTCAGGAGAAACAGTAGAAATGACTATGCACAAAGAGCTAGTAAGTTCACAAAATTAAAAATGGAAGATTTTCTCTAAACCTCTCTCACCTCTAGCCATGTTGGGGGTTACTCATAACAGCAACTTGTGTAATAATATTTATAGGAGCATGCAAAGTATTTATCCTTTTACAAAATACCTTTTAAAAATAAAGCTTAAATCTCAAATAGCACGTACATTTCTAAATTTTAAAAAATGTCCTTCAGACGATAACTAACCAGGGCATTAAAGCAAATGTAAGATGTTTACAAATAGAGATATAAATAAGTATCCTTCAGGGATACTGTATAGAATTTATTTTCCTTTTAAGATGATGAACGTTACGGCCTTCAATAGTTGACTATATCCATTTAATAAAAAGTTTTTTTCAAATAGCCTTGTATCTGTGATATGCCCTACTACAATATCTAATATTTAAGTTCATATGCACAAAGGATTGATAACCACTACGTAAAAAAAAAAAAAAAGAACAGAAGAAGGCAGATGAATCAAAGATAAATTTGAACTGGTTCTAAAACAGACTATTTTCATTCTGATATTTTTGATTCAGCCTAGCCAATAAATTCAGCTTCAAGCAATGTCATAGCAGTCCAAAAGAATTATTGGTACTGTTTTTCACTTTCTTTCTACCAACAGGTATAAGTGTATTTTAAGCCAGTAAATCAACAATTCTTTTAGATAATTTTTAGGATAGCAGAGACTAATGCAAGATAACAGTGAAAAATATTTCTCACTAGTCTCTTCAGATTTTTTAACTTTTAGGAGATCATGTTTCTTTTCTGGATTTTAAAACATTCAATTAACTATTTCAAGTATGAAAGCAATTAATAACAAAAATGATATATAAAATATGCAATAAAAAGTTTAACTGGTAAGACCGCTCAATCTTTGTATGATTGTACAGTGACTTTTAAATTGGAGTTATAGAACTATTATTTCAAAATCTAAACACAACCTTATTAAAAGCCTGCTGTTTAAAAAAGACGTACACTTGCAAAAACACCTGATTTCATTCAGAGAAGTAGGCTATGGGGACAACTTTAAATATATTCATGCTGAAGATCTGACACAACAAATCAAGCACTTTTAGCCACTGGTAGCTCCAATTCTTGCTTCCAGAAGAGGGGATCTTAAATATTTTTATAATGTGGACTACATTTTATTACAGTGCCAAAAGACCAGCTCATTTCTCATTTTTCTTTCAGCTGAAGACTGAACAACAGTCCAGTTGCTTACATAGAAATGTAATAGCAGGAAAGAATGCAGTGCATTTGAAGCCTCTTCTAATGTGATTTAACAACTGATGTTAAGAACCAGCAGCATGTGACTACCCATCAAGTACTCAAACCAAGGGAAGCTACACCAATACAAGTCATGTTTTATACCAGGGCAGTAGTTACACTGGAGACTTGTTGCACAGTAGTTACATTAGCAGATTTGAACTGCTGTTAAAAACAAATGAAGTAAAAGAAAAAGATCATGTTAGAAGGCTGAGGCAAGAATTTTTGTGGGTGGTATCTTTGATTGGACCAACTTCTCTCCCAACCACACAGTTGGGCCAATCAAAGATCCCACAAAAATCTTTGCCTCACATACTTCCTGGACCTTCACAGCTACAATACCATTTCAACCCTACCTCAGTATAGAAGAATTTCTTTAAAACCTTGACCTCTGTGTTTTTTGAATTCTTATGTTGCACAGACTAGGACTACTAAGGCCTCACGTTAGAAGAATTTATCAGAGAACTAAAGGAGACAACAGCAGAGTCAACTGTAATTAAGGAAATGTGACATCTGACTGTAATTAAGAAAATGTGACATCCATGGAAGACTGTTACTATCTATCTTTTCCCCATCCTCTGAAATTTAAGAAGGAAGCTTTCATTGTGATGACCATTTTGCTCCATTAACTATTAGTAGTAACTAAAGCAATTTTAGGAATTAATCTGATTGTGCAGGTTAATAACACCATGGACAACATCAGAGAATTACATACCTGTCAGGTACCCTTGGGGCAAAGCAGGAAGTTGTAGAATGAACACAAAGGACATTTTCAGCCCCAAGCTCCTGGATTTTAGCTTCCACACCCTGGAGGTCTGTGCGCAGCTCATCATTTTCTAATACATTCTCTATCACCACAGGCTCAAAACCTAACCCCACCAACAGAACCAAGACATTACTGTTTAGGAAGCAATAGTTTTTATCTGTTTATATCTTCAGATTAGATCCAGGTTGCACGTTTCTGATTTCCAGATTTTTTAAAAATTATTCACTTATTGCTAAAACAAAGGCTCGGGACATGATTCATAAACAATTTTGTCTTATGTTGACCATATAGTTGATAACTTCTCTGGCTCACACTGAAGATCCTGAACCTTAGGCAAAATCCAGCCCTCTTTGCAAGGTGGGCAGCAACTGTGAATCAGCAACTGCGAATCAGCAACTGCTTCAATGAGATTTCCAATACTGGTAAGCAGATTAATCCTTTTACCCTTTCTGATTTTATTTTTAAATGTTCAGGAGCCTAGAAGGAGAAGAAATAAAAATGACCCCCTTGCAAGATTCCAAACTGATGGAGTAGTGATGGTAACTAACTCCTTAAAAAAACACAACAGTGTTAACTAAATGTTAAAGTTGTAACTCGATGTTCCCCATAATTTTATTTTTACTTATTTATAACTCTCTTCAAAATGCTAATCAGAGGCTGAACATTTCCACATGTGCAGGAAGGGAAGTTTTATTTTTGGAAGTCTGAGTGAATTTGCTAACTCATTTTAACCCAATTTAAGTCAAGTGCTTATGAAGACAATCATATTTTAGAAATGTTCTTAAAGACTAGTTTACACACAAACTAAAAAAAAGAAGTTGAACTATATAACTGTACACTTCATGTGGTTATTACTTGCAAAAGAACACAGTAATGGGACAGGCCCTGGGGTGGCCATGGCATCCCCTAGGGCTACCCTAATCCTGCCCACACTTCCAGTCCTCTATGTCAGTGTTTTCCAACTATTTCCAACCCAAAGAACACTTATTTATTAAAAAAATTCTGCAGCACACCTGTTAAGGCATTCCCCATCCCCATATTCATAAGCTCATTGCTACAGCAAAATTCCACGGCACAGCCATTCAGAGGCTCGCAAACTGCGCATCCCCCACAGCCAACACGTGCAGTAGATGAATTTCCTTCTGCTCGGCTGGTTCTCAGTCTCCCCCACAGCCAACACATATGCAAGTCTTCTGTGAATACCTCATTGATGTGGCTTACTTGTTAGTGCTAGCCAGCTGGAGAATTTTTTTTCTCATTATTCCAAAATTCTCGCAGCACACTGGTTGAAAAGCACTGCTCCATATAAACCCACCCCACACCCTGATATCTCATCTTGCCTGTCAAGACCTGATGTTCCTTTGTTAGTGATTAGGAGAGTGCCCTTAAGTCCTGGAGTGTTCTCACTGTCCCCTACAACCAAACCAATCCTTCTGGGTCCCTGGGTCTTCAGCTCCCTAACCCCACACTACTTCATTCCCTGTCAGCGTCTTGCTTTACCTCTGCTGACTGGTGCCCAGCTGGCACTGCGAGCCAGTGCTCACCACCTATGGCCCAAATGGCATATACTGAAGCCTTGGAGCTTTTAAATGTGGCCTACTCCATCCCTATAGCCACACCCATGTTTCACAGAGGTTATTCCGTTCACAGTTTAGCTCTATTGTAGAGGCCTCAGCCGTCTTGGATTTAGCCTCCCTTTTCTTCAGCTGTAGATTTTCAAACCTGCCCCACTGATTCAGGCCCAGCTCTCTCAGCCTCAGCCCACTCTGGGTATCTGGTCTCCAGGCCCTTCAACCTGTCTTATGTGGGGTCTCAGCTCCTTCTGGCTCAGACTGCTCTCAGTTCTGCCTCCTCCTGATGTGTTAAGGCAGGGGTTGTCAACCAGGGGTATGCAGCAGCACTTCTGTTTTGTCACTGGCATGTCTGGTTTTACCAGCACGTGCAGGAGACCCCTCACCTCCCGCTCATCGACTGGCCGCCGGGGGTACCTCAACCAAAAAGGGTTGAAAAGCCTTGTGTTAGGGTTTCTGTCCCACACAGCCCACTGGGTTCCCAGACCCTTGAAGGGATCTATGCTGGATGCCCCTGGAGCACCCTTGTGGCCTCCACACCATACAGCCATATGCATGTCTCTGGTTTAAAAACTAGAAAATTTAAAAAGCAACCAAAAACCCCCACCAAGCAGCTGCTTCAAATTCAAAATTGGTCCCTTCATCCCAGTCATCATACCACTGCCAAACCACTGTCTCATTCTGTGGCTCCCTCTGCCCTGGGTGTACCCGCTAGGGCCTGCAGACCTTTCTCCCCATCAGTCTAAGCTGACAGAACCTCCCATCTCAGCAGGGTTCCAGGCACTAGGATCTCAGATTTATATCCCCTGGGCTCCTCCCCCTTCCGATCAGGTGTGCTTTTGATTGGCCGCAGGTGTGTCCCCTCACCTTAATGGGCAACTTACTGCATCAGCTGCAGTGTTCCCTTGCTGCCTTCCCTCCTGCAGCTAAACTCTGCTCAAGTATCTGGGGTTTTTTATGCTGCAGTCTCTCCCATAAAGTAACAGGAGCCCCTGGCTCCCTGTTACAAACATATACCAGATTAGTTAAAATATTTTTAATGTGAGGTTAACTAGATACATTGGTTCCATATCAGAATACCACTGATATAAGGAAAATTGACAGTACTGGCAATTGGCTTTTTTTGGGCTGATGTGGCTGATAATTTCGCCAATAAATGCCCTGTGCATGCGCACAGCCACAAAGCAGCCACAGGTAGCCAGGAGCGCAGCCCAGCAGCATGGAGAGCAGCTGGGTCTGGCTGGTAAGTCTGTTGTGAGAGAAGCAGGGAGGTGGGGGGGCACAGATGGAGGCCCCTGCAGTGAGGGAGAGAGTGGGAGTGGGGCTGAGGCAGGGGCAGGTGCTGCATAGCTGGGGCAGGGCGCAGGATGGAGTTGCAAGTGGCTTGACTGGGGGTGCACGGGGCGAGGGTGGTCCCCTCCTAGCACTGCTGTCGCCCGCCCTGAGCACAGCCCAGCCCCCTGCCAGGAAGAGCCCAGTGCTGCACCGGTCCCAGCCTGCAGCAGCAACCCGCCCTCGCCAGGGGTACATACCCCTATGCCTCCCAGGGTGTGTGCAGCAGTGGAAGCTGCTCCCCCTCCACAGCTCCGCCACTTGTGGCTCTGTCCCGCACCCCGCCACAGCTGTGCAGCACCTGCCTCTGCCCCACTCCCTCCCTTACCACAGGGGCCTCGATCTGCCCCGCCCCACGCCCCTTTCCCTCCCCGCTCACTCCTTCCGCCACAACACACTTACCAGCTGGATGTTGCTCTCCAAGCTGCCCAGCTGCATATTGGTAACTGAATTGGTATCGGCTAATAAGGCTTGTTAAAAATCAGCCACTGGTATCAGCCCCAAAAATCTCTATTGGCGCTCCCCTAATTTTAATTCATTTAAGTAGCTTAAATTTGCTTCTGTACATTTGTTTTTATTTTATAGCTGACCACTATCTGAGCCGCTACAGAGCAGATGCTGATATTTAAAATCTATACAGTTACTAAAAAGCACGATTATGTACATTAACTATGTAAGGGCTGTGTGATAAGACAGCTATTATTAAATTGTAATGTTTTAAAATCACAACTTTACTATTTGCAATATGCTCTACTTGTGTACAGTGTATCTGATAAGTAAAGCTGGTAAACTATTTGCCCTGCTTTTAAACCTCTTTCTGTTGTCTGTTAAATAAACAAAGAGAAAATTCATCACAATTTTCTGTACTTTTTGTCCTTGGAGGTTGTGCCTAGTGGCAGTAATGCTAGAGCAAAACCACCCAGCCTGGTGCACCTGTACAACTACTCACTGTCAAGAGAATTGGTGACCACCAGTAGCTGCTGCTGCATGGCACTCTAATCATGGGGCCTTTGTCTGCCACTAAGACCTGGCAGCGTTGGAGGCCTTCCTTTTCTGCAAGGACATGGAGCCACTTTTTGCTGCTCTCAGCACCTTCTTTGGCATCCTGGCCTCGGACTACTCCAAGACTCTGTACATCTTCTGTATACCATACTGAGCAGCCAAGGGGAGTATGATCTGCCTGGCCAATTTCTTGCTGAGCCAGGCCAAGATGGCAACTTGAAAAGCCACAGAAACAGGTTTGCAGGGCCCAGCTCTGATAACGCCCTTCAACTCTTCCACTTCCTGGCCTAGGCACATGTCAGATTTGAATTTGGACAATTCGCCTTGTGACAAAATGTGGACCATTTTGTGTAGCACTGGGCCATCAAGGGTACACTCTGCAGGGTGGAAGACAGACAACTAGTCTGGAGGGCATAGGGAAAGGGGGTTTCAATCTCCAGTGACAGTGTTTTTTACTGCTGACAAGCATTTCATGCTCAGGCCCAGAGATGACTGTATAACATTGCACTTCTACCATTTGTTGTTAATATTTGTATAATAAAAGTTTTAAAAAGTCAACAAAGACTTTCCATCATTTTTTTTGCTGAACGGTACTCAGCAAATAAAATGAGTAAAATAATTTGAACAACTACCCTCAAGAGTAACTTTCTCTTATAGATGACAGTCATATGATCTTCTTAGAATATCTCTTTTTGTAGCATTTGTACTCCATCTTTTATGAATTTTTATTTCCCGTCTCCCTAGCTCCTATTTCTGGCAGTTTAGTTTGCACATTAATTTCCATATCTGTAAAGTCTTTTCTATGGATTCCCATCAGGCCTAATTCTCCCTGCAGTGTAGTCAATGAGTAAAATTAAACTACTGTGTGGGTGCTTCCAGATCCACTCTTGAAATCATTGGAGAGGTGCCAGATTGGCTGGATGAAACACAGGCACACCCTCATACCCCCAGGAAAGTCACGGGATGGCATGAGCCATACGTGTTTCTCCTTCTCAGTCCAACCTTGTCCTTGTCCTTCAAGATTGACATACAGGGATCAAATTCTGATACAGGCCACCAGCTAAAGAACTTGAACCACACAACTCGAAGTGAAATAACTTACGACTCTTGACTGGCTTTTGGTCTGCGATCTAGGAGTAAAAATGGCCACATCTAATTGTGAAATCCTACCTGTCCAATACTGGCAGCTTTTTTTTTTTCCCTTGGAAGTCTATAATTCCTTTGATGATTTTGTGACATCAACCTCGTTTAAATTTTCAGAGTTCTGAACAGATCATTCAAGACTCCCCTTAGGCCAGGGGCAGGCAATTATTTTAGGCAGAGGGCCGCTTACTGGGTTTTGGCAAGCCAGCGGGGGCCGCATGAGAGGCAGCCAGGGACAGATAAATATTAATTTTCTAAATTTTTTAGAAGCCCCGTGGGCTGGATGGAATAGCCTGGTGGTTCGCATGCTGCCTGCGGGCCATATTTTGTCCACCCCTGCCTTAGGCTCTTCCTCTCCAATATAAAATTAGCAAGCTTAACTTGTCCTCAAGTATGTACACTTTGCTTCTCTACACAGTCATAGTATCTTCTGATGATTACTATGATTAAACATCTCTGCTTTTTATTTCTATTTGTTTATCTGACTGTTGCTGGAGAACACGTGTACAAATCCAGGACCACTATTAATAGGAAGGTATAAACATGCACAGTATGCATGCAGATTCTGTATTACATGGTCAGTTTATTCCCTTACCTGCAGTTATCATAGATTTAAAGCAAGATTTCTGGTCTATACGTGGCCAAATAATATATTTTGCTTTTGGTTTCTTGTGCCGAAGTGTTAAGAAACAAAGGGTTAGACTCATGCCGGTTGCCATGGGAACCACAAAACAACTGGTCACTGTCCGGACACCTGCACATAAGAAGTAAACTAGAGATTAATTAGAAGCATTTTCTAATTGACACAGGCACCTACAAAAGAGAAGTGTTATTGGTTTCACACCTACCAGCCAGCTTTATAATGTCCAGAACTATCAAATTAGTAAGTTTGTTCACAAGGCTAGAACCTGCTGCTTTAGGCTGGACAGCAGAAATATCACCTGACCTTCCGATTCCATGGATCAACCTGAACAAAAGAGATTGAAAACATACATCAAGAACAGTCAAAGTCCTAAAGCAATATTTCCTGATAATCATATTAGGAAAATAACTTATCCAATGCAATACCAAAATCAGACAATGGTCCAGTTGGTCTAATAAAAGGTATCATTTTGGAACCAAGAGTTCTAGTTTTTTGTAAAATCAGACAATGAACTTCATTATAATAGTCTGTACAACATTAAACATAAGACTGGCTATTGTACTCAATTCTGAACAGAAAATCATCAAAAAAGTCTTGTTAAGCACACTAAATAAATAGAAGGCCTATAGAAGGCACTGGTTTAGTGACAGGCAGATTTACTTAAGAAAGCTCTATGATATTTCTCAGATTAACTGTAGACGCTTCCATATTTTATGCACTCAGCAGTAATCCTTTGCAAAGAATAACAAAAGTCAGTAGTATAATAGGTACAGTGCAGCAATGGGATTATACAAATGCTCTGCCTGACAGCATTCCCTCTAAGCTGTGTGGCATGTGCGGCCACACAGGCACACTCATGTTGCACTGCCAGGTGTGCCTGCATGGCCGTGCACACCGCACAGCTTAGAAGGAATGCTGCTGCCTGATAGGTGTTATATCTGAAGGGCAAGCAGGGAGCTGAGGAGATGACACATTTATATTGGAACATTTAACTAATTTATGCTGACATTAAAAAAAAGCAGACATAAGTTCCTGAACCAGGGTAATTTTGGCCATTCTGGTATAATATTGTCTCTAACAGAATCAGAGGTAAAATTATATCTGTGTAAGTTACACAGCTATAGATGTCATGTGTTTGCAGCTTAGCCTGGAGTAGTCATTCTCTCAAGGTAAGCAAGCAATCACTTACTTGCCCAGGAAATAGATAAGGTACTGCAATAGCCACTTTCTACATGCAATTACACTGAGATAGCTATAAATATGTTCACGCCAGGTCTTGTTATAATTTACACTGGTAGACAAAACAAGGCCCTTGTTTAAATTTTTAACAAATAAACGCAGTGAATTCCTTTGCCTCTTCTTCTTTACTTATCATTTCTGCACATCCCACAATCTGCCATCTCTTCTGCTTCTGTCTAGTTCCACCTTGCTTTTCACTCCTGCGTGTTTCCAATACTACTCAAATTAAAATTATCAACATGGAATATTATTTAACACCTTCCAAGCCTGAAGAATCATATGGCCCTTACCCACTTATAGATATAACTTCACAATCCTGTGAAATACAGCAGCTACTTAAAGCATGTTCTACGACTATATACATCCATTCAGAGCAGTGGTTCTCAACTTTTTTAAACTTGAACAAATCTTCCGTAACCCTTATGAATAGAATGGCACCCAATTTCAAAAACTGATTTATAAAATGCAGTGCTTACTTCCTTGCACAGGGGCTTGACAATGGGGATGGGGGATCATCCAAGCAGGGACAAGCCTGAGCCTGTACTTATCTGCCAAGTTTATCTACATTTATCTTTTCTCTTAACACTTCACTTATCTCCTCACAGTTCACAGCAGCCTTCAACCCAACCTGATGACACTCTGGTTGAGAATTACTGGTTTGGAGCTTTAATTCCATTTTTGACATGGCAACAAGTTGGACTCTGGCTACATATACTCTCTGAAAAGTGGATGGGTTTAACTCTGAAAAGTTAGATGGGTTGAATGAAGTTTTTCTCCTGCTTCAAATTTAATTGTGGTAATAGTTAACTGGCTTGGTAAGTAAAATAAGTTTGCATATAATAATGTTTTGTTCCCATTTCTCCTGCTGTTCTCTTAATATCTCTCCCTTACTTGCTCTGCCTTTTCTCAGTCTACACATTCTTTTTCTCTCTTCCCATAGCTTGGGTCCCTGGGTTCCTTGATCCCTTTGCCCACTCATTTTGTTTACAACTGGGCTGAAAAGAAGAGATGGTTCTTAAACCAATTTGCTTTCTCCACTTCCAAAATCACCCTTCTATTGCAAGAAGAACTGAGTAGAGATAGAACTGATCCTTCCTCTTAGAACTCTCTCCCCCACATTGCTGAAGCTATAGGTTAAATGGATCCAAGGTGACGATGCTCTCAGTCCAGTTGAATGATGTTGCCAACTCAATTCCCTGCAATATATTCAGCTTCCAGTCACAGAGCAGTACTTTAGGAAAGGGAGGGCAAGGAACAGTGAAGCTCCTCATACTTCAATCACACCAGAACCTGAAAAACTGGATAACCTGGAAGGAACAACATATTCTAGGATGTGGACAGGGGATGTAACATTTGAAGCATTTCAAAGAGCAAGATGGACAGATGTATATACTCTTTGAAGTGTTCCAAAAAATGGCAGAGGCGCTCCAAAAGTAATCCTGAAGGAAGCAACTACATTTAGAAGCGCTTAAAAATGAAGCACTTCCTGTTATACATACATGCTCTACAGACCACAAGGGAAGGCTCAAACCTCCAGCATCCCATGATGCTCTGCTCACACCCTGCCCCGCCCCATGAAAACAGTGGCGCGCTGCATCAGTGAGTGCTCTCCAGCCAACTCCGTCTGCACTGTCCCAGAGCACCATGTCTGGAACCAGGAAACTGGAGGCTTTTTGGGACTGGGATAGCTTGGAACCAGGAGAACGGTGGCCCCTGGCCCTCCCTACCAGAAACGGGAATCCTGTTCTCCAGCTCCCAGTCGCCACATCTCTCTCCATACCTGGTCTCCCAATTCAGGGGGGGTGTGGGTGAGGAGTGGGGGGAGAGGTGCTCCAAGACAACAGAGGCAGAGCAGACAGAAGAGCACTCACTAACATTGGCACTGTTCTTGCCAACTGCCTCCTTCCTCCCATGTGGGGAGAGGGGAAGAAGGAAGCAGACCCATAGCCAGGGTTTACAGAGTCACACTGAGTCTGCTCCTCCCTATCCACTGCGGTTGGTGGGAGAAAAGGTACAAGTCACCACAGTTCCCTTAGCCGGGGACCATACCAGTTCATGCAGTCACAGTGACTGCAAGACACTGCAGCTAGGGGGCACAGCAGAGGACTATACATCTATCTGCAGCTGAAATGCTTCACTTTTGAAGCACTTCGAAGTGCAGCTGCACTCTGATATAATACTTTTGTTACACACAATGCTTTACTACTCAAAAGATTTACTACTGAAAAAGCTGATGCAGAAAATTACATGTTTCATATAATGAGATTTTGTTTTTAAAAGCTTTCAAGATCACGGATAACTGGATACATTACAATAAGCAGTTTTAAGACTTTAACAATAACACAGTCATATTAAAATAACTTACACAATTTACCTGTAATGCCGACGGGCAACAAGTCCTGATGCCACTCTTCCTTCCCTCTCACCCACACCACAATTCCCCAGAAAATTGTTGCTATCCATAATGGCAAGTTCATGAAGAAAGAGTTCAATGGTACTTTCATCCCATCCATCTTCAGGACACTTACCCTACAGAATAAATAATAATGTAATAAAACTAATGTTCAGATAATTAAAAAATAACAATAAGATTTCTTTCAAGAGGTTGCTTTATTAACTTTACTTTACTTTATCTTCTTTTATGTACTGAGAAAACCTGAAATATTATAGAAATGATATACACTTTTTCCAGGATAGAAAATTAAACATTAAATAAATAAATAAATAAATCACACGATAAATTCTCCTTATGCTCAATGCAATATGATAACATTAATAGGTCTTGGCATAATAAATCTAAAGTATTTTTCAACATGTATGACATTTTAAGCTTTGTGACCTAGCCAGCAGAACAAACAAAAATTAGGAAATTTCTTACTTCTTGGAGCATGTATATAAGATATTTGATTATGTACTACATGTAGTTCATTGGGAGAACATTACTGATCAAAAAGGAGAAAATGCAAGACAATGAGGATAATACACAACCAAAAATATCAGAGTAAAACAAATTCAAACACATTAATTACCTAACGGAATAAAAAGTATGTTCGCGTATGACACATTTTCCTACTCTATACGTTTTACCTCTTCCTTGTACTGTACACTTACAAGCATGGCAAGGAAATTTACAGGAAAACAAGGAACTAATTCAAGAGGTCTGAAATCAGATGCTGCACTTTTCTCTTTCTTCATACTCCGTTATTTACTCTGACCCCCTTTGAAAAACATTCAGAGACCCTCAAATAAGAGATTCACTAAAGCTGGGACAGTGGTGATGGTGTCCAGGTCCTAGTGCCTGCCCATCTCTGACTTGAGCTAGGTCATTTCAGCTTGCTGTCTGAAAGGTTGATCACTATATACTAGTTCCCTTTTTCCTTGCAGTACCTTGTACTGTCACAATATGCAAGACAAACTTCAGAGCAATGTGAATTTTAAGTGGACAGTGTCTCTGTAAATAGTTGGGAAACTGAATCTGAAGCTCCAGGAAAGGGGGTAAAAAAAAAAAAAAAAAGAGAGAGGGGTCACACATTTAGCATGAACCAAGTGAAACACTAAGCTATCATAAATAAGGAATGCCTGTCTGAATCCAACAGCAAAAATATATGATATGACATCATGTCCAGCTGTCTTTGACTTCAGTAAAGTTCACAATTCAACCAAACAGCAAAATTAACACTGGTCATTTTCACCAGATATAACACAGGATGGGAAGCAATCCTTCCTCCCTCTGCCCTCCCCCACCCCCAGCTACCTACTTCATTCCCTTCCAATCAGGTGCCCACAGACATAACACTTCAACCATTCCAAGAATCTAATTGATTGGAAACCAGCTCACAAATGTCCCAATTCAGAGGTCTTCACATACACTGCCAAGGGCTCTAAGCAGAAGTCACCTTTTAGGCATTTAGTGGTATCAAACTGCCACTAAGGGGTGGTAGTGAATACCCAGCCCAGCTTGTGTCCTCGTGGTGTCCCAGTTGCCCAGTATACCCCGAACAGGGGAGGAAAGCCCCAATTTGCTGCACACCAAGAAAAAAAGGAACGTATCTAACTGCCTGCAATTGCAATGCCCTGATCTTTCTTCTTACACTGAGTTCAACAGAATCATAGAGAAGTCAGGCTAGAAGGGACCTCCAGAGGTCACCTAGTCCAACCTCCTGCCTGAGGCAGGGTCATCCCTATCCGAGCCATTCTATACAAATCCCTGCTCTAACCTATTAGTAAAACTACACAGTCTACCCTGATACAATCGCAGGACAACACTCTAACCCAGTGGCTCCCAATCTGTGTTACAGGTACCACCAGTGGTACGCAGACAATCTGTCAGTGGTACACATTAACAGATTTATAATTAACTTTATATGACAAAAATTTGCTGTTGGTAAGTATTGTTTTACATTGGTGGTGCATAATCTGTCAGAGTTTGGGAACTGCTTCCTGCCACAAGGAAGGGAGGGGGATGATGGCAGCCAATGTCCTGTTATGTCAAGAGCTGTTAAAATACAATTGAGTGAGTGGTTAAAGGAAGAAGGCCAAACCCCACTACTACAAGAGAAGGCAAAAACACCCACAGGACATACCAATCTGACCATGGGGTAAAATTCCCTTCTGCCCCCAAATATGGCAATTAGCCTGACCCCGAGTGGAGCTCATAGACACCAACTTTCTTTTTTGCTGGGGGGGGTGGTGCTAAGATGATGGACATGTGGAAAGTTTTACACATTTCAAGTGACAGCCCTCTTCCTGAGGGGGGCCAGGGTACTCAGGCCCTCACATACTTGGCACCTCTGCCATAACTAGGGAACTAACAAATTTAGTGGTGCTGCACCCAAATTTTGTGATTCAAGCATGGCACTGAATGCCATTTTTGCAGCACAGCACAGCACAGCACAGCAGCCCCCCTCTGTCTCTCCCCCCACGCCAACACCTCTGGTGGAGGGATCCCAGAAATCCAACCTTCCCTGAAGATTGACAGATGGCCGTCTGTCAATCTCCAGGGAGGGGCAGGACTTCTAGGAGCCCTCAGCCAACCAGAGGCATTGGGGGGTGGCCCGCTGCACCCTGCCATGAAAATCTCTGCCCCTCCTTTCCCCACTCCATGCTTCAGGCTGTTTTTGCAACTCTCTTCCCCCTCCCCTCCGATTTCATGTTTTTTGATGGGGGCCATGCTCTTCTGTAGTTCCCACAAAAATCGCAAATTTGGTAGGTCCCTATATATAAGCCGGAATCTCTGGGTTTAAGTCTCAGCATAAGCACTGGCATACTTCACATGAAATCTCCAGCCATAGCTGCAGCCAACCCCCGATGCTTCTGAAGAAGGCGGGAAAAAAAGAACAACCCAGCACTTGCAGCACCAGAAAGAGAAACTCCTTTTCAATCTCATATGGAAACCAGCCAAGCCCAGAAGTATGGGGAATACCCATAATGGAGCATAGGCATAACTACTTCTAGGTCATCCCCGGCCAGTGCTTGCCCAGCCTCTTCTTGACCACCTCACGTGACAGAGAGCAGCTGAGTTCAATAAAAACCATCTTTGCATATTACCAAAATCTGACTGGAGGTATCTGGGTGTATGCGTGTGTGCAAGAAGTGGGGAGTGGGGTGTTTTTCCAGGCAGCCCAAGGTCTCCACTGGGGACTGCCCAAGGTCTCCACTGCTTTTAAATAGCATTGTTCTCCAACCTACTTATCAATTTCATTCCACTGGTGGGAACTGACCAGGTCTGGGGGCATCCCAGGCTGATCTGGGGTAGGGGGAAGAGGTTGCCAGCTGGGTAGAGCGTGTTGACAATCTTATGTGGACTTTAGATTATGGATTGTATAGATGGTTTAGATAGGGATGATCCTGCCTCAGGCAGAAGGTTGGACTAGATAACCTCTGGAGGTCCCTTCCAGCCTGACATCTCTATGATTCCATGTTCTCCTGCTTCTGGGTTCCCAGGGTGCTGCCCAAGTTCTCTGTGTCCAGTGCCAGGAATAGAATGAAAGGGATCAGTGGCTTGGGAAAAAGTGCCGTTTAAAAGCTGTGGAGACCTTGGGCATATATCTATCCGACCCGCGGGGCCCCTAAAATATTTAGAAAATTTATATTTATCTACTCCTGGCTACCTGTCACACGGCCCTGGATGGCTTGCCAAAACTCTAAGCAGCCCTCTACCCAAAATAATTGCCTGCCCCTGTCCTATACTGTTATCACATCCCAACCTCTACTTGACAGTGCCCACTATGATGTTTTGTTTAACTCTTTCCCTGACTGATTACACGGCATTTATTACTATGGTTATTCTTTTCTCTTTGTTTTGCAATTTAGGCCTGCATATTGTAAATCTTCTACACCAATGGTTCCCAATCTGTGGTATGGGTTACCACCAGTGGTATGTGTTAACAGATCTATTATTATTACTTTATATGACAAAAACTTGCTGGTGCTACTTACGGTTGTATCACTTTAAACTGGTAGTGTGCAATCGGTCAGAGTTTGGGAACCACTGCTCTACACTGTATTTTGCAACTGTCTGTATTAGGTACGTGCCTGGAAGTTACAAATGGGGACAGCACAAAACCCCTTTGACTTTCTATTGATTTAAGACCATACATAGCATTTAAAATTAAGCTTAGTACTATTACACAATAGTTAGCAGATCATTATGCAACTACTTTATATTGCTCAACATCATTCCCCAGCTAAAGATAAATGGCAAACATTGCTTGCCAGGGAAGGAATTGTACCTGATTTACACATCAAAGAGCAACTCAGAACCACCCACAAAGACACTCCCATGCACCCAGCTTTCCATCTCCAGCTCCCTCTGTGCAAAAATGAAGTTTATTTCCTACCTATGGGTACTTTTTACCATCCATGCTTTTCCTAGAGCCTGACAAAGTGCCTTTGAGCCCAAAAGCCAGCCGGAAAGGATATATGTTTGCGGTTTCCCAGTGGATCTAATAAAAGGTAGCATTTTGGAACCAGGAGTTCTAGTTTTTTGTATGTCTTTTTGTCTCAGACCAACACAGCTACCAAGCACATGCCTGAAATACTGCTGGCCTGCACTTTAGCCTCCGTGTGAAACTCCAATTCAGTGGGAGTGAGGAGTGGTGACAGGATCAAGTCAGCTAGCTCAGCTCTGACTGTCCATGACTGACGTGTTTTTTTCCCCAAATTTAATGACACGAAAACATCAGCGTGCACGCTGAACACCTGAAGTATTATGTATCGTACAAGAGCGGAAGGGATGGCACAAGTGCAACTACGAGAATTACCCCGGGGGCTCGGCGCGCCCCGCCCCCACCCCGAGGCTCAACCGGTGCCCAGCGCCCGTGGGCGGAGCGGGGCTGCGCTCTCACCGCCACACCGACAGGGGGCGCCCGGGGGGGGGCGGAGCGGCGAGGGCGCCCGTTACCTGCTCCAGCAGCGCCCGCAGGCGGAGCTCGTGCGCGCGGCGACCCTGCGCCCCCTGCCGCACGTAGGCTGCAGCCACCAGCCTCTCGCTGGCAGAGAAGTTCTCGCCGTTCATGGAGCAGGCGAGAGCGAGTGAGCGACTACCCGAGGAACGCCCGCGTGATTGAGGCAAGCGAGCGGTCTGCGCATGTGCGGGATTAGAGTGTGACGCAACCGTCCGGGGCGGGGTTCGGTCCCCCACACACGTGGGTAGGTGGTGCTTACTGGTCCCTGCCCGGTTGCGTCATACTGCCCCTACGCATGCCCGAATCCCACGGGGGCCTCACTTCGCTGTGTGCGCCTGCGCGATGGCGGCTGTAGGCTGGGTTGCCAGGCCTTGGAGTGTGGGGCTTGGTCCTCAGGTTGCCATGGGTCGTAGGGCCCCTCTTGCCTGTTACACTGGGCGGGTGCAGCCCCGACAGAATCAGAGGGTGAGGCTGGAGGGGACGTCACGAGGTCACATCTAGTCTGGGGGTCCCCACCTGGGTCCGAGCAAGAATTTGTCTGCCCGGCTCTCAGAAACAGATGGGGCCCCACGTGGCCCCTGCCCACCCCAACGTGTCTGATACAGCCGGTAGGGCCACGCTGTCCACTCCATGGGGCTCTCCGGGGGTGTGGAAATGCCACAGCAGGGAAACAGTGCCACTGCTACTGGGCTGCTGCCAAATTTTCAGACCTGCAGGGAACCTGGTGCGGGGGGCTGGATCTGGCCCACAGACCACTCCTGCTTTAGATGGAAAGCATGCATGGGCCTCTATCCACCATATACTTGCATTGATAGCTTATGTAAGCAAAGGTAGCTGCATATGTGCCCCAAATTAAGCATGTGTGTTAATATACTCAGAATCGGGCCCATGGGGGATGTACACCATGATTCTCAAATCAGAATTCTGCAGCACCCTGGGGTGTCACGAGAGCTTTTTCAGGTGCTGTGCAGTGCCACTCAGTTCTAGCATCCTTAGATACACAAACAGCTACACGATTCACAAGATAAACCCAGAGATTTTTAATAGAAATCCACAGTGTCAAAAAACCTTCTGACGTGTTAGGGTCTGAGTTCTTTTCAACTGAAGACTTGCTCTATTATTTGTCGAGTCAAAAGGACAAGCAAAAGCTAAGAGCTGGCATTTTCTGAGGAACGTCTTGAGTCTAAAAAAGTGGAGAACCCCTGGTGTACAGAATACATTTCTGAGTTGCTTCAATATTTTTTTCTTATTAAATCCTACATAGTTTGATAGTTAGACTAGACAGGATTAACATTTTTTTATTTCAAATGTTTGTTGTATAAAATCAGCAGCACATTATTTTGTATTAAATGAGTTTAAGTTATGTAGCACCTGTCAACTCTTTGTTAAGAACACTGCTTTGGTATTTATACGTACAGTTCACTACTTCAGCTGAATGTGTTTGTTTCTTGACCAAGTCATTTTTAGGTCCTATATAAATATTAGACCCTTCTGGCAGACTGTGTTTAATAACACTAACAGAAAATAAAAGTATTAGAAGAAAGCATGCTATGAAAACGTAGAACATTTCAATATTTCTCTGCAAAACATAACATTATATTCTGTATATATGGCTGTCAGATTTCAAAATACTGGGTTCCTTCTTGAAGGAGAAAGAATGATATAGACTAAGTTATTTTTATTAGGTATAGAATATGATACATTAATTATTTTCATATCACAGTAATACCTTGTATTTTGTTTGTATACAGAAGTATAGTCACATATTCATCAATTTAATTTATACAATTACTTTGATAACAGGACATTGTTGAGGTGGAGAAGCTTGGGAAATTGCTATGTGAGGGGTTGCATTACATACAAAGTAGTTATTGAACTGAGTGAATGGACTGATATCCATTTTGATGTCTCCACTTGCCATCACTCAGCACAGCCACTATCAAAAACTACTTAACTTTTCTTGGTTTTATGTTAATGCTTTATGCTTGTCCTTTCACAGCAACTGATGAGTTCACAAAAGCTTATTTTGTATATGGTTATTAGTCTATAACTGCTTGAATTCAGACTAACACAGGTAACTACCTCTCTTGGTTCTGTCTGTCACATATGGTCACATTTCTTTGTTCTTTAAAGCTTCTCATAGTCATATACAAATGTGAACTTTTTATCCCCATTTGGTTGAACAAATTTATCTGCTTATTTGACTGTTCACAGGAAAGAAAAGAAAAAAATCAGAGTTGTCTTATTCAACAAGTCTTTGGTCAGGTCTGACCTGAGTGGTGGCATGCTATACCAATCCCTGGATAAAGACACTTCTCTGTGGACAGAAGTATGCTTTAGTCTGCTTTGGCTTGTCTTGGAACAGCTGGTGGAGATCCTGCATGGGTAGATAAATTCCTTCTGTTTGCCTATGCAACAGATGATGGCATAACTATTATGGAAGAGTTGCAGACAAGCTGTTTGTCATTCTGGAAAAAGAGTTGCATTCATTATTTCTTTGAGAGGGTGTACAGTCTCTCCACAAAATACCAGCGAGGCTATTTCTTTATAGCAGAAATATAGGAACGATATTTTTTAAAACAGAATTCTGGCTAGATTTCAAATTTTGTAATTAGAATATTTATATATCTGTTCTCTAGCAACTTAGTTTTGAAGTCTTACTTTTGAAGTCTTCTTTCACATTATAGTTCTGTCTTTAGCAAGTTAAATAACAATGGAAAGGTACATAGTGACCTTTCTATCTGTAATAAACTGTAGCTGTAATCAGCTTGATTAAGGATCTGTGAGACTTCTTGATGAAGTAATGCTATACCTATTTGTCTTTCTGTTCATAGTTTAACTGATAAGGTTATTTGGCTTATTCAAACATAGAAGAGTTCTGTTTTAAATTAATTCCTTCACCCTCATCTTAGAAATAAAAATGTTTTGTTTTAAAATTCAGCTATTATAATCCACTGGACTAGTATCACTTCAAGGAATATCTTTGTTTTATTCCTTACTTGAAGGTATCACCAGAGGGCGCCCAGCTAAAGCAAAAAACCCCCAAACCCCACATACTTTAAGAAAGCAACCATGAAAACCTACTTCTACTTCTACATATCCTCTTTGGAATTTTCCCTCTATGTCCCTATGTTTTCAAACTGTAAAATGTAAATTATAAATATCTAGACAGATAGTCAGATGGATTAGTTTTGGTGTTCAAATAAAAGAAAAAGTGATGGACTATATCAAAGAAAAGAAATAATCCAGACATTTCAGCATTTATTTAAACTAATAATTAGTACTTAATGGTTAATCCAGAAACTTGAGATAATTAAATATGACAGTTTGTAAATTATATTTAATAAAAGATTACTTTGAACTATGGGCCTTTGCTAGCTAATATTTTGAGCCCTACACTATAAGTCTATGAATGAGCAATGAGAAAAGATGTTCAGATTATGGGTGTGTGAAAAAAAATCACAGAACTTCCATACCATAGGGAGAAGATCAAAACTGTGTTAATATGTCCCGTAATACGTAGAGTAATACGTCTCTGAAGAAGGAAAAGGAGAGATAGGAAGAGTTTTCAGTTGGTTCCTTTACTGAAAGAAAATAATTTTACATTTGCCCTGCTCAATAGCTGCAAAATGAAATAGCCTAAACACTATAATATATAACTAATATACCCGTGTGGAGATGTGCTGGGCCTGATGGTCCATTTTGCAGAACAAGTGTAAAATTCTCCCATTCTGGTTTGGTAACTTGTTACACCCAGTTTGCATAAAGATGGAAGACTATGACATGCAAGACTGGAAAATCAGGCCCTATATTTCCTCTCTTCACATAAAAAATTACCAAGCATAAGAAGTTAATTAGTTTGGGTTCATACTAGGGATATATTTTGCCAAATATGCTCATATTCAACAACAATAAATTTAAAAAATGCAAGTAAGATTTTATCACATGATTCTGATATTAATAGTTATATAAACAAATCATACACAGTTTGGTTCCAAAGTCCAATGCTAGCTGTTAAGATGAGATAAAACAAAGACCAGTTAGGTATATGTCTGACTGTTACTTTTATCCATCACTGAACAAAGGAACCTTCTCAGTTTTTCAAGTGGTATGTTGAGTATACCACCAAGTTGTACAGTGATTGATATTGCTCCCACTTGCATTTTACTTTGTGATTCTTGATCCTGAAATATACCTGCTTTGTGCAGGTGTATTTCACTGAAGTACTGGGTACTGCACTGATGCAAGGATCCCTAAACAAGGCAAGACTGTGGTCTTCTCAGAGCCTATACAGGAATACAATCTATGATAACCTCTTGTCTAGATAATAGATGGTAGCTTTCAAAATGTGATTATAGGAACCCAAAACAACACGCATACCTAGTGAAGTGTTTCTACTTTCACATGGAAACGAGAGGCTTGGATGGCCAGTACAGTGGAGAAATTGTTGGGAGGGAGAGAAACTGGAGATGCTGGGGGCTGGTAACTGTTACCGTGAAAGAGAGGCCAGTGTAGGATTCTGGAAGAAAGCAAATTAGCAGGATGTTTCTGTGAGCAGGATCTGTTCTGATTAGCACGACACAGCTAAGTGTTTGTAACTGAATCCTATTTAGGTTTCAGAGTTAATAATGCATGGAGGGAACAGAGTAGGTCACACCTCTTCTATTGTTTCACACTGTCCTCAGACAGACATCAGCTGATCCCAACATGAGTTACACTCCTTTCAACAAGTTTCCTTTCAGCCACCAGCTCAAAATTTGATCTGTTATCGTAAAAGAACAAATTCCAGGGGACAACTTTGCAACCAAAAGTGAATCCCGTGTGAAACACAGGCACAGGCCTCACAAAGCGTGGCCACTGCAGGAAATCATTTGATGCTTCCAGTAAGAAAATCATAAGCAAGGCTGGAGATCAGCCTTCAGCGACTTGGGAGTCTCCTGACAACCACATTGCTGGAGCAAACACATGGGCCACAAACCCACTAGGCAGCTCACTTTGCACACTGACAGCTAAGGAAAGGTGTTTTCTAGTTTTAGATGGGGTGGGATGGGACTTTAGAGACTGCTGGGTCAGATGCTCTGATGAATGGGTCATACATAATAATATAGAATACATCACATGGCCTCATAATAGAATACTCCAGCCCTTAATTTCTATGATTAAATAAGATATTATATTATATATTAAGGGATGGAATAATATAATATAATATAATATAATATAATATAATATAATGCGATGGGATAAAGACTCGGCGCCCAGCAGGCAGAGCCGGAACAGGACAGGGCGGTCCGGTGCCGTGACCTGCCTCCCCGCGCTACTGGCCCTTTAATTCAGGTGAGTGTTGGCACGGAGCCCTGGCCCCGCCCCTCAGGGGCACGCATGCGCTGTGCGGGCGCTAGGAACCTCTGGCGCCATGGGCGGGCGCTGAGCAGGGGCGCCCATGGCGGAGCGGCGCGCGGAGGAGCCGGACGACCGGCTGTTGTTCTCGGAGCCGGAGCCGGAGCCGGGGCCGGG
>NW_017728948.1:34207653-34220141 GCF_001723895.1 Crocodylus porosus
CGGGGCCGTGCGGCTGCGGGACGGCGGTGGCGAGGAGGAGGACACGGGCCCCGAAGGAGAAGGCGAGGAGGAGCCGCTGCTGGGCGCGTCCGCCGCCGGCCGTAGCCGGGGCGCCGGGGCCGCCTGGGACAGGGACACGCGCTGCCCCGCAGGTACCGCCCCTGCCTCGGCCCGGGCAGCTGCTTGGGGCTTCGCCCCTCTCGGAGCCTGTCCCCGTCCCAGGTGTCTGTGTGGACCTGCTAGGGGGCTCGCGGGCAGGCCTTCCCCCTGCTCTTCTCAGCCCCTCTGGACGCTTGGCTGGTCCTGGCTTCTTTCACTTGGGGCCCCAGCAAGGTGCAGCAGCTAAAAAAGCCTTTTAGTTGCTGCCCCTCCTCTGTACCTGGCTGCTCCAGTTGGTCATGAGTGACCTGCTCAGGACCCCACCCAAGGTAGTTATGCCAGGACAGTGGCAAGATTAATTGTGGTTATGTGGGGAGCAGTGGTGGGTTAATTGCCACCCCTGTGACAATGCTGCCACCTCTCTTTCCCATCACTAAATTGCAAGCCATGTGGGGAGCCCCACAGACTGAATGACTTGGCTCTGTTGCTCAGGTTTGCCCTGCAGACCCATCACTGAATGAAGGTATTCTTCTCCAACGCGTCACACTTGATACTTGCTGACCCTCTGATTCCCTATAAATGGTCAATACATCTGCAACATGTACTGTTCTGTATGTTTCTATAACTCCTGTCATGAGCGTCTGAAGAACGTGGTTCAGTAAGCAACGTGATGAGCCTTTGTCCTGGGTCTCTTTCCTATCTTCCCAAATGGGAAATTTGAATTTGTATGGTTTTATTGGTTTTTTCTTTAAGATGTTTGTCCTGCTCAATTTTTATGTTAGAAAGCAGGTTTAAAAAGTTCAGAAACTGAACTTAGAATGGAAGACAATGAAGTTTGTGATGGTTGCTCATTCCGTAATCTAGAGGCAACCAACCCCTCAATGCCTACACAGACCAACGTTATCCTTATGGCTTTATCCAAATCTTTATCCTTCATCCCTAAGTCCGTATCACCATATGCTGTAAGGCAGGGCTAGGAACCCTACGTAGTCTGGGCTGCAGTCTTGGGAACCACACGTAGCACAGGCTGCAGACCTGGATGTCGCTTGCTGCATTGGAATCGCTCTCCAGCTTGCCCTGCTGCACGTGCAGCGGCACTCTTCTTGCTTCCTGGCTTTGGGCGCTGATCACATGTTTTGGGGGAAGCCGGGCTCCTTCCTCCTATGTGCAGAATGAGCAACCTGGCCCCCTTGCTGTGCATGGAGCTTGGGCACCCCAGCCCCCTCTTACTGCACTGTTCCACCCCCAGTAGCAGGGAAGGGAGCCCAAAGAACCTGGCATGGCAGGAGCAACAGTGGCAGGTGGAGAGTAGGGTGGGAATGGCAACTGAACAGGAGCCCTGCCTTAAGAATAAGTGCTGAGGCCTTGAATCTGCTGTGTACAACTATGTAGTACACTTCCTTCCCCATCCCCCCATTCCTCATGATCACACATTGAGCACAACATATGATCATACATAGCTCTGATTTCATTGCACAGTGTATAACAGGCAAATTCATAGTGCTCAGCTGTGTGATGTGGTGTTTATCCTGGGGGAAGGATGAGCTCAGAAAAAGGGTGAGAACTACTGAAAGGTCTCATTTCCTGTAGAAAATTGAATTCGTGTTTTTTTTTTTTTCATAAAGCAGTTCAGTAATCTGTAACAGGCTTGGATGTAGTCCTGTGGATAGCTGATGTCAAGCAAAAATACTGTCATGATACTTTTTGTTCATCTCAGTTATGTTTTAAAGATATTTAAAACAAAGTTATATCCAAAGTATGATGAGGATCAGGGTACTACAACAGATGCTCTCGGAACACCCAGCGGACACTACTAGTTGGTGGTCCCTGGAGAACAGGCTGCTATTGATCCTGCCTTTTTGTTACTTCTTGATCAGTTTGCATTAGAAGACATAGATGTATTGTTTCTCTCACTTTTTAGTATCTTAAAAACCCCTAAAAACTGCTGAACCACCTAGAGGATGTTTCCTCATTAGTGGAAATGGAGGTGGGCTGTGAAATCATGAGAAGTTTTTGAGTAAAAGCTTGTTTGCACTTGGAGTTATTCAGAGACAGTTTTTCTCAATGCATCGATGCATTGAGAATTACTATTACAAAAAGGCTGCTTTTCTACAACTTTAGGTAACCACGCTTAAACTGAAACAAGGCACGCTTTAATCTGGAATAGGTGTCCACATATGGTGGTGTTTGAGATTAACCTCTTCTCCACATACGGTGGTGTTTGAGATTAACCTCTTCTAAACAACTTCTTATGCAGACAAGCCCAAATTTCTTTGCTAAATGGCTACAACCTTTTCTACACAAATAAAGTTAGTGATTTTATCTTGAATACAAAAATGTGGAAAGTTTGTCAAATACTTACGATTTGCGAGTATGTAAACAGCAATAAAATTAAAATCATGGCATTTTTTTGTGGTGCAACTTTGTACAAATATGAACAAGTTCTGTGGCCTAGCTTTTCCTACAAAATTTCTTTTGGCAGAACTCCAGTTCTGTTGTCAGTTTTGTGCATTCACACTTTCAGGCAACAGAAACCCCCTTTATGCCAACAGAACTATTTTACCCTTGCTGAGTGGAGTAAGGCTTCTACACTTAGTTCTGACAATATAGCTATTGAGTAGAACTGCATAAACTGTCAGAAGTGTGTGCAGGTGGATGTTGGTTGGTATTAGTGGCTGTTGCTAGAAGTCCTGTTAACAGAGGCAGGTAAATCTAGTCATAGCTTGTGTTAAGTAATATGCAAAGAATTTTCATGATTAGTCCATTTGAATGCTTTAAAGCTTGAATATTAACTGGAAATAATTAGGCCATTGAAGTGAGCTGTCAATTGTCTGCCTAATAAGTGATTGGTGAGGAGCATTATAGCATCTGAAATTGTGGAAGAGCTTACCAAGAATATTAAGCAAACCTGTTAAATAGGAAGTATCCTGAATAATTTTCAGTGCTTTTAAAAAATGCTTTACTTTCCACTACCTTTATGTCCATCTTTAGTCAGGTAGACAACTAGATTCATAGACATGATCAATAAAAGCTTTAGGCTTTTAGTTAACTTACGTTCTTACAGATCTGTTTTTGAAGCATATATGGCTCGGGTTTTATTCTTAATATATTTCCCTGTATGTACAAGTCCTGAGCAAAGTAAACATTTTTATGATGGGCTCATATGGATTGACAGAAACTTGACTTGGCATTTCACTTTTTTTAGACACTTTCTTGAAACCAGTAAGAAAACTCCCACTGATGGAAATGGGGGTGTTGCCCACTGGCATCAAAAGGTATCACCTTTTGATCTCCAAAGAGTATTAGTGCCTTCTTCCTGCTTAACTTTTACTAGTTTTATTTTATATTTATTGTTAATGATCATTTAAATGGTTCTGTGGTACTTAGGATAATTTTTATTTTTCAGGAAGTACTGCAGAGATGAATTCATTTCTGGATGATCCAGAATTTGCTGAAATTATTTTAAGAGCAGAACAAGCTATAGAGTGTGCAGTTTTTCCGGAAAGAATCTCCCAAGGATCCAGTGGAAGTTACTTTGTGAAGGATCCAAAGGGGGTGAGTATATTATTCCCAAATCAGACAGATAATAATCAATTTACTTTATTTGGAGAAGAGGAGCAATATGAAACTACCAAAACAACAGTTTATTTAAACAGCATGATGTTTAGTTTTATTTTGGTAATTTATGAACACTTCTGTGGGAATTGCTTTGATCAACTGTTTTGTCTCCTTGCTATGCCTAACAAGATATGGTCAACTGAAGAGCAGTCTTCTTTTAGAGCAGGGGTGGGCAATTATTTGAGCCTAAGGGCCACATGAGAGGTTTTAGTGAGCTCTTGCAGGCTGGGTCAGTGTTCTCTACCCTGCCTGCCCCTCCCCGCTTTCCCCCAAATACAACTTGCCAAAATTCCTTGTGGGGCTTTGGGTGGGCAGGGAGCAGTGTTCCAGAGCAGGATGGGCAGGATCTTCTCTCTGCACACCCTGCCCTGTGTGGAGGTCAGGACAGGAGAGCTCACCCAGGCTGTGGCTGGCCTCTTTGGGGCTCCGTGTGGGGCCACGCCTTGCCTAAGGCAGGCCACAATGTATTCCTGCCCATGCCTGGCAGCCCTGGCCTGGGCCCTGGTCAGTGCAACTTCTGATGGGGCTGTTCCAGTGCAGCTGCAGCCAACCAGGTGCTGCCCTGCTCCCCTCACCTCCAGCAGGAGCTGCCAGGCTGAAGCGTTCCCCCTGCTGCCCAGAGTAGTGCAGCAGGGACAAGAGTGGGAAGAAGAGTCACTGCTGGAGGTGAGGGGAACAGAGCAGCACTTGGCCCGCTGTAGCCTCAGCCTTTCCTGAAGTTGTGTGCTGACAGAGGGCTGGGACTGCAGAAGTGTAGTGGAGGCTGTCCCAGTGGGACTTGGCCTATGTAGAGTGTGCAGGAGTAGCTATGGGCCGGATCCAGTCAGTTGGTGGGCTGTATTTTGGCCACTTCTGCTTTTAGAGTAATATTTATTCATTTTCTTTGGCTTACACCAAATAAAATATATAAGGATTAATAGCATGCCCATTTTGTTAGAAAGGAAATAACAAATCCTTGCCCAAAATTTATTTTTTAAGTAACATTAGAATAACAGACACTCGGTGGGATAGCTCTTGTGACTGGAGCACTGTCATGGATGGGTGCAAACTGTTCAGGAAGGACAGACAAGGAAGAAGAGCAGGAGTTGCATTTCATGTGTGGAGAGAGAGAAGAAGAAAAAAAAGAAAAGCTATATGACTACTCAGAGCTCCAGTATAAAACTGGAGATAGACCTGTTGAAAGTCTCTGGATTCAGGCTAGGAGGGAGAGCAACAAGGGTGATGTTGTAGTGGAGGTCTGCTATAGACCATCAGACCAGGAAGAAGTGGTGGATGAAGCTTTCTTCAGGGAGCAAGTGGAAGTTTCAAAATCACATGCCCTAGTTCTCATGGGGAGTGTCAGTCATCCTAGCATCTGCTAGGAGGTCAGTGCAGCAGAGCACAGGGAATCCAGGAAGTTTTTGGAGAGTGTTGGGGACAAGTTCCTGGTGTGGCCAACTAGGGGCTGTGCTCTTTTTGACCTGTCGCTCACAAACGGGGAAGAATTGGTGGGGAATGTAGTATAGTGGTTGGCAACTTGGGCAGCAGTGACCACAAAATGATTGAGTTTAGGATCCTGAGGAAAGGAAAGATGGAGAGTAAGGACCTTGGCCTTCAGGAAAGCAGATTTTGACTCACTCAAGGAGCTCATGGGGAGGATCCCCTGGAAAGCCAAACTGAGGAGAGGAGTCTAGGAGAGCTGGCTGTACTTTAAAGAAGCCTTAGTGAGAGTGTAGGAACAAACCATCCCGATCTACAGGAAGCCTAGCAAGTATAGCAGAAGACCAGCTTGGCTTAGCAGGGAACTCTTCAGTAAACAAAATCGCAAAAAGGAAGCTTATGAGACGTGAAAACTGGGAAAAATAAATAGAGCATTGCTCGGGCATGCAGGAATGAAGTCAGGAAGGCCAAAGTGAAATTGGAGTTGCAGCTAGCAAGGGATGTGAAGGGGAGCAAGAAGGGTTTCTATGACTATGTTGGTAGCAAGAGGAGGATCAAGGAAAGTGTGGATTCTTTACTGTATGAAGGTGGGGAATGTAGTGACCAATGATGCAGAAAAGGATGAAGTGCTCAATGACTTTGCCTCAGTCTTTACAGGAAAGGTCAGCTCCCAGACTACTGCACCAGGCAGTGTAGTGTGGGGAGGTGGTGAGCAGCTGACAGTCAGGAAAGAACAGGTTATTGACTTTAGAAAAGCTGGACATACACAAGTCCATGGGATGCACCTGAGGGTGCAGAGGTGAGTGAGGTGCTTAGTTGGCCGATGTGATTGCAGAGCCATAGGGTCATCATTTTTGAAACTCATGGTGATCAGGATAGGTCCTGGATGACTGGAAAAGGGCAAGCATAGTGCCCATATTTAAGAAAGGGAAAAAGGAGGTTCCAGGGAACTACAGACCGGTCAGCCTTACCTCAGTCCCTGGAAAAATCATGGAACAGATCCCCAAAGAATCCATTTCTGAGCACTTGGAGAAGAAGATGATTAGGAACAGTCAACATAGATTCACCAAGGGCAAGTCATGCCTAACTAACCTCATTGCCTTCTATGATGAGGTGACTGGCTCTGTGGATGTGGGGAGACCAGTGGATGTGATGTACATTGATTTTTTTGCAAGGCTTTTGATATGGTCTCCCAACAACTTTCTCACAGGCAAGCTAAGGAAGTATGGGCTGAATAAATGGACTGTAAGGTGGACAGAAAACTGGCTGGAGCATCGGGTTCAGGGTAGTAATTGATACTGGTTGCCAGCTAGACATCAAGCCATTAAGTGGAGTACCCCAGGGGTTGGTTCTGGGGCTGGTTTTGTTCAATGTCTTAATCAACAACCTGGAAGATGGCACAGAGTGCATCCTCAGCAAGTTTGCAGATGACACCAAGCTGGGGGAGTAGTAGATGCACTGGAGGGTCGGGCTAGGATTCAGAGTGACCTAGACAAATTGGAGGATTGGGCCAAAAGAAATGTCATGAGGTTCAACAAGGGCAAGTGCAAAGTCCTGCACTTAGGACAGAACAATCCCATGCACCAGTACAGTCAGCTGGGGGCTGACTGGCTTGGCAACAGTTCTGCAGAAAAGGGCCAGGGGATTATGACAGGCAATAAGATGAATAGATGAGCCAGCAGTGTGCCCTTGTTGCCGAAAAGGCTAACGATGTACTGGGCTGCATTGGTAGGAGTGTTGGCAGTGGATTCATGGAAGTGATTATTCCCCTCTATTCAGCACCGGTGAGGCCACATCTGGAGTACCGTGTTCAATTTTGCACCCCCCCCCCCCCCAAAGGATGTGGACAAATTGGAGAGGGTCCAACAAAAGTGATGAAGGGGCTGGAGGATGTGATTTCTAAGGAAAGACCGAGGAAACTGGGCTTACTTCTAGAGAAGAGGAGACTGAGATGGGGATTTAATAGTAGCCTTCAACTACCTGAAGCAGGGTTTGAAAGAGGATGGAGCCTAGACTGTTCTCATTGGTGGCAGGTGACAGAACAAGGGACAATGATCTCAAGTTGTAGCAAGGTAAGTTTAGGCTAGATATTAGGAAGAACTAGGAGGGTAGTAAAACACTGGAACAGGTTACCCAGAGAGTTTGTGGAATCTTCATCCTTGGAGGTTTTTAAGACCCGGATAAACAAAGCTTTAGTTGGGATGATCTAGTTGGGCGTGGTTCTGCTTTGACCATTGAGTTAGACTATATGACCTCCTGGGGTCCCTTCCAACCTTAGTTTTCTGAGATTCTACACAACTATAGTATTGGGAGGGACTGCAGGGGTCATCTAGTCCAATTCTGTGTACAAATTAAAAATTGGCTGTTGTTAAGCCATCCCATGCACATGCTTATTCAGTTTCTTCTTAAAAACTACAATGAAGAAGATTTGCACCTTTCCTGAGCAGCTGGTTCTCACAGTAAGGAAGTTTATTCTGAGAATTAATCTAAATATGTTTTGCTGGAGTTTAAACTCTTTGCTTTGCATCCTGTGCAGCCAGAGATAAGTTGTTTTTCCTGTTTTACATGTTAGCACTTAATATATTTGAAAACTTTCATTATGCTCCTGTCTTAATCTCCCTTCTTCCAAACTAAATATACCTCCTGGCTATAGCACTGCACTTTGTCTACCTTACCTTGTACAGCATGTGTATCTGAATTCCCCCTCCCAGTTTTATTCTTTTTCATATGCAGAGTCCAGAACTACTGGGAGGAGTTGTGGAATCTCCATCCCTGGAAACTTGCAAGAGCTGGTTAGACAGACACTTAACTGGGATGATTTGGATGGGTGACACTTGGGATGGTTTAGCCAGGGATGATCCTACCTTGATCAGGGACTGAATTAGATGACTTTGAGGTCCCTTCCAGCCCTACTTTCCTATTATCCTCTGACTAGGGGTATACTTAATTCATGCTTGTGACTTCTTTTTTTTTTTTTTCTACGGTCCCTGAAAAGCTGGAGCCCCGTTGTTTGGGGGTGAGGGGGAGAGTGGCAAAGGCTTTGGAGAGAAGAAAGAGGATTTGCAAACAAGCTGCCAGCAGCCTTAATGCAGGGAGGAGGGGAGGGAGAAAGCAATTGTCCTTTCCTGGAGGGCTTTAAGTGAGCAGTGAGGGTGAACATTAGATGTTTACTTTCTTTGCAGTTCAAGTAATCATCTGGCAGCTAGAAGCTGGTGTTACTTACATGCTTCCTGGTCTGGCTGCTGCCCCTTTCTTAGCACCTGGTTTGTTCCCACATGCTTCACTAGGGGTTTATGAACTCTGGATGACCTGACTGCTCTTTAAAAGTGGTTCTGGTGTTCTAGTGGCCCTGTAAATACCTTGTAAATGTATTGTTAATAGATGCCAAGTTTACCATTGTTCTGTGTAAATATGCTTTACAGTGCGTTTTAAGTCTCCTGGTTTACTTTTAAATCACTGTTGTTTTGTGCTTTGTGTTTCCTAAATATTTTGCTGGTTCTATGTGTTCTTGTGTCCCTGTATCCCTATCATAGAAGTAGGCAGAGATTTTTCAAAAATCTGGTTTTTGTAGCCCTGCAATCTGTTTCTTGCAGGTTAGAGCTTTAATTGAGCAATTAGCCTGAACAATAGGAGGTAATTACTTGAATTGAAAAGAGAGTTAACATGGGGTTGAGCCTGTATTAATTACATGTTAATTACATGTTTCCCCATCTCAGCCTGTCTCTCTCTCAGCAAAGGGTGGGTTTTCCTTCCCAGGAGAGGGTGGGGGAAGCCATAAAAAATCACCATTGCTTTGAAGGGGCAATGAAAAAAGCAGGTGGCCCTGTGAATTGAGTACATCCATACCTATGATAGCATGCACATGTATGCAGTGTATTCTCATGTAGCATAGCTCCCAAGTAAGATATTCATTTTTTTTCTTCTCAACATTTGGCCTTCCAAGACCAGATATTTCCAGAGCCGTGGCTGACTGTAACATGGGTCGGCAGTGTGGGGAAGCAGTCAGATAGGCCAACCGTACCTTGTCAGGCATCCACAGATGCATCTCGAGCAGGTCCAAAGAGGTGATCCTCCCCCTCTATGCGGCACTGGTCAGGCCGCGGCTGGAGTACCGCATCAAGTTCTGGGCCCCATGCTTCAAGAGGGATATGGACAACATGGAGAGGGTCCAGAGGAAGGCCACTCATGATCAGGGGGCGGCAGGGCAGGCCCTATGAGGAGAGGGTATGGGATCTGAACCTGTTCAGCCCCCGCAAGAGAAGGCTGAGGGAGGGGATCTAGTGGCGTGTTACAAACTAGTCAGGGGGGATCAGCAGGCATTGGGGAAGTCCCTGTTTCCCTGAGCACTACCAGGAGTGACCAGGAATAATGGTCACAAGCTGGTAGAGGGTGGATTTAGGCTAGATATCAGGAGGCACACTACTTCACGGTCAGGGCAGCTAGGATCTGGAACCAACTTCCAAGAGAAGTGGTGCTGGCTCCTACCTGGGGGTCTTTAAGAGGAGGTTAGATTAACACCTTGCTGGGGTCGTTTGACCCCAGTAATCTTTCCTGCCACGGCAGGGCATCGGACTAAATGATCTACTCAGGTCCCTTCTGACCCTAGAAACTATAGAATAAGTCCTTTTGGAACTGTACTGTCCAGGAAGTGTATTCCAGGAGATGACCTGGGTGTGTCAACAGGAGCTTCCTAGAATGATGGGACAGCAACAAGGCTGGGTCCAGATCCTTGTAAAGGCAGTAGCAAAACTGTTACTTCTTTCCTGTAACTAGTTCTTTGTATAAGTTCCTGCAAATCAGGTGTGGCCAACCTGGGGCATTGGTACCACAAGTGGCACATGTAGCCTCTGTGTGGCCTCTCCAGATCAGGGAGGGGACTGGCAGCACAGTAGCAGGTAAGACAGGGAGCAGAAAGCAAAGCAGCAGATAGGGCAGGGAGTAGCAGGGAAAGGAAGAGCAGGCAAGAAGCACAGGGCTTGGAGCAGAAAATAGAACAGAAGATCAGGTAGGGGTAGGATTGGAGTAACACTTTCCAGCTTAAGAAATGCACTGTGATTTTTGGAGGGTTGTTTGTGGTGGGGGGGAAGGTGGGCAGAATATGTTATTTTAAATTATCCAACTTGGCCTACTCAACTTTCTGATGAAGAAGTCTTTCTTTTTCAATGTCTTTTCAAATAAGTTACTGTTCTAGTTCTAGTATTCTGAGTTTTGTGGGAAAGGCAAAGAGCAGTAATAACCACTACCAAAAACCCTTGAACCAAAATCAAAAGCCCTAGAATCCGTCTTAAGCAAGTACAGAAATCCAAAGAATTTTGGAAGGTTTCAGAGTATTTACTGGGCTTCCTATGACCACTAGGTTCTCAGCCAGAGCTAGCTTTAGGAATTTGTTAATCCCAAAAATCCCTGATTGCATTGCATTGCCAAATACTTTACAGTGTGGCTACAGTGTTGGGCTTTCAGTATACCTTCCAACATTGCTACATCCCAAGAAATATAGTTTGTATGTGTTCATGTGGGGATTGGCATTAAAAAGCCATTTAATTAATAACTGCTATATTACACAATGTTAAAACTGATGCAGATTTCTTTGAGCTATGTGCTTTCAGTGAGATTTATTTTTGTATTGTTGAACGTGGTAGATCAATTGAGCATGAAGCTATGTTGACGGATCTATCCTAAATCCAGATTTACCAGGACTTCAGATTAGTGAGAATATAATTCATAGATTGTAGAGTTGGACGGGACCACAAAGGATCATCGTGTCCAACCCCCTGCCCCTGGCAGGAAAGAGGACTGAGATCAGATGACCCCAGCTGGGTGACTGTCTAGCCTCCTCTTGAAGACCTCCGAGTTAGGTGATAGTACCACCTCTCTTGGAAGCCCATTCTAGATTCTGGCCACCCTTACTGTAAAAAATTTCTTCCTAATGTCTAACCTGAATCTACTCTCCGCTAGTTTGCACCCATTATTCCTACTTACTCCTAGGGATGCTTTGGTAAATACCACATCTCCAATTCCTTGTTGTCCTCCCTTGATAAACTTTCAGGTGGCTACAAGGTTTCCCCTCAGATGTCTCTTGTGAAGGCTGAAGAGATCCAGATCCCTCAACCTTCCCTCGTAGGGTCTTTCATGGAGTCTACTAATCATGTGAGTGGCCCTCCTCTGAACCCTTCCCAGATTCTCTATGTCCCTCTTGAAGTGCGGTACCCAAAACTGAACACAGTACTCCAACTGCGACCTGACCAATACCACGTAGAGGGGGAGCATCGCTTCTCTCTATCTGTTGGTCATGCATCTGCTAATGCATGACAAGGTGCGATTGGCTTTGTTACTCTGCTGGCTCGTGTTCATCTTGGAGTTAGCTATGACTCCAAGATCCCTCTCAGTTGCTGAGGTGGAGTACCTTACGTTTATCTTTGTTGAATTGTATCCTATTTCATTCTGCCCATTGATCCAGCCTGTCCAGATCAGCCTGTATCTGCTCCCTGCCCTCTGGTGTTTTAACTTTGCCCCATAACTTGGTATCATCTGCGAACTTGGAGAGGGTGCTCTCCACATCCTTGTGCAAATCATTGATGAAGATATTGAATAACACCGGTCCAAGGACCAAAGCCTGCGGGACCCCACTCCCCACCTCCTTCCAGGCTGAGAATGACCTGTCCACTACCGCCATCTGGATGCAGTCCCTAAGCCAGCTGGCCACCCACATGACTGTGTAAGCATCCACTCCACAGCCTGCCAGCTTCCCTATTAGAATAGGATGCGAACCTGTGTCAGAGGCCTTCTTAAAATCCAGGTAGATGACATCAGCCTCAGCTCCTGTATCAAGGCAGTGTGTGACCTGGTCATATAAGCCTATAAAGTTCATCAGACAGGTTCTACATGTGATGAACCCATGCTGGTTTCCTTTCAGTATAATTTCCCCTGCTGGGCCTTCACAAATGTGCTCTTTGATTTTTTTCCAGTATTTTCCCAAGGCTAGAATACTGAGTGGCCTAAAGTTACCTGGCTCATCCCTTCTCCCCTTCTTAAAAATGGGCACCACATTGGCTCTTTTCCAGTCCTTAGATCTGCCCGGAGCACCATGAGTACTCAAACAGCTGTGCTGGTGGCTCAGCTATGACACTGGCCAATTCCTTCAGCACCCGTGGATGGAAGTCATCTGGGCTGGCTGACTTGTACCCATCCAGCCCTTCCAAGTGCTCCTTTAAGTAAGTCAGCACTAACCTTTGGTGGTCTGGTGCCTTTTGGACATCTATCTGTGTTTCATAGATTTCATAGACATTAGGGCTGGAAGGGACCTCGGGAGATCATCGAGTCCAGCCCCCTGCCCAAAGGGCAGGAAGTCAGCT
>NW_017728948.1:34220267-34225696 GCF_001723895.1 Crocodylus porosus
GTAAGATCTGTTTTCCTGACCTCTGATCATGCACGTGGCTCTCCTCTGGACTCTCTCAAGCTTCTCCACATCCTTTTTGAATTGTGTTCAAGGTGGGGGAATTGTCTTGGTCAGTACTTAGGAATACTGAAGCAAAGAACTCATTGAAGAGCTCTGCATTTTTCCTTGTGTTGACCACCAGCTGTTCTGATTTGTCATGCAGGGGCCCTATGTTACTCTGCACTTTCCTTTTGCTCACTATGTATCTGTAGAATGACTTTTTATTGTCTGTAATTGTTGTAGCCAGTCTTGCCTTGGCCTGCCTAACTGATTCCCTGCCATAGCACGCCAGGGAGGTGCATTCCTTCTTGGTGGCTGTCCCCTGCTTCCACTGCCTATAAATCTCTTCCTTTGCCCCCATTCTTTTCTGGAGTTCTCTGTTCAGCCACGGGGGCTTTTTTTATCCTCTTACCCCCTTTCCTGCATAAGGGGATAGACTCCTTTTGTGCCCCAAGGATCACTCCCTTGAGAAATCTCCATCCCTCTTGGACCCCCATTTGCTCGATGCTCTGGAGTTTCATCACCTCATTAACTAGCCTTCTAAGTTTATTGAAGTTGGCCCTTCTGAAGTCTAACACTTTAGCCTCATTGGATATTTTCCCACCCTTTTCTGGATAGTGAACTCTACCAGGTGATGGTCACTGTCTCCCAGGATAATGTGTACTCACAGGTTCCCCATGAGACCATCATGCATGTCAACTTTTTAAATTTTTGTCTGCGTGGCATTTTCTGATGGAAATAGATTTTTTGTTTTCACACTTTGAAGATAGTTGCTGTATCTGCTCCCTGTTGGAAAGACCCAGTGAAAGTCCTTTCTGTAGATGTTTTTTTTTCCCTTGGGTACCTAGAAATGCTGTTTGGCTTGATGTGGAGATAAAGGAGGGAGTGGTGGTTAACCTTGGTGCTATTTCTTCTGTAGACAATGTGCTTTATTATGATTATTTTCATTTCAGTATTTATAGTTGTTTTGAATTTATAGTGGTTTTTAATCCACATGGTAGAGAGATGATATACCCTGTTTTGCTGTTTAGAATAGCCACTGTACAACAGGTTTTTATAAAGTTACTATTTTTACATGGTTCCTGTGTATGAATTGTATATATCAAATTTGAGGCAAAATGAAAGAACAAACTGTAGTGTACATTGAGGATATTATTTCTGCCAGGCACCTTGACTTTTAAATTCATGATTCCAGTAGTGATTTTTTTTTTTTAATTGATAGGCTGGAAGCATTCATTTACATTTATTTTAATCTATTTTTATTTATGCTATTCCTCTTAGTACAGCCTCAAAGTCTTTGTACAGTTTTCTTTGCAGCATCTTTTAGGGAAGACTTCTATTTTCTATTTCATTGTTACAAGTCAGGATATTTTATTTAACTCAGTATCTAAGGTCAGAGTTCTTTTTCCTTTTCTCTACACCCTCCCTCCTCCCAGATGCTCTCAAATCCAGTTTCAAACAAGCAGCGGGCTGTTACACAACCCCACATCAGTCTGGTTTGGTGAGTTGCTTTCTCCCTCTTCCCTACGGGTAGGGTGAATAAATTTTCTTCTTGTGTTGGGAAAGAAGCAATCAGATAAGTGTTCATTTTCTTGTTTTGTGCTTTCCAAGTGTTTTAGCTTGTTGGAGTTGCATCATAGTCTTGTAATGTGTTGCCAGGAAAGTCGTCTTCCTTTACTATTGGTAAGCTGAAAGTATTTGTTTTACTTTCTTTGCGTTGCCGGAAGTGAAACTGTAAGGCACTGTGTTAAAACTGCCATCATGCTTTTTCAGTAGATCATGTCTGTGCTAAAATACTTAATGGGTAGGTAATGGTAGTGATATACAAGCCAAATCTGATTGTAGAACTGGGGGGAAATTGCTGGAAAACTATCTCTAACGTAACTTACTGTTATGAATGAAAAAGTACTTGGATTGCTGTTTAAAATATTTTTATGAAACTCCTATGCATTGGGCATTGTATTATACAGAACAGATAAAGATACCCTGATTCTGAACTTTCGGTTTTCTGGAGCTTTAGAAGAGTTAGGAGCCCATAATCGGTAGGTAATTTGTGAAGTCAGTAGAACCACTGTGGAGAGTGACATGGTTAGCAGACTGCAAACATTAAGCTGCAGATCCAACCTGAAGAATTCTGTAAAATTGATCAACCCTGGAGAATTCTGTAAAATTGAGCAACACTGGTGCTTTGCTCAGACTTTGGCAGACAAGGTTCTTTGGGTAGATATGATGCCTTTTATTAGACCAACTAAATAGTAGGAAAAAATGTTCTTTGCAAGGTTTCAGGCACAAACACCCAGAGAGATGTGACTGAGGCTAGAGTTGTTGTTGTGGCATGTGGTACTTTTGACATGTAGGCTGATAGCGTACCCTGTGGATAGCATGCATTTTAATACCATTTTGACTATAATCTAATCTTAATTTCATAGTTCACTACCCGTCATCAGTGCATCTTCATTTCACACTTAAGTTAAAGCATGATTTCTCAGAAAAGTACAAAAAAGCGAAGAACTTTTGAACTTGGCTGGTGTGAAGCCATGGGTAAGAAAGTAAATCCTTTGTATTGCATAGTCCAAGAAGCCCCTGTTAATAGGTGGAAAGAGAATGATCCAATGGTTCTCAATCTTGTTAGACTCCAGGCCCCTCCTAGAAGCTGGCGTTTTCTTTTTTGTTCACTTCTTGACTGCAGAAACTTATAACAAAGTAGTCCTGTTGCAGAGAACTTGGACCACAGGAGGTCAGAATGTTTTTGACACTGGATTGCTGATTGGCATCTTGGGGTTTATCTTGTGAATCATGGGTAGGTGTTCATACACCAGTGTTCATGTTTTGTGACACTTCACAGCACCTTTTAGGGAATCTCAGAGCACACTAACTGAGAATCACCGAGATAATCCTCAAACCATCTTTCCCTAGAGTTTAACAGTAACTTTCCAAAGATCAGTGAAGAAGTGTCTTAAGGTGGTTTGTAGGCCAAAGATATTTCTTCAGTAACTTAAATTTAGATATCCTCTGTGTGCTATCCAGAGGAAGGAAACTATAATATTTAGTTGGTTTAATAAAATATATCACATTTTACCCAAAGAACCTTGTCTATCTATGTCCTTAGACAACATGGCTACAACCAAAACACCCAAGATAGTGTTTATGTGGTATTCTTGTACCTTCCCCCCCCCATCCCCGTTTCTGTGCTGCTTGTCAGTTTTCTACTGCCCTGTTTCTGTTTGGGTCATCTGGATGGTCTTATTTGTCACTTTAAAAAAAATAAATGGCAAAGATGAATTTGGTAGACTGTGTTCAGCTGTTTCCCTTGTGTGGGTAGAACTCCCAAATGTAGCGCCACTGTCTGGAGATATGAGAGAGACATCTGTTTTCTAGATCATCAAAAAATGTTCCAAGCTGTTGCTGCTAGATTGATAATGTTAGTTGACCTGTTTATATTCTCTTCAAGTCTAGTATTTTTTTAGGTTTTTGTTTTTTCTTACTGTAAAGCTAGTAATTCCAGTTTTCAAAACAAATCAATGCAATATACATTTTGTTGCAACAGTAATATATTTATACAGACTTGCAACCTAAGTATTTCAGCATTATACATTCACAATGAAAAGCATGAGAGGAATAAGCACATATCAAATAAGTAGTGGTCCTCTAGTTCTCCTAGTCAACAAGTGCTGCCTTTTTGTTTCATCTCAAGTATTTTAACAAATTGTTTTGGCTTTGTCCATGCTAAAAGTTCAATTGGTTACAAAAATAGATTTGACAGTCATGTGATTCAAAGTGAATGTTATTTGAGTTTGTATCATAACTGTAGCTGACTTGCTAAAATCTGTATTTATCAGGTTTCAGTTACTTTGGGGAGACTGAGGCTATTGCACGTACTACCACAGTAGTGGGGCAACATTTTTGGGAGTCATGTCACTGTTAGCTCCATGCCCTCCCTTTGGACCTCCTTCTGCCTGATCAGCTGCTATGCTTTCTGTTTCCTGCCCTGTGCTCCCTGCCCAATCTGCTGTTCTGTTTTCTGCTCCCAGTGCTATCTGCCACTGCTGCTTGCTCCCTCCTTGGTCTGCTGCGTGGCATATGCAGAGGCTACCTGTGCCACAGGGTATATGCATGTGCACAAATTTGTTGGCCAGTCCTGTACTACTTCAGCAGAGTGTACACATGTAGCAATAGAATCAATGAGTCAGAAGGGACCTAGACACATCATTGAGTCTGACCCTCTACCATGGTCAGGAAGGAGCACTGGGGGTGGGAGGGGTCATAAGACCACAGCCAGGTGCCTGTTCAGTCTCCTCTTGAAGATTTCCAGGGAAGGGGAGAGCACCACCTCTCTGGGAAGACTATTCCAGGCTCTGGCCACCCTTACAGTGAAGTTAGGTTCAGGTTAGATATTAGGAAGTAGTTCTTCCTAATATCTAACCTAAACCTATCCTCCCTCAGTTTGTGGCCATTGTTCCTAGTGACTCCAAGGGGGACCCTGGTGAACAGACTTTCCCTGAGTCCCTGCTGCCGGCCCCTGACAAGGTTGTAGGCAGCCACAAGATTTCCCTCCCCCCGCCCCCAGTCTGCTTTTGTGGAGACTGAAGAGATTCAGGTCCCTCAGCCTCTCCTCATAGGGCTGGCCACGGAGGCCCCCAACCATACAAGTGGCCCTCCTCTGGACCCTCTCCAGGTTCTCCACGTCCCTCTTGAAGTGCGGCGCCCAGAACTGGACACAGTACTCCAGCTGCGCCTCATAGAGGGGGAGCAAGACCTCTCTCTACCTGTTAGTGATGCCCCTGTTGATGCATGAAAGGGTGCGGTTGGCTCTCCCTATTGCTTTGTCGCATTGGAGACTCATATTCATCCTGGAGTCGATTATGACTCCAAGTTCCCTCTCTGCCTCTCTGTGCTGCTGAGAGGGTCGGCCCCTAACCTATAACCATAATGCTGGTTCCCTCTCCCCAGGTGCAGCACTCTGCACTTGTCCTTGTTGAACCGCATCCTGTTCAGATCTGCCCACTTCTTAACCTATCCAGGTCTGCCTGGATGCGGTCCCTGCCTGCTGGTGTATTCACTTTACCCCACAGCTTGGTGTCATCAGTGAACTTGAACAGGGTACTTTCCACACCCTCATCCAGGTTGCTAATGAAGATGTTGAACAGCACCAGCCCAAGGACCGAGTCTGTGGGGACTCTGCTGCCTACACCCTTCCAGGTTGACATCAACCTGTCCACCACCCTCTGGGTGCACCCCTGGAGCCAGTTTGCCACCCATGTGACTGTGCATTCACCAATGCCACAATCCCTAAGCTTGCCCACCAGAATTGGGTGGGACACTGTGTTGAAGGCCTTCTGGAAGTTTAAGAAGATGACATCGACTTCCTCCTTCACATCTAAGCTCTTTGT
>NW_017728948.1:34225796-34261866 GCF_001723895.1 Crocodylus porosus
CCCTCAACATCACTTCCCCTGCAGGGCTCTCACAAATGTGGCCCTTGATCATTTTTTCAAAGACCTTCCCCAGGATAGAAGTGAGGTTGATTGGCCTGTAGTTGCCAGGCTCTTCCTTCCTCCCCTTCTTGAAAATAGGGACCACATTGGCCCTTTTCCAGTCCTCAGGGGCTTGGCCCAAGCACCAGGAGTCCTTGAACAGCCATGCCAGTGGCTCTGCAATGACACCAGCCAATCCCCTCAGCACCCATGGATGAAGGTCATCTGGGCCCGCCAACTTGGATACATCTAAGCCCTCCAAGTAATCCTTAACTAGGTCTGAACTAACATTCGGGGGACTTGCATCCTTCCTGGGCCTCTCTACGCTATCACCCGAGAGCACCCTATTGTCAGCAGACAGGAACACGGAGGCAAAGAACTTGTTGAAGAGTTCTGCCTTCTCTCGTGTGTCCATTACCAACTGCCCTGCCTTGCCCCGTAAGGGTCCAATGTTACCCCAAGACTTCTTCTTGCTGCCTATATACTTGAAGAAGGGCTTTTTGTTATCCTTAATCCCAGAAACTAATCTAAGCTCCAGTGCTGCTTTAGCCTCCCTTACCAAATTCCTACAAGCTTGGGTCAGGAAGGTATACTCCTCCTTTGTCCCTGCCCCCTGCTTCCACCACCAGTACGCTTTTTTCTTTGCCCTCAGGCCAGCCTGGATATCCGTGCTCAGCCATGGAGGTTTCTTGGGCCCTTTTCCCACCTTCCTGTGCAGTGGAATTGTGTCCTGCTGTGCCCCAAGGACACACCTTGAGGAAGGACCACCGTTCCTGGACACCTATAGTAGCTACACCCTGGGCTCCGAGTGCTTCCTTGACTACTGCCCTGAGCACATCCAAGTTGGCTTTCCTAAAGTCAAGCATTTGTGCTGTGCTAGTTATCCTCTCTACTTTTTCTCTGAATAGCAAACTGGATCATTTCATGATCACTGTCCCCTAGCCTCCCTTGTACTAGCACCTCCGCCACCAGGTCATCCCCAGAGGCTAACACCAGATCCAGTACGGTGTCTTCCCTAGTGGGGACAAGTACCTTCTGCACAAAGTGTAGGTCCTGTACGCATGTCAGGAACCTTTGTGAGTGGCTAGACCTGGCTGACTGCTCCTCCCATTTGATGTCAGGGTAGTTCATATCACCCATGACCACAACATCCTTTGCATGCATGGCCTCCCCCAGCTGCCTGGAAAATTCCAGATCCAGCTCTTCCTCCTGATGTGGTGGCCTGTAGTAAACCCCTGCTACCAGATCGCTCTCCCCCTGCCCTTCTTGAAGTTTGACTCGTAGGGTCTCAGTTAAGCCTTTCTCTGGTCCCATTTGGAAGGTAGAACTGGTATACTGTTCCCTAACATAAAGCACAACCCCCCCACCTTTTTTCCCCTTCCAGTCTCTTCTAAAAAACCCATAGCCCTCTGTGTCTAATGCCCAGTCAAATGTTTCATCCCTCCCATGTCTCCACTAGGCCAACCAGGTCGATTTTACTAATTGCAAGCAGGAGAGCAAGCTCCTCCTGCTTGTTCCTCATGCTTCTTGAATTAGTGAAGAGACGCCCTTAATCCTTCTGCGGGAGCCCTGGGCACTGCCCCCCACCCCCAACCTGAGAGACAACTGGTCCCTTGGTGTATATATATACCTGAGCTCTTACCTGGGCAGGTCCTACACCTGGTTGAGTTTTTTCTTGTTCCTGTGGCTCCCCATCCCCCGACGAACTTAGTTTAAAGCCCGCCAGAGGAGGTCAACTAGCATGTAAGAAAACAAACTCTTACCTTTTGGGGGAGAGATGAAGACCATCACACCCCCAGACGCTCTCTGATCTGAAGTGTAGGTCATGGTCCAGGAAGCATGACACCAACTCTGGAGGCGCCAGTTCATCTCACCGGCGTGCAGCAATAGGAGGGCATGCAGCAAGTGGTGGTAGCTGTTTGTAAGGCAGGTACACACTGGATAATCCTCTGCAGTACTTAGAAAAAGGGTGGTTACCTTATCATTAACAGATCAGTGTTGCATGTAGGCATCCAGTTCATCCTACAGAGAAATAACCTGAAACATATGGGAAAAAGAATGTCAGAGTAAACCTTTGCAAGATGAAATGCTGTGTACTGTTTATAGTGTATTAATCTGGTGGCATATTGAATGAAACAAACATTAATTGTTTATAAATTTAGTTAAAAACTCTGTTGGACAGACTGGTTTTGGCTTTGTAATTTTACTTTTCTTTCTGATCTTTGACATGTAGAACATTTTCACTTCCAAACTTACTGCTGCCCACTTTAAGGATTTTTTTACAGTACACAGGAGAACAGTAGCATAGAGAGATACCATTTGAAAAGTTACTGCTATGTGGATAAATAGTAAAATCTGATTGAAACTTGAACTGAATTAGGGCTAGTCAATATAGTTTCTTTATGTATATCCACTAGGACTTTTCACAAACACATTTTTTAAAACTTCAGTGCAGGAGTTGATCTACTGTAGGCAACATTCCCATGGGAAACTGCTGTATATGTACATACTGGCAGGCTGAGTGTCACTATGCTACTGCTGTTTCAGAAGTACGCCATTGTATAGCTGATTTCACAGGTTTCTGTTGCCTTCTGACATGGCCTATGGTAATAAACAAAATAATCTATCCTTGTCCTACTCTGCCTGGATTTGCTTATCCAGGTCATAATTAGTGTTGTTTGTTCTGTGATGTTACTTAGAGCAGGACATGTCCAGTCCTGTAATCAAGCAATTGCCCTTATTTTTCCAAGTAGTGCAAAGCTACATTTTATGATATCATTTCTAAAGAAAATGATAGGGTTTGAAGAAATTTAAGCTAGTTTTGCAACTGTTGTTTTACATCTAGGCTGCTTATAAATACCAGTAAGTGGCAGCTTAAAATGCAGATCGTTGTGTTTCTGATTTGTCAAATTTATCCATTTTATTTGTAGCTGATAGTCCTATGAAAGAATTACATTTGTTAATGACTTCAGGACAAGATTATATATAGCTTTTTTTTTTTTAAAAGGGATGTGTGTGAATCACTTAGCCTGCTGGCTTTGTCTCGGGAGGCTCTGCTCCATGAGGATGTCCTCTGCCAGTCCTCCAAAGCAAAGTTCAGCCTTTATACAAACAAACCAAATACCTGTATCCCCTTCCCCACCTCCCCCCCACCCAGTATTTGAGGGAGTCTGGTTGGTAGATAGTTTAAGGGAATAATTCAAAGTTTTTACAGGTAAATGGAAACTTGAACTATTTTCTTCGTAAATTTTAACATATCTTATAGTAGTGTTCCACCCCCCCCCCCGAGCCTGTAAATTTCCTCTCCTAGTCTCTTTTAGAGATCCAATAGACATTTTTAGCATCTAGTAGGCCCTTTTGCTTTGAAAATAAGGAGTGTTGTGTAAATCACAAATACATTCATAAATCACCAGCTGATTTGTCTGGTAAGAATCTCGGTGAAAATCTATTTTGAATTAAAAGATCAGGACCAGCAATGCTAAGGAAAGATGCATTTGTCCCTCAGGAAGCTTATCCATTTTTGATTAAGAACAGCTCTGCTGCATGGGGGAAGTGGGTGCTAGAGTTGAATGTCTACTTTTAAGTTTACCAAAAAATGGTCAGGAAGCTGTTAATTGAAATGTGCTCTGAGGAAATGTTGGCATTAGGTACATAATTCATATAAGTTAATATCTATGTTCATTTCAGTCTTTTTTTTAGTGCTCGGTGTTGGTTTATGTAGCAGAGTTAAAAATTGTCCCTAAAGAACATACTTACAGATTTTCTGAAATTTAGAAATACAGTCTGTCAGACTGTGTTTATCTTTTAACAATACATGTAAAAGTAATCAACAGTTTATGTAATAGATACATCATTTTAAGCTTTTTGTCTCTTCAAAGTGAATGAATTGGCAATTGGAGGCATTGCCAAATTTTCAGCAACTGAATCTGAAGCATCTGTACAAGAGAAGACAGCTTATTAGAGATGTAACCAAATTAAAAAATTCATTGATCTTAATGTGACGTTTATTGTAGCCAGAAACAATATCTAACATTTCTATGAAAGACTAGTATACTATAGTTGGGTCAATAACATATATTGCCTACAAAAATCCCCACTTCTGTTAGGCAGGTATTTAGCACATTTTGCTTGGTATAGTTGCATATCTGTTTTTAACATGTTAATGGGGAGATATTATGTATAAGGAAATCTGACTAGAACTATCAAACTGAGAGGAAAGATGCATGGGTTTTTTAACAGCTGCATGTGACAGCTGAAAATACTCTTAACCTCATTTAGATTATAAATCAACAGTCCCTTTTAATATAAATAAAATCCCAAGCTTCTATGATCAAGAGTTTTTTACTTTCAATCCATGGCATTTCTGAACAAGCCATTTGTTTCCAACTTATGAATGAAGATGAAAAATGTTGTTGTTTGTTTAGGCTAAAATAACAAGCTGTAAAGCAGACTGTATTTACTGATAGCAAACTGCTTTAAATTTGAAACTGAGTTTCCCTCATCAACTTGAAAAATTCTTGCACTTTGTATTATTCTCTGTGTATGACTTAAATTTTGCATTTTTTCCTTAGAAAACTATTGGAGTATTCAAACCAAAATCTGAAGAGCCTTATGGTCATTTGAATCCAAAATGGACCAAATACTTTCACAAGATCTGTTGTCCTTGCTGCTTTGGCAGAGGCTGCCTTGTTCCTAATCAGGGATACCTTTCAGAAGCTGGTGCCTCTCTTGTGGATAACAAGCTGGGACTAGGAGTTGTACCAAAAACTAAGGTAAAATTTATACTACCTAATATGCTAGCACTTAAAGGATGTGTCTACACATGCTGCTACATTGCCATAGCAATGTACTACAGCAACGTAGCATCTGTGGGCAAAAACCATGACACTGCAGCTACATCACCATCATGATGTGCTCCCTCAGTATAGTATGTTGCTGTGGCCATGTAGTGGCTAAAAATAACGAAGCACATGGCACAGTAACAACAGTGCCATAGGGACATATGTAGATGTGCCCAGAGATGCAAAATATGTGCAGTCTAGAATTAAACTGATTGTATTTGTTCTATCCCAGATGGGGAAAAAATGAATCGGTATTGGGATAAGAATAGTGCATGTGGATTATTTGTGCCATTGTAACAGGGTTAAATAATAGCAACTTAGGAGAGGGGGGATGCTGGGGGCACAGTGGCACTAACTCATGTTCCCCTCTGGAAATTCTAAGTTGCTGCATTCCTTTGCTTTTAGCAAACAACTGCAATCTAGTGCACATCTCACCCTCTCTAGTCATAGAGAGGTGATGACCTACTATTGGGAAAAGTACTCCGAAGTTTCAGTGTTGATATTGGTATAAAGGTCCATGTACTTCTTATGTCTCAGTATGAATGATCAGTATGATTTCTGAAAGATTTCACCTATCTGAATTGCCTTTTTCAGCTGCAAATAAGTGGTACTAAAAAATTTGTTAAAAGCATTAAGATTGTGAAATCGAGCACTGACAAGTTAGGAAATGTCAGAACTGATGTTGGCCATGAACTATTACTTAATGCATGCCATATAGATCCTGCATTGATTACAAAACTAAAATTTATTTCATGCATTTTTCAAAGGTTCTCACAGCAGTGTTAGTACTTGAAAACATTAGCACTCGTTGTTGATGAAGTCTCACTTGGGGCACTCACTTGAAGTCTTACCTGGGTCCAGGTCTGGCCCCCACATTTAAAAAAAATACATAGATAAGAATAGAGCAATAAAAATAAGACATCTAGAAAATTGGAACGGATGAAAGAACTTAAATGTTCTCCTTTGCTGCAATTCAGCATTCCTACCCTGTGAGTTTTAATCAGTGCCTACAAAATGAAAAGCACACCAGTAGTGGCTGATGCTTAACAGCTTGATTTAAGACTGTGTGCAGATGTTCATTTCTTCTAACAGAAGAATAGCCCAGGAGTTGGGCTGAATATAACAGATTTTTCTTTTATCTACATGGTAGAGAAACACTTTACTCTGTATTTATTCACTGTTAAGAATAGTCACTGTACAACAGTTGGTAAATTACTCTTTTACATGGTTCCTTTGTATGAAGTATATATTTCTAAAATGCCATGTGTAAATGAAATAGCAAACTAAGTGTACATTGAAGGTATTATTGTATAGGTAATCTGACCCCTTGGCTGGAGAGCTTTACAGATGAGATCTCCAGGCAGGGGGCATTAGAAAGCTGCTCTAAGCCAGCTCTGCTCATATGGTAGTCCATTAATTGACAGCCAGTTCTTTCCTCTGCCTGGAAAGGGGGCAGGCTGTCAAGTGGAATTTGGGAGGGTTCCAGCCCTGCGAGACTGCCCTCATGCCTCCAAGAAGCTGATCCGCAGGAGAGTGGCATGCTCCCACAGTGGCAATGCTTCCTGTTCTCCCTGGCAGGAAAATAGTCTTGTTCTTTGTACTCTGGGAGCTAAGCAGAGGGAGTGGCTTGGCACAAAGCCCCTGACTGCTTCTCCTATTGACCGTTCCTGTGTGAGAAGGAGCTGAGGCAGCTCTTCCACTCCCCTCCAGCAGATGGGAGGTGGGGAGCAGTTGCTCCCCACACCTCCAGATTGTGGTGACCTCATTTCAGGTAGTCATGGGAGCATTTCCTCTGGCTCCATTCCTCCTGGTCCCCAGAAGTTAAGGCAGGGGAAAGTGTGCAGACATCATTTCCCTGAAGAAACTCTCCCAGAAGCTATTTTAATCCTAGTTGTTCCTGGGTTTTTCTCTGAGCTGCCATTTTTTGCTCTTGAACACATTTGTTTTCTACTGGGTGGCAGTTCTCTTGGTAGAAACTGAACTTATGTATGTTGTATATAAGACTTTGGCATCATATAGGATTTATGAAGCAGAGATGGTGATAATATCCAATTCTCCAGTTCAGCATTCATCTTCTCTAGGCATGGTGTCATGTTTTTAGTGCAGTCCTGTCATTCACTGTAGTGTGTCAGACTACTGGAGGGGTAAGAGTTTTGCAGCCAAACATTCTCATTTATGGCTTGATTAGTTCCTAGTTTGTTCCAAGACCTATGCAGTAAATGAGACTTGGGGATCTATGGGAAGAAATAGTATTTATCATGAAATTAAAGACTAATGAGCCAAAAGGACAATCAGGGCTGCTTAGTAGCCTAAATTCTGGCATTGTCTAACTTCCAGATCCCTGACTTCGTCAACCCATCATAGATCCTTGTATGTAATAGTAATACAAAATTATTGCACACTGGCAAGCAGGGACCCATGTAAGAACAATTAATTTAGAACATTCTGTCCAGCGTGCATTTACATGTTCAGCCATAATATTGTGTGTGTGTTCACATATTAAATTTGCTTGTGTGGGTTCAGGAAGCATTCTGTTGTCTTGACTTAGGCAGTTGGTAATCTACTTTATTATATGTCTATAATTAAAATCAAAATGAAAGGCAGTCCCAAGCTTTTAACTTTGTATTTTAAGGTTGTCTGGCTTGTCAGTGAGACTTTTAACTACAATGCAATAGATCGTGCAAAATCAAGAGGGAAAAAATATGCTTTAGAAAAAGTGCCAAAAGTTGCTAAAAAATTCCATCGGATTGGATTACCTCCTAAGGTAAGCTCTTCTAAGATGATTTGTCAGAGTTTGTCTCTTGGTTTTTACTGCTTGTGTCTGTGCATGCTGGATCAAAGCCAGGGCATTTGTAAGTAACTTCACTGCCTTAAGATCTGTTCAATCGGATTTTTTCCTGCAAGTGAAAGGGAGGTAGCTGTACATAAACTTTGGTCCAAGTCGTGAAATTTATCCCATTTGTTGATTTTTAAAAGCTCTGTTACATCATTGCACATCTACATTTTCTGTTAAGGACGAACACTTCCTTTTAAGGGAGAAATGTATCTTGTCTCTTTTTACATTTGTTCTTTGCTTATGCCCTTTTCCTTCCTGTAATAGTTACCTTTCTCTGCCTTTCAGTCTGTCTGCCCTCAGTATCTTTTCTGTACTATGCTGTTCTTCCTCTTCTTCTCTTTCTTGTTGTACTCATATCTGCTCCAAGCTTTTGAATCTTTCTTTCAAGCATTATTTTTTTTATTTAGATTCCTCATTTTATGTCCCTCAGTGTGTTCTTTCTTTTACTGTCTCCTGTCTTTCTAAGCAAAACCCTATAAGAACAACATTCTTTCCTTGCACTCACCAAATCTTCCTGCAGTGTTCTTTTGTAAGTCAAGCAAATGCACAGACTTATGACTTAGCTGCAGCATGCAGGTGCCCAAGAATTTCCATCCATAGGATAAATGCTTTGCAGGCTCCCTGTGGAAGAATCATATGAACCCACGTATGGATTTGTAAGTGCAGGCTTTTCTGACAAAGTAAATCTTTCATCCTTTCAAACTTTTTCTGTGCTTCTCCCCAATATGTAGAGCCTCCCAGGTGTGTTTGTGGGGGGTTTTTTTCTTCCCCATACTGAATGGCTCCTATACGTGTGCAGGGAAGCTGTTTTGGTGTACTGTAACTACAGTGTGTCGGAGCATACTCAGTTAATTGCTGGAGTGTGCTAATTACTCTGAACTTTCTAGACAAAAAACAGTTTTTATAACTGTCTGCAGGAAGCAATGTGTTTAATTCTTGAGTTCAGAACTTGTAAGGACCTCATCAGATTTTTCAGTTTACTGTTAAATTTAATCTACTTGAATATTCTCAATGTAGGTTTTTGAAATTGCAGGTTGGCTCCTTCCAGCTGTTTGTTGAGGGATATAAGGAAGCTGAATACTGGCTCAGGAAATTTGAAACTGATCCTTTACCTGAGAATACCAGGAAACAATTTCAGTCACAGTTTGAGAGATTGGTTACCTTGGATTATGTCATCAGAAATACAGGTACTTATCAGACTATCTTTTATCTTGAGACAGAAATAATAAATAACGTTGACTGAGTGTAACGTTCTTGTAATAAATACGTTTTGTTTGCTTTTCCAAAGGCTGCAAGCTAGAAATTTTTATGTGAGCATGTGAAGTATTTTAGCTTCAGCTGTCTTTAAAACTTACTAAGCGTCATAGTAGCTACATAAGCAACATATTCTTTTCTTTCATTTTTTCCCTTTTTGGAGGAACTATTGAGAGGTAAGAGCAATATGTATTAAGTCAAACAGAAGTTAAGAGATGAAGTGTTTTAATGAATGCTGTTACCTGGCTTCACTTCTGAAGTCATTAAGGGAAATCTGACGTCTGGTAGAAGAACCATGTTCATGTTCTACTTCTCATATTCTAAGGTCTGAAGGACACTGGATTTTGAAAGAGAAGCCATTGTTGTCGGATCCTTCTATTGAGTGGAAGTATATAGCAGCCTAAGTGTACTTTTGCTAAAGAACTGGTATTCAGTATTGCCAGGCACTGAAGGAGAGCTGGGAAATAGGCCTCCTATGACTTCTCCTGTGTAACTGCTTCTGTGTAGCCCTGTACTTGAATATGTAGGAAGGTCAGTTTCCTCAATGAGTACAAAAAGTCTATCAATGTAGATGTCCCCTCCATTGCTGTTGGTCTTCTTCATACCCTCTTTCTGTAGTTTCCTTTTCCTTTCCTGTCTTCAGTGTCTATACAGATGAAGCAGACTCAAAAGGGGAGAAGCAGACACAGGGTAGAATGTTTTAGGATAAGGCTCTAGTGCTTGTGAACCTCTAATATAGTGTGCTAACCTAGTCAATAGCTAAACTTTAGTACCTCCAAACCATTACTGTTTATGGACTCATTGGAGGACTATGTTTAAAAAAAAGAAGAAAGGAAAAAAGCATCCACTTAATTATTGTAGAACAACAAAAAGATTCAGTGTCTGGATACTCATCCAGATCTCTAAAGGACCTCTTTTGCCAAACAACCTTCTGTAGCAACACAGTTCCTTTTCTACCCAGCAGACCCTATGAAAGAAGCAACAGTCTTTTCAGAATTGAAGATGACTTCCTTATTTCCCTATTTCACAGCTGTTTTGCACAAGTCATTTTCCCCTTTTTGGGTGGTTAGCTGAAGTTTTCAAATAGGATTCATTTTTGAATATCTGTGGTTGATCCTGCCACTGGTACAACTGTTTTCCACTGACAGAGAACCCATACGTGCTGTCCTCCTTGATATTGTGCAGTATGCTCAGTTGGTTAGGGGGAATGCAAGCCAGGAATATACAGTTCAATTCAAAATTGGAAAAAGTTGCATAAAAAACTTTTTAATAATCTTTCCAATCTAATGTTATGGTCTAATACACAAATTTTACAGAATCTAAATGAGATTTCTTGTTGGAAACATTTGGGTGATATTTTTTGTTGGATCTTTTTGCAAATATTTTCAGTTAAATGAAAATTGTTATACACTATTTTGAAAAATTGTTTTACAAAGATCACATATGCTCTCCCTTTTAAAGACAGGGGTAATGATAACTGGTTAGTCAGATATGAAAAAGAAGCTGATGGAATTGACCTATCAGATAAGGTAAGGAAAATCCATGTTTTTAAAAATTCATGTCAAGGCATAATTTGAGCTTTTTTTACAGGCTGCAGTAATTTGTTGAAATAGTAGTATATGGTATTCCTTATCTAGGAATCTAATTCTGATACTGCAGTGATTCAGGACAAATGTATAGGTGTGCCTTTAGGATGGAATTTAATTAGATTGATCTGATTTTATAGCAGGGGGGATTACCTTTATATTAATAAATAGGAAGGTTTTTCAGCACACGTTTTATAATAATGGTTGTTCACTTGTATAAAAACACAGTCCCTTAGGTCCGTTATACTCTGTTCTGCTATTTTGGGTGCAGTTTTGCTTTTATATTTACATTGGGTCTTCCGGTTGTCTTGATGTGTCTATTTTGGTGACTCATTTACAGGAAAGTGTAGGCAAACCTTAACTGCCTACATTCTGGTTTGATTTTGGGTATTTTCACATAATGTTTAGACTTTGTAAAGAGTTAAACCATAGTGTTGTCACTAATTGGGCACTGGTTTACAGTTTTAAAACTCTTAATGCATTTTTCTAATATTTTTGTGTGTGTATAAATCATTACTAATTTGGAAATACTCCCCCCCAGGATATCCATTGGACTACTAGTAAAGAATCTATTATTAAAATTGCTGCAATTGACAATGGTTTAGCTTTTCCCTTTAAGCATCCTGATGAGTGGAGAGCATGTGAGTATTATGTTCTTTAATCTGTTTTATTTTTAACTATTAAAAATAAAAGTAACTATTAAATTGGCATTCTTAGATTACTTTTTGAAGACTGTTTCACTGTGGTCACTTTTTTCTCCTCTTCAACAGCTTTAAGTTGTTAAAACTCCAAAGATTTAAACTCAGTTTTTAAACTCAAAGTTAAGTTGTTAACCCCCACCGCCTTTCTTTTTTCTTCCCCCTGGTTGGTGCTTGTGGTATCTACTTCAGTCTTGGAAGCTAAATAGTACTGAGTCTGGCAAAACCCACCTGGGAATCCCAGGTGCTGTAGGCAGCTGTCATCTTCTTTGATATATTATATTTCTGAATTACTGTTGTCCCTCCCCCCCCCCCCGACCTATTTTAATCTCCTCCCTCTATCCCCCTTCCTTATTTTTCTCTCCTTTTAGTTACTTCTCCCTTTTGACAACAAGCACGGCTGGTGCTTGATGGTGGGAAGGTGGAGAAGGGAGATGGCTAAAAACAAAAGGGCCCTGGAATTGGCAGGGTGGGGTGCCAAAAAGAGTAGAGGGGGCCATCAGGATTGGACCTTTGGCTTTTAGTGCTGGACTATCCGACAGAGGCAGCTGCCTACCTACTTGGCTCAGAAAGTGGCACGTATATAGCATTTCTATGATGTAGACGCTAAGGTAACTTTTAGTCAAAAGCTTGAGCAGACTAAATATAGATGCACCTTTTAGTTTCACAGTACTGTAGTTGTGACTACCTCCAGTACAGTGTTTAGAGCACTGAGCTAGATTTCCTGCAGTGATGCTCAACTTTATAGTTTCTAGTTTCTAGGGTCGGAAGGGACCTGAGTAGATCATCTAGTTGGAACCCCTGCCATGGCAGGAAAGATTACTGGAGTCAAACGACCCCAGCAAGGTGTTCATCTAACCTCCTCTTAAAGACCCCCAGGGTAGGAGCCAGCACCACTTCATTTGGAAGTTGGTTCCAGATCCTAGCCACCCTGACCGTGAAGTAGCACCTCCTGATATCTAACCTAAACCTACCCTCTGCCAGCTTGTGACCGTTATTCCTGGTCACTCCTGGCAGTGCTCGGGGGAACAGGGACTTCCCCAATGCCTGCTGATCCCCCCTGACTAGTTTGTAACAGGCCACTACATCCCCCCTCAGCCTCCTCTTGTGGAGGCTGAACAGGTTCAGGTCCCATAGCCTCTCCTCATAGGGCCTGCCTTGCTGCCCCTGATCATGCAAGTGGCCTTCTTCTGGACCCTCTCCATGTTGTCCACATCCCTCTTGAAGTGTAGCACCCAGAACTGGATTCAGTACTCCAGCTGCAGCCTGACCAGTGCCACATAGAGGGGGAGAATCACCTCCTTGGACCTGCTTGAGATGCATTATCTGACCCTGCAAGCTGGATGAGAGGCACAATGTGATTCCAGCATGGGGTTGGGGTCTGGGGCTGGTGTGCAGGTGATTCAGCTGTGTGTTTGTCTGCCTGATACAGCTGTGGGCTGCTCAGGTCCAAACCAGCTCAAGGCTCACAGAGCTGCTACTGCTTCCTTGCTGTCAAGTTTCTGAACTGTGGAGAGCACTGCAAGCTAGAAGATAGGGCTCCATGAGCCAGATCTAGCCTGCCAGCTGTAGGTTGACCACCACTGCTTTACAGGGAACTAATTGCGTAACTAAGGATAGACCGCTGGCTCAGCATGGTCCAGTTCACCCTGCTGAGAAGTAGGGTAGATGAGCTTTGTGCAGTTGAGGCTAAACTGCCACTGACTGGAACTAGCTCATCTGTCATTAAGCTGCAGTAAATTCTGTGAGTGAAATGTATAGGTACACTAAGGTTAAAGAGGATTACAGTTTTTTGGTTCAGTATAACTGGTTACAAATCTCATGTAAGCAGCTTTGGAACTCTCCGCTGGAGTTGGAAAAGATTAATGCAGTACTTGTCAAACTAAACGTTCATTTTGGTATACTTCAGAATCTTTAGTGTTGGTGTTCAGATCTTTTGTCTTTTTAACCTAAGCCTTACTATATCAAGAACATAAAATCTGGCTCTTATAAAGGTGTTGACTTTACAGCTTAATACATTTAAGAAAAGATTTGTTAGTATGAAATCTTTTTTTATTATTCAAGCTACTTGGGGTGGGGAGTAAAATCTGAATAAGTTGAAGAATAGGGCTGTGTCCACACATGCAGTCACATTTGGTTTGTGGCACCACAAACCATACTCATTGCACATTGAAACTGTATGCAGTGTTGCTAATTTGCAGCGCTGGGGCAAAATTTGCTACGGGGATTTCCCAGTAGCAAAAAACACACCCCCACGGGTGAAAAGGGTAGCACAGTGCAAGAAAACATCATTTACTGTGAGAGTTTTCCACGTGCTGCTTCCCAACTGGCTGGAGTGCAGGGTGCCTCATTGCAGGGGCTGCCTGCCAGCTAGCCCCACATAGAGGCACCCTGTGTCACCACCCTTGCTGGGCAGCGCCCCCACCCAGCTCTAGTCCCTGCTTCTGCCCCACTCTCTCCCTCACCATGGGGGGCCACAATTGGCTTCCCCATACCCCTTCCCCTCCACAGACTTACCTGCAAGGCACTGTTCCTCATGCTGCCCTCCTGTGCTCCTGTAAATAAGTTACTGGATTGGTATCAGCTAACACGCCTGGTGAATAATCGGCTATTGATATTGGCCAATAAAATCTCTTGGTGCACCCCTACTTTAAAGTCAAATATCTGAAAAGTTTATTTGGTTGCAGGTGCTATATCACTCGTGCACAAATTGCATACCTACGATTGAGGGAGAAAAGTCTTTGCTTTGCCAGTCAGTGGCAGGGGTTGGCAACCTCTGGGCTGGATCCAGCCCATAAAGCTATTTGATCCAGGCTGCAGATACAGGCCTTTGACATCCGTTACTTTCCCGTGCAACCCTGGGGAAAAGTGCTAGCTGTGGATGTTTTCCCCATGCCAAGGACAGGCAAAAGTGGTGGTAGTGGCTGGGTTCTAGCACCTGGCTCCCTCTGACCTAAATTGAGTCGGTCAGGCCTGCAGCCTTAAAAAGTAGCCAGTCACTGGTATATTGCATTCTGTATTTTAGTGATACTTTTCCCCCCTTATTTCTTCAATTAAATATTTATTACTATAAATACGCTTTAATTTCTTTTATACTTTATGAAAAGTTGAAGCCTTTGTGGCCATTGTTTTTAAGTTGTAATTCTGGCCAAACAATGAATGTAACAGTAGTAAACAAATCGGGAATAAGGTTCATGTGAATATAACTTCTGTCAGCCAGCGGTTACCAAATGATTTAGAATTTTGATAGCTAATTGCAGGTTATTTTGATTGGAGAGTACTAGAAACTCTAATTTGTTCCTGTTAATAATCAAGAAATTGAATTTTTTTTCAATTAGATCCATTTCATTGGGCTTGGCTTTCTCAAGCAAAAGTTCCTTTCTCCCAAGAGACCAGAGATTTAATTCTCCCTCGCATTTCTGATATGAACTTTGTACAGGATCTTTGTGAAGATCTTTATGAATTATTTAAGGTGAGTCTACAGCTACTCCAGTGATTTTAACAGTTAACTTGAATGTGGAAGGAAAACTTTAAACAACTGTTTTTCCCCATGATACTACTTTAGCTCCAGTGCTAGGATACAAATAGTAGTGATATATATCTAAATGTTTTTCACTGAATCATTGTTTGAGAAAAGTGAAATGGCTAGAAATGAGCTTTATTAATAGCCTTTTAATGTGTGTTTTATATTATCAGTTAAAGTTAAGTAAGCATCAGTATAAATTTGTCACTTTAAAATGCCTGTCAGTACTTACTTTTCCAAACTACAGAAATGTATTCAAAGTGCTTCATTCAGTGTAGCTTCAGGTATTTTAAATCTTATTATTTTATCTTCAAAGTGACATTAAAATCTGGAATCTATTCAAGAATGGATTTGCAGATAGCTAACACGTCAAATTGTGCATTGCAGTATATATGTGTATGTAGGCCTCCTTTTACTCTGATTATCAGAAACATTCATCATAAAATTAAAATCTTGATAAGGTTTGTAAAACTAATAAACTTGTATTAGTATTAGAATTTGTAAATTCGTATCTTACATGCTGAATATTCCTGAGGACACAGGGCCAAGGGGACAGGGGCCATTCAGTATAACATGCAGCTTGCAATTATATACATGCATTTATTTGAAAAACAGTGGTCCTAGAACATGTTTCTTAATGTAATTTTGTATTTGTCTGGCCCCAGTGTGTTCAAAATACCAGTATCATCTTTGGCAATTCTGTTGTAATACATTAGTGCTGAGAATTTAATGGGTGTGGAGGCTGGGGTGTTTCCTTGCCCTTTTACAGGAAGTCCCTGTAGGTCAGACTTGAGTGGGAAGGTAGAAAGGTGGAAATTGCTTCTTGAAGGTTCAGATCAAGTTTAGTAGGGCTGTGTGAAGCTTTGGTCACTGACTTGATTTGGAGGAAATTTGGCTCAGTTGGGTGGCCAAATCTCCAAATCTGAATTGAATCAAGAGACCCAAATCAAAGCCTCTGATTCAATTTGGAGAGATTCAACAATAGACATAGATTTGTGTTTTTTCTACGTACCTCAAGGTACCAGGCGCGGCTTGTGAACACCGAGATGGTGGGGCAGACGGAGCATCCAATGGGAGCAATGGGAGGGGGGTTCCCCACCCTCTTGGTGGTAGACCCAGAAGTGGGACCCCCCCCCCCCCCCCACCCCGCACTCCCTTGGGATGCTCCATCTGCCCCAGCATTTCATTGTTTACAAGCCTTGCCTGGTATGTTGAGGTACATAGCAAAAACATTTAAATCTGTCTGTGTCTGTGGCCGAATTGCCGATTTCTCTGAATTGGAAGGGAATCTTCAGATACAGCCAGATTGATTTGGGGTGGTGATCTGAATTAGTGAACTGAATTGCTGTCCCTCGATTTGGGCCGATTCCAAATTGAATACTGCCTGCTTTGCATACCCCTGGTATTTAGCTTGTAATCTTACCCATTGCTCTAATCCTGTAAAGCCATAAAATGATTTTTTTTTTTTTTTAACAGAAATTTTATACTTTTATCAGAAACGTTACTAGCTGTTAGAGGTAATATTATAATGGAAAAAATAGGAAAAACGGATTAAATCCTTATAATGGAAAAACTGTCTTTTACTTTGTGCACATATGGATTGCTTTGGTTAGCTACCTTTCCTGTTTCCTGTCTAGTTCTTTCTGTGGCTCTTCTACATAGAGAAATATTTTAAAACAGGGCTGCAAATCCACAGAGAAGACCTAAGACTTGGAATTTCTTTTATGTTGACAGTATCCTTTTAAGTGTCTAAGTACTGTCAGTCTGCCTTCCCAAGCAATGTTTGCTGTTTTGTAGTTGAAATGTACTTCCTGATTTTAGTTTGTCTCAAACATATGCGTAAACTTTTATAGTGCAGTTGTTGTTCTTTGGGTAAAAACTATTGGTTACATAGTTCCTAAGAAATGTAATTTTTTAAAATAGTCTGAAAATAACGTATCTTTTTATTATTTACTTTGAGTAAAGACGGATAAAGGATTTGACAAGGCTACTTTTGAAAACCAAATGTCTGTGATGCGGGGACAGGTAAGGCTAATTATTAAATTTCTTAACAAGGAGTACTGAAAGTAATGCCTAGTAAATGGAACATATAGGTGCATAGATAGCATCTCTGAAAGTGCAGACAGATGGCAGGATGACTGAACATACACATTAATTTAGACACTGTTCCCACTGTCTTATGAATGAGGCAGTAGGAAGCTTATATTGATATTGGTTTTGCCAATTTGCCATTTGTAGATAAAGAACTATTTCTAATGTTACCAGTTTACTGTGCTAAAACAAACCCCTTTAACGCACAAAATGGCTATAAAATCAAATGTATTGAAAATTCACAATGCTGTTTACAATATGCAACTTGAAAAAATATGTTTTGAGGAAATTGGCATGCAAGTAAATCAACAATTGAGAAACTAAATTATCTTGGTAGTTAACATATTAAGAGAGTTAAGGACATTCAGGAGACTCCATCTATTCTTAAGTATGTGACTTTATCAGAAGACAATATTCTGAGGTCTAACACATACTAAGAGAAACCAGCAGAGATGCTTTATAAATCATTTTTATCAAACGTTTAGTCCTTTGGATTTAAACGTTAGATTTCACTTTAATGTACTTCAAGTATAGCACCATATTGTATTTCTATTTTAAAACTGGATTTTGATCAGAGTGCTATCCATTTTTTTAGGATGCTCAGACAATTAATTTATTAGAAGTTTCAGGAAACCTACACCTGACTGCTTCTGAGACTATTAAAATATATATAGAAAATTGTTCTTATTCTTTTGTACTTCTGTGGTATGCAAGAAACATAACACAATCTGTCAATATATTGAACAAACTGACTTGTAATACGCAAGCTGTTCTCATTTTGCATCAATCACTTAAGTAAGAAAATTACTTTCATTTAAAAAAAAAAAAGGCGGGGTGGAGGAGACTACAAGTAATCTGCCCTATATATAACCACTAATCAGTTATTTGTAAACTGGTCAGGTTTCTGCTAAAGTTGCTATTTTCAATTGACATTTGTCTGCATGCTAATTAACAAGACTTGGACACTGATTTTGATGTTATGGAAAACAGGTCTTGTAAAACCTGATTTGTATTTTTATATAAATAGTGTACATATGGGAACTATAGTTATTGATGCAACAATTAGTAAATTAAAAACCAGCTAACTAAAAAAATCTCAGAAAGCTGTTCTCACTGGATAATAATCAGTGGATGTGCATGTTTCTAGTGGGGTCACCACTGATTTATACTGGACCTGATGTTATTTTTAAAAAATTCAGTAATGATCTGGAATTAGGATAAAGTGGACAAAATTTGCTGGTGAGATTCAAACTGAAGTTGTAAACTATAAGCATTGGGTGGTCAGACAGCAATCTGGATCATGTCATTTTGACCCATTCAAACCAAAGATGTTTGAGTGTAGCAAAATGCAGAATTCATAATATAGGTACAAAGAATTCAGGTGGGTCCAGGTGGCATTGTTAGGACGAGCTACTACCCCTGTTGGAAAGACTATTCCAAAAGCTCATTTATTAGGGAGTTGGGAAGATTCTCCTGATTTTTTTTTTTTTCCCCCCCCCCAACTTAAATTTATTCGCATCCAGTTTATCCCCACTTATTTGTGTTCCCATATTATCCTTTAGCATCACCAGTTCTCCCCTCCACCATTATTTGCCAGCCTAAACAAGCCAAGCTCTTTTGGAGTAAGTCTACACTGCTAGTTAGGCTGACCATCAGACTGCTCTTGAGCTCGTGTACATGGACCATCTATACTAAAAAGCCTTAAGCTTTTTCTCCTGTGGCAGGAGTCTAGCTGTTCCCCACCCAAGGAAGCACTGTTAATCTTTCAGCCCTGGGAACTGGCCTCCTCTTATCCTGACCCTTTCTGCAGTGTGTTCAGAACTCAGACATTCACTGCAAGCCACGCATGTAGAAAATCTATCTGCAGCCTACATCTTCCACTTCCTGAGCCTAGTGCCAGCAATTGGAGCCAAGCACAGGAGGGGCAAGTAGTGGCCAGAACAGACCCTAGGAGTTCTTGATTTCCTGTTTTCCAGTCAGATGGTACCACCTCTAAGTTGAGAGATTTATTAAAAGTCCTTCTTACCAGACCTGTGACTTCTGTATGCCAGGTCTTTCAGAATTCTGGTGCCCTCAGCTTGTGCACATTAAGCTCTTTGACTGTTTCATAGATTTCATAGACATTTGGGCTGGAAGGGACCCTGGAGGATTGTTGAGTCCAGCCCCCCGCCCCAGGGGCAGGAAGTCAGCAGGGATCATAGGATCCCAGCAAGATAAGCATCCAAATGTGTCTTGAAGGCATTCAAAGTGGGTGCTTGAACCACCTCTGGCAGCAGTCTATTCCAAAACTTGGGGGCTCAGACAGTGAAGAAGTTCTTTCTTATGTCCAGCCTGAATTGGTCATGGCGCAGTTTTTGACTGTTAGATCTTGTCCTCCCTTGGGGCGCTCTGGTGAACAGACATTCCCCCAGATCCTAATGAGTACCATCTATCTCAGATATGCTATCTGCATAATCTGAGGCTATGGAAGGATGGCTAATATGCACAATCTGCCTTTGGTAACTCTAGTCGCTGCATGCAGCGGGTGCTCCGTGGCTGCACCGCATGTGGTGGCCACTCTAGGACACGCTGCTGCATCCAACACGTGCCAGAGTTAGGTGCCAGTGGGTGCCACATGCAGCATGCAGGGCCCCCTTCATCCCATGTACTGCCTGTGGGTAGACTTCAAAAGTAACAGGCAGTACCAAAGGCCAGATGATGGGGCTGTACCGTATCTTTTGGAATTACACTGATATATTGGTTGCATATCTGATCGGCACCAATTAAAAGGAAAATTAATATTATTGGAACCTGGGTGTTTTTGGCCAGTGTAGTCGATTTAATGTCACCGACTGCACGCATGCCTGCAGTTCTAGCATGCACATGGCTGGGAATGCAGTGTGGCAGTTTGGAGAGTAGTGTCCTGCTGGTAAATCTGTGTGGGGAAGGAGGCATGGGGGGGCAGATCGAGGCCTTCCTTGCCCCCCTTAGTGAGGGAGGGAGTGGAGCAGGGGCAAGCGCTGCCCAGCCAGAGCAGTGAATGCAACTCTGGGGCCAAAAGCAGAACAGCCATGGGTAGTGTGGGAGGGGTGGGGCAGCTTGCTGCCACTGCACATTCAAAAGGGAGGCATGGGGTGCATATGCCCCTCAGGATTTGTGCATGGGGCAAGAGCAGGCTCAGCCAGGGGTGCTGGCCTCTTCCTGGTGGCAGGGGAGAGGGCTGGACTGGGGTGGGCTCCAAGTGGGTGGGAGTAGATGGGCAGCAGTGCCTCTGGGAGGGGTGGCTATGGGGTGGGCTATAGCCACTGGAAGATTCCCCATAGCCCCCCCCCTCCCAGTGCTGTTGCTACCTGCCCCACCCCTGCCCACCCTCACTCCACTCAAAAATTGTGGGGCGGGGAGGGCACATGGCTCCCCTGCGTGCAGCAGTGGGGAGGTGCCCCCTGTCAAGCTGCCCATGGCTCTGTCCCCCTTCCAGCCTTGGGGTTGCATTCACCACCCTGGCTGGGCATCACCTGCCCTTACCCCACTCCCTCCTTTACTGTGGGGGCCTTGTTCTGCACCCCCCCCCTCCCCAGCCCTGACTTACTGGCAGGACATTACTCTCCAAGCTGCTTGGCTGCATTTCTGTAAATTGGCTGTCAGATCGGTATTGACTGTTATGGCTGGCTAATAATTGGCCATTGGTATCACCAAGAAAACTTTTAGCAGCACACCCCTGTTTCAGAGCATCTTTGACATCTTGCTTCAGAGCATCCTATTTTGATCTGAAGGTTCCCTGACATCGTTACAGCTTGGTCTACTACTAAAAATCACCTCACTGCTAAAAACTTTGCCTGATTTGTCATTTGAAAGCATCTGTCTTCAGCTCCCAACAATTCATTCTTGTTGCACTTTTTGTTTTTGGATAGATAAGCAGAGGTGCTCAACCCATGTCCAATGGGTCAGATGCACCTCCTGGTGCCAGATCATCCAGCCTGTGAGGTTCCCCATGGGTACATGGCATGGTCCTGTATGCTAGATTGGACATGTAGAGCAGTCTGGGGCCCCAAATCCAGCATGCAGAGCCGGGCAGGAGTGGTATGGGCTCCAGGACCGGGATCGTGGTGCAGAGATTCGGGCAGGGTGGCATGGGGCCCCAGTCCCAGTGTATGAGGCCTGAATCCCACCCACAGACTGGTCCTGCACCATTCATTTGGTTCAGGAAGCCAAAATGTCAAATTTAGCTCTTTAAGGGTATGAATAATTGAGCAGCTTGTTGCAGACTAAAATATGTGTAGGTCTTTACTGTTCATCAGCTGCTCTGTGGTCACTCTCCATATGTGGGCTCTTACCTCACAGTACTTCAAAAGCTAAGCCATGTGTATGAGGAAGTGATACATGGGAGCTGTCATGGTAAATTGATAAACTTGGAAAAAAATATATGAACACTCTTAAGTCTTTTTTTTTTTTCTAGCCCTTACATATTTTGGGACTTTTTCCTGCTCCCCTTCCACGTTTTCAAATTCTTTAAAAATAAAGTTATTACAGCCCCCCTCCCAAGAACTGGGTCCTATACTTCAGTATTGGTCTAATCAATGCTGCCCTGCTGCCACTTGTTACTCGCAGTTTATACATCCAATCACCCATTTTGGAATGTACATCCTGAATTCCTTGTTTCTAGATGATGAATTTTGCGTTTTTGTTCTGTTCAAACATCTTTGGTTTGGTCTATTCAAACATGGCTTGAATGGGCCAAAATGACATGATCCAGATTGCTCTGTCTGACTACCCAGTGTTTATAATTTACAACTACATCAGTCTGTGTATCACCATCAAATTTTGTCAACAACCACTTCATCCTACTTCCAGATCATTACTAGATTTCTTTAATAGCATCAGTCTTCATATAGATCAGTGGAAACCCCATTAGAAACGCAGATTCATTGATTGCTGTCCAGTAAGAACAGCTTTTTGAGACGTTTAAGTGGTTCTTAATTTACTGATTATTGCATCAATAACTTTATAGTTCCAGTATTTATATTTTAAGATGTAGTTTGATTAGTATATGAAAGAGGTTTGTATTGGGTGATGGCTTTGGTATGGAGTTGATAGCCCAGAATGTACATCTTAAGGCCAACTTCCTAATTTGTACATGATTTTCTTACCCAGTTAAATTTTGAAGTACTTCATGAAGGAACCAGTAGCCTGGCAGTTTGCAGAAATCATTGGCTTCAGCAACCTGGGAAGGCAGAACAGTTACTATCTACAGAAAAGCATTTGGTCTTCACTTAGGCCAGGTGTTGTTCTGGGTTCCATGCAGCTTGAAAGCCAGATCTTTCTCAGTGTAAAGGTTTTTGTAGATTCACCAGAGTTCATTGCCTGGATGCCCTAAACTTTTGTTTTTCTATTTCAAAGGGTTTGTGAAAGGCCTGGGGAGTGTTAACGTAACTACCAAATTTTTTTTAATGCTTTAATAATTTGCCCTATAAAGTTTATCCTGTCATGGGAGACCTAGCATTTTAGCATTGCTAAAATCTATCAGCTCCAGGCTAAGGAAATGGTTACGGCTGTTAGGCCTGTGCAAAGTAGTTAGAATTGGCTTCCAATTTGGATTCAGCTGATTCAGGGGACAGTGATTTGAATCACTGTCTCAAACTGATTTGGCCGAATCTGATTTGGAGATTTGGCCGCCATCGAATCAACTGAATCTTCTAATCAGACAGGCCCCAGTGTCCTGGCCCCACACTCACCAGCTCCTGCTAGGTGGAGCAGGGCAATCCCCACTACCCCAGGCTGCGTGGGAGGTTCTGCCACAAGCCCACAGAAGCTCTGATGGCCGCTGCAGCAGCTGGTGTGTGTGGGCTCTTTATTTAATAATAATAAAGGAGCCAGGATGCTGTGGTGAGCAGGGCAGCTATTGATGGGGCTGGGAGAGCGGGTTGCAGATGGGGGGGCTTGTGGAGGAGCCCCCACAGCAGGCAGGAGCTGGTGAGAGTGGGGCCTTTTATATTATTATTATTTTTTATTTTTTTATAAAGAGCTGGGACACTGGGGCTTGGTGAGGCAGCTATTGATGAGGTTTGGAGAGTGAGCAGGGGTCAGGGGGTGCTCAGGGAGGCTGGGGGAGCTAGCAAGGTATGAGGCCTAGTGCCGCCGCCCCAGTCCTTTTCCCCTTCCTATCCCTTACTGGCACGGAGTCCGCGTCCAGCACCCTGCAGCTGTGAGTGGGGACTGCCCAAATCTCTGAGGCTCTCTGTATTGATTTGGACCTTTTTATTGGTCTCCCGATTTTGATTTGGATTCAGAGATTTGGCTGCCAAACCAGTCTGAATCTCCTTCAAATCGAATCAACACTTGAAGCTTCGTGCAGGCCTAATGGCTGTCGTATGGCTTTTTGAAGTAGAGTGTTCCATGAAAATGGGAGAGACCTGAAAGCATGCCTATAGCCATAAGATACTGCAGTAGTTGAGAGAAGAATACTTGCTTCAGAAGATCTTTTAAAGCAGGACTTTTAGTATGCTTATGTTCCAGAGACAAAAGCAGGAGAATAACCAGCAGATCAGTAGTATCTGTATTTATTTAAACTGAGTAAAGGTAGTGAGCTGTTTTGGAAGAGGCTACAGCAAAAATAGAAGCATCTGAATGTGGATTCTTTATACAAAGACTGATTTAAGTGCAGCACTTTTAATAGACCAAACAGGTACCCACTTCATCCTTTTTTCCCCACCTTCCTGCAGATTCTGAATCTTACCCAGGCATTAAAAGATGGAAAGAGTCCTCTTCAGCTAGTTCAGATGCCACGTGTGATTGTGGAGCAGCGAAGTGGTACTGGAAGCCAAGGCCGAATTGTTCATCTGAGTAATACTTTCACACAGACCTTCCATAGCAGGAAGCCTTTCTTTACCTCTTGGTAGCAACAGGAATATATGAGCAAAGTATATGTCTCCAATTTAGTAAGTCCTGTGTAAAAGTTCTGAGATAATGTAATTCTGCTGTATACTGAGAGCTCTGACTGCCAAAACCTCAACACTTAAATTTTGAAGACTTAAGAATTGTATTTTGAATGTAATCAAAGTTTATGATATTGTGTCAAAATTGTGAATCCTTATGTCAGGGAATGAGGAACTTGTCTATATTGTATTTTTATAGGCTGAATTGATGTATTCTGCATAATACAAAAGGGAAAAATTCCAGTTTACATATGCTGAGAGACTACTTTTGCATACAACATAGAAATAGAGCTTTTCTTTAAATTTAAATGTGAAAATGTACACTATAAACTGTTCATTTTTATATGCTGTTTAGAAATGACAACAGCTTATGTTATCTTTGATTGTAAAAAGTCTATTTCATGTTACTACTTCATGATGTCATAAGTTATTCTATCAGTTTTCATAGCCTAGTTAGTTGGAAAATGTTAAAATAAAATGGTCATGCATTTAAAAAAAGTGCATTAGTTTCTATTCTTGAGACTTGAAGAAAAATTCTCCAAAGGCTTTTAATTTGGGACCAAAAAAGAGAGAGAGAGTGAGCGTAAAAAACGTAGTTTATTTAGAATTTGGTTTCAGTGGGAATTGTGTACACATGCTGTATGTAGGGTGAAAATTGGTCCTTACTCTTCATATTATTTGTACATTTAAATAATTTATTTAAAAATCTCTTATTTCTCTCTAGATAGGATCAAAGTTGTTCTGTAATGCCATCACAAGAATAAAATAGTATGTAGTTTTATTTAAAGATGATTGCTTATAGTATGGATAGCCTTGTCATTCCTGATAGCTTGAACACTGAAGGGTTAATCTTTTAAGCCACTCCATGATGAATGTTTGTCAGACTGTGCCATTATTTTTAACCAGTAAAAACAGATCAACTGCAATAAATGGCGCTCAAAAACTTGTCATTAGACCTCTAGCAACACTGTGTTCATCCAACGCATTTTATTTACTTTTATATTGAAGTTGCAGAGTTTAATAATCTAGGATCCTTTTGCAAGTCAGTGACTTATGTAACATTTTATTTCAGTTGTATTTTTGAAGGTTAAGATGGGGGGAAAAAATCTTTGTAACTAAATTGCTGCTTCTATGAAACCTACAGTATTTTAGACACTGCTGTATTTTTTATAATTCTAAGCAATACTATTGAGATCTCCCAATATCAAGTGCTTATATACTATTTTATATAATCTTGAGTTGATGTAAATATCAATGTAGCGTGTCAGAAATTCAGTTGACTAAAATGTCTAAGCCTTAGATAAATATAAAACTACTGTACTGCGGGGTTTAAAATAAGACTGAAACAAAAGAAAACCAAAACAGTTGTTAAATTATAAAGAATGTTTAAGGTAGGGGACAAGGCTACTTTAAACAATAAATTTGAAATGGACAGTTTTTAGCCTCAAGTGTCTCTTTTTGAGGGTGAGTGGTGGTGGAAGGGGCCTTAATTGAATCTTGAGTAAAGTGTGCATCTAAGCTCTTTCCTACAGTAGAAAATGTATATGCATGTTGTACACTGTAATTCTTTTTGCATTGCACATAGCAGGGAGTACAACAAAAATTTGCAGTGGCATTGGTACTACTCTAATATATTTAAACTTTTTGCCAAGCACTTGGACGTAATGGATACTAGCTTTTTTTCATATACTTGCCATACTGTGTTAAGCCGAAGTATTGTTAGTGCATGTGGTGGCTGTGCAGTGTAACATTATGTCCTTACTCTTGGGCATAGCTGCATTGTTTAGTGCTCAGTGACCAGAAATGCACCAATTGCCTTAGTATAGAAGATGGAAACCATGCTCTTGAATGTTTTAGTCCAATTAGAACAGCCTGGTAGGCCAAATTGAGCCCACAAGCCACATTTTGCCTGCCCCTGGTATATGGTTTATCTGCCCTATGGGGCCCCTAACAAAATTTAGAAAATTAATTCTCTGCCTATGGCTGCTTGTCAAAGATAATGAGGCAGCAGCAGGATCCAGGAGGAGTCAATGGCAAGGCCCCAGCCCCTAACCAGAAAGCTCTGTGGCTTGTGGCCTGGTGACCCTTTGGCTGTTGCCTAGCCCTCCCTCCCTCTGAGTGGAAGCCCAGATAAGATGGGACAGAGGGAGAGGGGGAAACTACCACAAGTAGCCCATGCCATGGAACCTGGGCCAAGCCAGATCAATGCTGTGCCACATGACATGGAGTCAGCAGGGCCTGGGGGGGCAGAAACCACTGGTCAGCTTGTGCTAGGCTACGTTAGTTCCATCCCAGGCCGAGTGGTTCTGGCTATATAGCTGAGAACCACATTGCGCTGGCCAGGTTGAGCTGGAGCCAGAGTGGTGGGGGTAGGAAGTGGTGGCAGGTGAGAAATGGTAGGCAAGCAGGCAGGAGGGAAAGTAGGGAAGCAGCAGTGGGGGAGTGGCAGCAGCAGCAGGTGGAAGCACAGGGCCAGGACTGCCTGGGGGCCAGTGGGGACCCAGGGTGGGATGGCAGGAGTGCAGAGCCTGGGCATCAGGACTGCCTGGCTGTTGCACATGCGGCTTAGACAGACTGCATGCAAGCATCATCTCTGGGGAGTCCCACATGATGGAGCCGGCAGCCTAGCCCTGCTCACTGCTCCATGAAGTTCATGGGGACCAGCAGGGAGCTCTGTGCTATGGAGCTGGGCTAGCTCCCCCCCTCTCCCTGCCACCCCAGCTAAGCCTTGTGACTTGCACCACTGGCTTCACTGTGCATGGCTGAGTGGGGCTGGCCCCACATGCTGCCACTACCTGTGGCTGGGGACTAGGGTGGGAGCACAAGGAGCTGCATGCTATGGGGCCAGGCAGGGCTGGCCCCACTCACTGCTACCATATGCAGCTCCAGGGACTGGCACGCTCCAGGGACTGAGGCCCCACACACAGGCACCTACATCTTTCCCCCACATACCCTATCCACCACACCCACACTCTACCATATACCCCATTTCCCTCTACACCCAATATACAAGAGCAGGTTTGTATTTGGAGCTATTATGCAGTTGCCTCTAGGTACACTCTGCAAATACACATAAATCAGGGCCAAAATGTTTTTTAAAAAAATTAAAAAGTTTTAGTAGATGTTTTACTTTTTAGTATGTGACTTGTTTTCATTGTGTTTTTTTCCAGTTTCAAGATGGCAACACCCTCTTTCCCAGGGCAAAGATAGGGATTTTTGGTGGCAAAAGTCAGGGGTTAAAGGTGGGTTTTCCAGTTCCAAGATGGTGACCAGAGGGTGGGACTGCTTTTGCAGCCATTGACAGCTCACCAGAACTCTTTAAGCTGCTCTCTAGCTGAAATAATTGCCCATCCCTGCAATATACAGACAGGCAAGGATTCTACAGTGTTTTACAATTTAAAACTTTCAGGATTAGTTTTCATTCGCTCTTGCAAAGATGAGGGCTAGGAGGTTATACAGTAGTGCCATAAACAGTAGAGGGCTACTGAGTTGCTCCAACTTGGACTTTTATTTCAAAGGGATAAAAAGTACTTTTATCTGATCCAACTGCACAGGAACATTCAGCTCCAGCTGAGTGAAGAGGTGCCCTTTGAAGTAAACTGCAGCAATCAGCTGAACAGCTTGTATTTAATTCATGGTAGGTTGCCTAATTAAGCAGGACTGGCCTCAGGGGACTCCCAGGTTGGCTTTTGTGCGCACTGGATGCAGTACAACACAGGCAGAGCCCCCAGGCTTTGGGAACAGCCACTGCAGGTAGGGCTGAGGCTAAGCTGTCTGGGAGCCTACAGCACTGTGGCCCTATGCGGTGCCTGCCCCGGCCCCTCGAGGGGAGCTGTGGGTGGGTGGGCAAGGCAGGGGCCCAGGTAGGCTGGGGCAGCCACAGTGGCTATTCCTGTGGTCCAGGGGCCTTCTGCAGCCAGACCCATGCCCCAGAGTCAGCTGTGCCCCACTTGTGCTATGCCCAGTTCATGAGGCAAAGCTGAGAGCCAGAAGATGCCCCCAACACCGGCATTCTGCCCTGGCCAGGCAGCGTCCCCTCATGGGCAGGGCAGCTGCAGCCCATCCCCACGGAGCTGCACGGGCTGAGCCAGGCCCCAGCTCAAGTGCCCCCATTTGGCCTGAGCCCACAGAGCCCTGGGGCAGCCCCACCTTCCTAAGGGCCTGGCTGGGCTGGGCTGCCTGCAGTGCCTCTCCCTGCGCTGCCCAGTCCCAGTACTTGACACCCCAGTACCGTCCCCTACCCTGTCAGATAGGGCATCTGTCTGCCTGGGCCCAGGGCTCACCCACCCACTGGGAGCCTGCCCAGGCTCTGGTCTCAGCCACCCCGCAGCTCCCTCCAGGGGCCAGGTGAGGCTGGAGGGTCAGCAGAACGCAAACAGCCTCCCTGCCTGTGTTCTCCTGACTCCACCTCCGTGCCTGCCACGGCTCTGGCACCTGTGGCTGCTTGGGAGAGTCAAGAGAAGCAACTTAAAAAAAAAAGTTTTTAAAACAATTTCCTCACATGCCACAGGGAAAATATCTCTGTGTACCACTAAACTGGCACGTATGCTATGGGTTGCTGATCCTCGTCCTAAACCATCCCTGTCTAATGTTTATCCAACTGCCTCCTGAAAACCCAGGGAAGGAGATTCCACAACTTCCCTGAGCAGTCTATTCCACTGCCTCACAGTTCCAGCAGGAGAAAGTTTGTCCTAACATCTCATCTAAACTGACTTTCCAGAAATTTAAAGCCCTTGTTCCATATCCTACCTTCTGTGGCAAGGGAGAACAGTTCTCTCTCTTTATGATGGTCTTACAACTATTTGAAGACTGCTATTGTTTTTTCCCCACCCAGCCTGCCCTTACCCCTTCTCTCCAAGTTCCAGCCTTTCCTCATCCAGTTTGCATTCCAATCCTTGTTTGAATTGTCTGCCTCTGGATCTTCTCCCACTTTCACATCTTTAAATGGGGAATCCAGAACTTCACATAGTACTCTAGTTGTAAAGTCCTAGAGTCCTAGCCAGGGCCAAGTAGAGTGGCACTATCATTTCCTAGGTGTTACAGGTAATATGCCTATTGATTAAATTAAAAATTAAAGGCCCCCCACAGCCCCTCCCAGTGCTGCTGGTGCCCCACACTCCCCCCCAGAGTCTCAACAGTCCTTCTGATGCCCCTCACAACAGACCCACAGACATGCAGACAGACACTGCAGGTAAGTGTGTGTGGGAGAAGGGGTGGGGCAGGGCAGGGGAAAGGGAAGGTGCTGGGGGGTAGATCAAGGAGGGAAGTGTGCCCCTGTGCCCACTCCCAGGAGCAGGGCCAGGGGGAGGGCAGGGGTGCCACTCTGTGGGCCACACATGTGCCAGCCGGCCTGACAGGAGGCTCGCACATTGAGGCCACCACCGCAACTCTGCCACTGCACCCTGAGCTACCATCCCACGGCCACCTGCATGGCTTTGTGGGCAAGTGGCGCAGAGTGTGGCAATGCAGTGGCAACAACCATGTGTGGGCCACCCAGCCGGGGGGTGAAACGGGGGACTTGCATGCAACAGCACACCCCACAGCCCTTTGCCCCTGGATCCTAGAGGTAAGTGGGGTTTGGTGGCTGTGGGGCACGGCTGGGGAAGATGGTTGGGGGCTGCAGCGGCCACCTATGCCAGCAGTGACTGCCACTGCCTACAAAACTTCCCGCTGCTACCACAGAGCCATGCTTGGAGCTCTGCGGCCGGTGGCAGCACCGCGGCGCGGGGTGGTGATGGGGATGGCTGCATGCTGCCCAGCCACCACCACATTGCTGCTGCCGCCCAGCGACCAGCTGCACGTCTCCAGGCAGAGCTCTGCGGCAGCAGTGGGAGGTTTTGAAGGCAGCTGCTGTCACTGCCATCACGGCCCTCCAAGTAAGCAGCAGCGGCACGTGCCCATCCCTCACCGTGGCTGCAGAGCTGGCCACGGAGCTGTGCTGCCCTGGGCAGGCGGCCAGATGGCACGTGTGTGGCCCGCACATAGTGGGCACCTGCAAAGCCCCCCGCAGAGGAGCATCCCTGCCCTCACCCGCTGGCCCTGCTTCCAGCTGCAATGCGCTGCCTGAGGTCAGCAGCACCCCCGACTCCCTCTGCCCCCCAACCATCTTCCCCAGCCCTGCCCCACAGCCCCACTTACCTCCATGTTCCAGGTGCAAAGAGCAAGTCTGAGCCTGAGCCCAGCCTTGGCTGCCTCAGAGGCTTGGGCCCCACCCACCCCCCTCTCCCTCCTTCTCTGGCCAGGGCTGGGGGTTCCTGCCTTTTTTGCAATTGGCTCTTGCAGGCTGGAGCTGTGCCAGCCTTCAAGAGCTCTTTACAAAAGCGGAGAATCCACGGATTTCTTTGCTAAAAAGAGAAATCCACATTTTCTCCAATAAAAACGGAATCCGTGGTTTTCTCTATTTTTCCATGGGAAACGGAAAACCCAGATCCCTGATGATGAAGCAGCCTTGCTTAACTCTCATCTTAAACTCAAAGGGATCTGTGATAGATCTGTTACTGAGAACCACCGCTCACATACATCACGGAGCAGATGGAGAATGATGACAAATTTCAGTGGGCATCCACACTTCAGAAGGATCTTCCACAGTGCTTCACAGTTTAGTGTCAAAGACTTTCATGAGGTCAAAGAAGGCCATGTAGAGAGGTATGTTCCTGGCATTTTTCCTGCAGTTGGGAAGCTGTGAAGATCATTTCAGTTGTGCTTCTTGATGTCCTAAACCCACACTGAGAGAACCTGGTGAGAGTTCTTCACTACGTGGAAGGAGATGGTTCAGGAGGGTTCTTGAAATTATGGCTCTAAGATCCCTTTTGCCAGTTCTCTCAGAACCGTCATGAATTTTCTCAGGCCCTGCTGACTTAAGAAAGCATCAGAAAGTTTTCAATTGATCTGAACAGTTACCATGACTCTCAAGGTTTCTCCTGTGTTTTTTTCTTTATTTAAAATTTTGCTAATTATTTTCCTGCTTCATTCTTCTCCTTAGAGCATAGTTTCTCAACCTGTGTAACCTTGGGAATACATGAGACATAGGCAGGGGTTACATGGGTACCCTAACACTCTCTCTCTCTTGCCCTCTTTTCCTCTCTCTCTCTCCGCTTCCGCCTCTCAAAACTATGCCAAAAAATTTGGTGCGCCATGCATTGCACAATGCTTTAAATTCCCCAGTAATAATTTGGCATGCCACTCCGCACAGCACTGGGTTCAGTCCTCCTCGCTTTGGTCAACATCACCTCTAGCCCAGGTACATACTTGAGTTGCACACCCCTGGTGTAAAATGTAACAACCCTACCCACACCAGATCAGACATCTGTCAAACACGACCTTATGTACACAGCCCTTCTTCCAACATATGGCACACATTAATCTGTAAATATAAAATCCCCTGGAAAATTGAGTGTTGGGATAGTTATTAAAATTTTCAGAAGTTAGGAGGTATTTGCTACTTAAAAAGTTGAGAAACACTGCCTTAGAGCACTCTTAGTCAGAGATGTGAAATGGCCCCTCTTCACTGAACCGCCTCAAAATGTTCCTGCTTAACTTCATCCATAAATGCTCCACCCTCCAGTGAATATTAGTTTGCTCCTAGGCAGCAATCCTGGTTTTCTCCAATTAAAAAAAACCTGTTTACGGTTTAAAAAATACCCCCAAAATCCACATTTTTCTATGATTAAAATGAAACACTACTATATCTATATATTAGTGGTGTTTCATTTTAAATCAGGGAAAAATGTGGATTTTGGGTTACTTTTTTAAACCAAGAACTTGGTTTGTTTGGGTTTTTTTGTCAGAGAAAACTAGCATCTTTACTCTTAGGTAATATTATTCAAACTGTATAGAATCTTTTACAGACCTGATCCCTGTTTTTTCAGCTGCAGAAAGCAGTCCTTATTTCTCATGCCAGTCTGAATCTGAGCATAAGGCCAACCGTGCAATGTCTTGCATGTTTGTATAATCATGTACACTAGTACTGACCATTAATTTTTTACAACCTACACCCCTTTCTCCTATATGAAGCCTTCAGCCATGTAAGGTAGTGAAGTCTGACATTCTGACATGGGTGACTGGTGCCTCCTGGTGGGGGGAGGGGGTGGGAGGGAAATCCCCCCCTGACTGGACAGTCAGCAACTGTCCTGAGCAGGGGAGGTCCCCCATGGCCAATCCTGGTGACCTGAAACTGGCGGCACCATGCCGCTGGCACTTCCAGGTTGGCAGGATTGGCCATGGGGGGGGACCACTTCTCCTGGAGCACTCCCTCCCAGCCGGTACTCTCAGAGGGGACATCAGCACTCTCGCCTACCACCCTGCCCAGGAATGCTGCCTGACAGGGGGTGCACCAGCACTCTCAGGGGGTGCACATGCACCCCCATGAACCGCCTACACATTGCCAGTGCCTTTGGAAATGTGGATAGCTTGACTCTAGGCAAGGATCTATACAGGTAACCCCCACTTAACGGTTTTGCTTAGTGCTATTTTGCTATAACACTCATTTTAAATGCATACCTGATTTCACTTAGCACTCAGCAAGTTTCGTTATAATGCTCACTTTCACCACATTCGGTCATTAAAAACAATTGTGGCTGCCACCTTGGGTCGTCAGATACTTTTGGTTTCACTTAACCCTTGTTTCACTTAACGCTTGCTTTTTCCAAGCGTTAACGAAGTAAGAGTGAGAAGCGGGGGTTGCCTGTACTTCAGACACACGTAAGGAACATGGAGTCTCTCTTCCCCTCCTCTTGGGTTCTCTGTTCACACGCGGCCAAAGGCAGGGTGATTTCATTCCACTCGGAGCAAGGAGGAAACCCATTTTCTATATCCTTTTTTCTTCACAGTCTGCACCGGCAGGGAGGAGCACCTTTCTCAAGTTGTGCTGCAAATGTGCGCAATACCTTTTGGACCGGGGCCGAAGTCTTATGGAGACCAAAGGACTGCAAGCTCACCTGGGGATATACTTTTCACTCCCTTGTCTCTATCAATAAAAACAAAGTCAGCTAGCAACCTGCGATCACTTCTTCGTACGCATAACATCGTTTTACCTGGTGAGAAGGCCGGGGCGGGGCCACCGCGGCGCTGGGCCCCACCCGCCGCAGCGCGCCGAGGCTGCCGGGACGGGGGCGGACTCATGGCGGCTCGGGATATGGAGGCGGCTGTGGACTTGGGCGAGACGGTGGCGTTGAGCGCAGAGCCTGGCTTCCCCGCGCCCTGTTGCCCGCACGGTGGGTCGGGCTGCGCGGCCGTGCTCCTCCCCGGCTGGGCCTCGGCCCCTGCGCTGCTTCCAACCCCGGGAGTCCGCTCCGGTCCCTCGGCTGGGCCCGGGAGTAACAGGACCCGTCCCCAAAGATGCGCCCGCCTGGCGGCCTGGGTCTGCCCGACGTGCTGGTCCCTCCTGTTGCGTGGGGGTGGTTAGGGTCGGGGTCGGGGGAGGTCTCTCCCAGACCCAGGGGATGCAGTGCAGGACCTAAGCGAGTTTCCCCTGGTCCCAGCCAGCAAACATCTCGCCCTAAGAAATCCCTCCCGGCCTCAGGGCTGCACCATTGTGTGGGCACTGCCCCGTGTCTGTGTGAAGTATCCAGTCTCGTGGGCTGAGAGAATCCAGAAGGCCATGGCGGTGGCTCTCAAGAGCTGAAAATATACTCTGAAAAGGAAAGGCAGGTTTTGGGTATCAGTGTAGTACCACAGATGTCATTGGGACCAGCCTGCCAACGGCATAGAAAACTTGTTGTTTCTCTCTTTTTCTGGGCTTTTGTTTATCGTAGTTTTGAGTTCTCTAATGTCAGCATGTTTCTTCTGTAGGTCCTGCTCTTCTGTTTGTCAAGATAAGCCAAGGGAAAGAAGAAGGGAGGAGGTTTTACGCTTGCTCTGCATGTAGGGATAGAAAAGACTGTAACTTTTTTCAGTGGGAAAATGAAAAGGTAAGAATAGACTGCTTAAGGCTGCAGTGAATGTTATTTTGTCTCTTGGATGTATATTTGGATATATATTTGAACTGAAGATTTCTGATCTGGCAAGCAGGGTGGTGATTACTGGCTCCAGTACAAAGCTGTCTTTGCTGCAAGGACACCAAGATAATGTTGTGCTCTGACCTGAATGGACACAACAAAAAGAAGGTCCCTGCTCCAAAGAACTTTTACTCCATGTTTAAGACAGGAGATGACAGATGGGTACAAGCATTTAGGAGAGGAAAGAAACAAAGAGATATTATTGGTCATCTTGATGGCCAGTGATTTCAGAGCCCCAGCCTCCTCCCTCCCCTCATTCGCTGTCTTTGCTCAGACAGTCGTGACCCAGTATTAACTCAATCTATGTATGCTTGTGGAAATATCAAGAGCTTGGCACCCTCTCCTAATGCTGAGAGCTTTGGGAAGCGCAGCAAATACATCAAATAAATAGATGATACTCTTTCGCATGTCAGTATGCTCTGCCTTTTACTGATACAGGATAATTTGGGAATTTCATTTTTTTCCAAGTCTTTCACTGCTAAGTTACAGTTCAAGCCCAGCTGGTAGGTAGTGATAGGAAAGCTGTGTGGTGATAGGAGCTGCTGGGAGGAAACTAATAAGAAAGCTGTGTGGTGACTGGTCTCTAGTTTATATGGACTGTGGTGATGCAGATGCAACTCCTTCAGGCATGTCTCACTAGAAGCATCACAAATCCTACTGCAGACATTGTTCTACTGAACTTCAGTGCCTGCCTTTAGGGTTTTTTCCAGTGGAGTTGTTCTCTGGCTTCTTTGTAGACGCCTTGTTCTTACATTTACAAGACTTTAAAAAAAAAAAAAGTTTCGGGAGATAAAATGAAGACTTAAAACCCTTGGGGAGGGACTCTGACCTTCACAACAGCTGAAGGCATTGAAGCCAGTAGCAAACTTCCTGTTTTCAATATTGTAGGATCAGGCCGTAACTTTTTAACCTGATGAGGATCCTATTTTGGCTATGGAAATTCTTTGACAGCACACCCTTCTCACACACCATTGGAAAAGAGCATTGTTGTTTCTGCTTCCTGGCTCTACTCACTGTTGAAGAATTAAAAGATGGGTAGTCATCCTTCTGCACTATTTTTAAATTCTTTCAAATACTTTCCTCTGGAGTATGCTGGATGCCACTGTCATCTCCCCAGAGAATATGGGATTCCTGGATGATGGGGTGTTCTTATGCCAGGAGTATTCCATGAGGTTGTTTCAGAAAGTTGCGATGATTTTGAAGTAAAACCATTCTGTGTGTAATGAGTGGAAAACTACCATATTTACTTGAATCTGAGAGGCGTTCCTCCACCCTACCCCAATCTGCATAGGGGGAAAAGCCCCTTGTATTAGATTTACGTACGAAGTGGGGGCGTAGGGGCAGGCAGCTCTGACTCTGGACCTGAGCCTAGGTTGGGGCCAGAGTCAGACTCACAGCAGCCTTTCCCCCTCCCCTCCATTTTCCCTCTGTAGTTTCTACCCCTGCCCCTTCCCTCTCCCATTACTGTCAGGTGCAGCTCAGCTCCAGCTCAGGCTGGACTCCATCCTGCTCAGTCTGGACAGTCAGCAGTGCTGTCGCTGCTGCATGGCCCAGCAAGGGCAGAGCTTTCATGTGCTGTGCTGTGCCGTGCCGTGGGAGGGAACAGGGTCCAGGCAGCATCTGACAAGATGGGAGGCAGAGGTGAGAAATGAAGACTGGGGGGGAGGGAGGCAGAGATTATGGGGAGCTTGGGGGATGGGGTGCAGGTGGCAGGGTGGGAGTGGCCTGGAAGACTGCAGGGGGAAGAGGTGGGAGTGCAGCAGAAGGCAAGGGTGATCCCCTCAGCCATCTGACTCCCACAACCACTGCTTTTCCAACTGTAGCAGTGGGAGGGGGATGCGTTTAAGACATGCCTCCAATACTTTGTTATATTTCTAGAAAATTATAACAAATTAGTACATTTTCCATATGTAGTTAGTTTTTAATTATTGGGTGTTGTTTTACATTCAGGTTCGACTTGAATTCAAGTAAATATGGTACATAACAGTGGGGTACATTGGTAGCAAAATCAAATGTACCTGTTGTTTACAGCTGTGTAAACAAGTGATGTGGTCCAGTAAATTGTTGTTGCGCACACAATGGCTTTATTTAAAAACTAGCAAATTGCCTGTCATGAATTATGGGGGGGGGACACAGAGTGCTGCCATCCAGTACCCCGCAGTGCTGCTGCTCCACCTCTGGCCCTATGTGTCCTGCCCCACCCCACTCCCATTCCTATATGCCTCCCCAACCCCCTGCATCTGGCCCTATGGCCCCCCGCCCCTTGCCATTCCCAGTGCAACCCTGTTTGCCCCCC
>NW_017728948.1:34261966-34275006 GCF_001723895.1 Crocodylus porosus
CTCCCCAACCCCCTGCATCTGGCCCTATGGCCCCCCGCCCCTTGCCATTCCCAGTGCAACCCTGTTTGCCCCCCACCCCCTGCCGCTCCGTTCCATGCCACCGCCGTCTCCAAGGAGCAGGGCCTGGAAGGGTGGGGGCAAAGCTAGCACATCTGGCCTCATTCCCCCACTCTGGCCCCTTAGTCCCCGTTGTCATGGCGATGCTCCGCTATGTGTAGCTGTTTGTGCAGAGCACTCTGGTTGCCGAGACAACCAATCGGAGCGCAAATAAAGTGTTACGGACAGACAGATGAACAGACTAAGGTTTTTATTATATTATAATTGCCATTACTTTCTGAAACACCTTGATAATTTTGAAACTTGTGAGTTTTTTGTTAACCCTTTCCTGATTTAAGAAATTATGTGAAATAGATCCACATCTGTTTGTTATTGGAGCTTTTGCATCTTGTTTTGCAGGTGTCAGATGCTAGACTTGCAGCACGAGAAGAATTTAATAGAAGTAGTCAACCCTCTTTGTCACACAGACAGAATGTGGAAAGGTATTATGTTGTTCATTTACCCTTCTAAATATGAGTCTGCTGTAGGGTTAGTCGCATCAGGGGTTAGTTGCATCATACATAGAGAGCATTCCCCTTTCACATTAATAAAAAATAAATAAAAATCCAGTGAGTGAGACTTAGAAAAACAAGATGTGGTGAACTATGGATGGAAAATAATAGGAAATATTTCCTTAGATCACAATCTTTTCAGGGGCAAGTACTGTATCTTTCTCAATGTGGTAGGGCCTGCATATGTGGATAGAGCACTGCTCTAATAGAAATAATTTATTACGTCAGTAGCAATTGTGGGTTGTGGTGAATACTTTTAGAAAACTCTTTGAAAAGGAAAGTGTGTTGCTTAGTCATGTGAGAGATCGTAGAGTCCAAAGGAAATGTAAACTACTAAGTAATTTAATAAAGGTCTTGCTGTCATTCTGGTCACATTTTCTGGAAGAATTTTTTGACTAGCTCACATTAATTACTGATTTGTATCTGTCTCTTTAAACTTTATGTTGCAGTCAGATGTATGGGCCTACATCTTTAGTTACTATGGCTATTCATGCCTTCACCAGTGAAAATATGAGCTTCCACACTTTAATTAAATAAGTAGTACTTTTTCTAGGAGAAATAAAACAGCCCCAATAAACTTTGACAATATGTAATGTTCTTCTCTTGTCAGGGGATACTATTCCCAAGAGTTCTTTTAAATATTTTTTTCTTAGTTATTAATTCAGTGGTCTCCAAACTTTGCTCCATTTGTGGCCAATTGTATAGTGCAAGTAACATGCTACAGACATGCTTAGCCTGTCAACTTGAAGGAACAAACATCTTTGGAAAGCAAATTTCCCTTGGATCCAAGCAGCTTTGGTGGGTCTGGCTAGGATGTTGGGAACCCTTGCATTCAGTGATTCAGAGGTAGCTAATGTAACTATAAAATAGTGACCTTAACATTTCTAAGGTGCATGATTTAGAGTTTGCTAAAATACTAACATTGCGCCTTTTTCAAGGTTCTGCTTTGTAAATGAGGTTCTTATTATTTTGTTTGAAGGTATAAGAAGTTTGTTCTGTTGCCGTTATCGAAAAGGAAATTTTGTCAAGAATGCCAGCAGTTATTACTGCCAGCTGAGTGGGAAAATCATTCTGGACATGAAGTACTTACTGACATCACCAATGCTCAGTTAAAAAGGCCCAGTCAGATTCTATATCCACTGGAGAATAAGAAAACAAATGCACAATATTTGTTTGCAGATAGAAGCTGCCAGTTTTTGCTGGATCTTATTACTGAACTAGGATTCAGAAGAGTGCTGTCTGTTGGCACACCAAGGTATGTTAGCAAGCATCAGTGTTCGGCAAGGTATATTTGTTACTCAGGACCTAGTAATTTCTTAGGTTTCCTTAGTATCTAATACAGTGGTTCTCAGTCTTTTTAGTCTTGAGATGTACCTTATTTGACCTGAGACACCCCTCCAGAACTGTGAATGGAGCAGCACCCCATTTAAAAAACTAGTTTATTATAGTACCTTAACTCTTTGCAAAGAATCCAGGCAGTGGCCAAGAACGGGTAAGTCTGAGCCTGCCCTTACCTCCTCACCCCTGTTTATCTCCTCCCACCTTAACCCTCATTGAAAATCACTAATTTAGTAGAAGGGATCTTCCCTCTGTATGTAGTATAAAAGTGCTTTAACAAACTTAGGTTTGAGGTTCTTGGTATTGTCTGGGCAGCTAGATCTTGTTGATTTTTATAAAGACACAAATAAGGAGGACCTCCTAAATATGGCAAAGCAGCCATTCTTCTTTAATTGGTAAAATAAGCAGTAGATTGACCATTAGAATTGAGCCTATTAAGCAGTGTGATGGATTCAGTAATCTTCACTGATCTATCATCTTATAATGCTCTATTTTAGAGAAGAGTATTTGCATATTAGTGAAATTGGAAAATTGGTTATACCAAAATCTCCCAAACTATGTCCTTATTTCATCTGAAAAACAAGTTGGTTTGTATTCTATAAAAACTTTGGTCTTACTCATCTTGCTGAATATTTTCTGAAACGCATTGTATCCATTAACTTGTTTGCTTTAATGATTTCAGGCTTCATGAACTGATCCAAATAAATGGATTTGAAGAACAGCAGTTCAATGTTAAAAGCCTTTTGTTAGACATTGATTTCAGGTAGGCTTTTTACGTGCTTATCTATATAGGAAAAAGACACAGACTACTCTGTGCACATTTTATTTTATCTTTAGTTTGTGTCATCTACTCCCTTCCTGCCCCTTCCCCCCTGCTCCTGCCCAGCCAAAATCCACACTGTATGCTTATTTTTCAATTCGCTCAGTGGTTTGCCACTATAAGTACTATAAGGACAATCAGTGCCCCAAGGTGATAGTGCTTAATGATTTTTTCTTAATATATTTTCACCAAAAACGTTGTTTCTGGCAGACAGGAATATATTTGTTTTCCATTACATTTAAAACTTGCTTTACAGGTATTCACAATTTTATACAGAGGAAGATTTCTGCCACTATAACATGTTTAACCATTATTTCTTTGGTGGAGAGGTAAGGGCCAGTCAAATTCTCTGAATGTTTTCTCTGAACTACATATAATGTTTATTTAGAACTTGAAATGTTAGATAGAAATGTATTACCAATCTGGTAGAAAATATTGTCATGATCTGAAGATGATCACATTCTATCTTGGCTCAAAGAATAAATGTGCCTGTTTCTTTAATAACTATATACCATTATATCTAATGGTAACACTACCTATAAAACTAATTTTACTTACTGCTTCTTAGACTTTTTAGGAAGCACTTTACTGATGCAAATTGCTTTCTTACAGAAGCAGTGGGAACAAGCATTTTAAATACAAGACCACAGAAATTCAACAGAGTTGGGAATCTTTTAGCTTAGACTACTAGTGCATCCGTTCAGTATTCTGTCTGACTGTGGCCAAAGATAGATCCTTCAGAAGACAATGTAAGAAACTGTATAATATACACTGACCATGCATAGGAGAAACTCCTTAATTTCAGGCAGTTTGTGGTTGGCTCTCTGTTACTTGGTAACACTTGAAAAGATCAATTCTGCTATAGTAGAGGTCGGTAACCCTTGGCACATGTGAAGACATTTTACTTGGCATGACGGCCCTTGGGGCGGATAGTGGCAGAGCTGTGAGCGGCCTGATCCTTCTTGTGGCAGTGAAGCCCTGACCCCTTCCCCACTGTCTGCCCTAAGGCATATGTGCATCTGCTGCTGGCAATGAGGTGGGCCAGGGGTCTGCAGACCCTGGTGCAGCTGCTTGTAGTCTTGGTGCAGCTGCTTGCTCTGCTTGCAAGAGCCTGAGTCAGCTGTGAGAGGCAGCTAGGAGGCTGCAACCAGCTGCACCAGAGTCCACAGAACTCCAGCTTGGCTTGTTGCTGGGGGCAGGTACACGTATGCCTTGGGGTGGGCAGTGGGGAAGAGGCTAGACTGCACTGCTACAGAAAGGATTGGGTTCCTCACAGTTCCCCTGCCATCTACTTCTGGCACACCAACATCTTACCAATAGACCTTGTGGGTGTTTTTGGCACTCTGCCCAAAAATATTGCCAACCCTTACCTTCCTGTTTCTGTTAACTTACACTGAGGGTCCAATCTGAAATTTATTTTGTAAAAATGGCACTGCCTTTGAACAAAGGACTTGTATGTATTTAAATGCCTACTATCAAGAGTTGCTTTTTGCTGTCAACCAATGTAGTTAAAAGGAAATGAGCGTCTCTCTTGTACGTCATCCAAAGAATTGTTCGGCTTTTCAAGATTTTCCCCAAAGCCAGCTGAGCCATGCTGTTGCCTTTAGTACAGGCATTTGGCATCCTTTAGCACAGATGGGAAAGGGCAGAATAATTCAGTTTGAGAGTTAGAAACTTAGCCCCACAGTGTCATGTCCACAGTTGTTTGCAGAATAAAATCTTACAGTAATACGTAGTATTACATAATATATTATAGTATGCATTATTTTTGTCATTTTAATATATAATTATAGTAACATAGCATTATAACAATATGACAGTACATCTTACAATATATACTATAAAATAATGTAAGTTATACATTGTTTAAGATACTGCATGCACTGTATGCATATTTGAAAACCCTCATGTCACTAAACAGTAGATGTTGGTTTCTTTTGGGGCCATTATTACTGCAACCATCAGCTTACCGACACAAACATACTTTTTAGTGATGCCCTGTAGCGTGCTCATAGTGAGTTTCATATTTTTTTCATCCTAAATCATATCTTTTAATATATTCTTATAAATAAAGAAGTATTTTCTAGAATGAATCAAAATGAATTTTCTTGCCTCTCTAGTTTAAATCTAATCTTTTTTATTTTCTTTTAATGTTGCTTTGATTGAGAGAGGACAGTGCTCTGCTGTCTGTCACCTTGTACAGACATTCAGTTTCTCTTTGCAGAGTTGCTGCTCTCCCAGGAGAAATCATGAGTGTACGGATGTTCAGGCTTTTTCTCCCAGGGTAAAAATGGCCCCTCCAGGAGAAAGATAACCTGGGAACAACCAGGGTTAAATCACTCCCAGGGGAGTTTCTCCAGTGAGAGTGAATAACTGTATGTGTTAATAGTTTACTGTAGTTATTTTAATTCTGGGAAGTCTGAGGTGGCACTAGAGAAACTTCCCATCTTTGTAATTTGCATGGGAGCTAATATATTTTTATAATTTGTACAAATTGCAGGCCAAGAGAAAAGAACAGCTATTGACTGAACTGTTCTCTCTTGCCTAGTAACCCCCATTCCTTCAGGTCAATTTTAGGAAATGTAAGAAATTTGAACTGCAGCCTTCCTTGCTGTATCTGCTTTGACTGTGGAGAACTGGTTGCCTATACTCTTAATGTAGTGTTTTATAGCTGTTAGGATGTAGAAGGGACCTTAAAGATCATTGAGTCCAGCCCTCTGCCCTTGGGCAGGAAAGACTGCTGAGATCAGATGACCCCAGCAAGGTGAGCATCAACACACTCTTGTGAGAAATGCTGACTTCACATTTAAAAAGTAGCATACATCTTCATTTTTTAAAAGGGAATTACAAACAATAAACTTACCTTTAAATTGTCCAGTATTATTTAAATGTACTCAACCTTATTAGACTTGAGCCAGCCCTTGTTAGACCTGGGGCACCTCTTGGAAAATGCCAGCACTTAGCTTTCATTAATTTTTCTCCTACGGAAAAATGGAGCAATTCTTCTGTTGGAGAAAACTCAGGAAGACCACAACAGGTCAGAATATTTTTGACACTAGATTTCTATTTGGAATACCTAGATTTATCTGATGAATCACTTTTAGGTGTCTGCCCATCTAGCACAACACCCTGTAGCATGCTTATGAATCTTGTAGCACCTTCATTGAGCATCACTGGTTTAAAAAAAAAATTTTGTGCCTGTTTTCTGGTCAGTAACCTTTATGTCTTTTAGGTTGCACAAGAAGTATGTAGAAAATTCTTGCATGAGGAAAAAGGTGAAGGGGTCATAATGGTGACTGATCCTCCTTTTGGAGGTTTGGTGGAAGCACTGGCTTTTAGCTTTAAGAAGCTGATTGCAATGTGGAGAGAGGCACAAGAGGAAGGTATGTATTAGAAATGAGTAAGATGATGGGAGTTGGTAACTTCGTCCATAATAAATGACTTATTGATGTTGTGCATACTTCCTACTTGTGAGATGAGTGTTCATCCACTTACATTCTAGTTTCTAAAGCTACAAGAAGCCAAATTACATGTACATTTTAAGTAATAATTCAAATACTCATATTTAAAAATTAAGAGACTGATGCAAATCACTTTTTTCTTAATTCTGTATTTTTATAGTGTAAGATATAAACCAAGGTACTTTTTATTCATCTGTCATGATTGTCTAGGTAGACAATACATATCCAGTGAAATTTACTGATAATGGCTAAATATAAGTATATTGGGCTGACCAGCATCCTGCTTTCTTAATGGAATTAGTTCTAATTTCTGTGGCTGTAAGCAATTGTCACATGTATGGCAACTGGTCTCAATGCACATATATTTGTAAAACGTCACATTGTGCATTCTGCTTTTCTTGATTAAAAAGTAAAAAATTACATCTGAATCTCTCTTCGTTATTAGCTCACAGCAGCAAGGAGATGCCTATATTTTGGATATTTCCATACTTCTTTGAGTCACGCATTCTTGAATTTTTTCCAAGCTTCACTATGATGGACTACCAGGTATGGCCAAGTCTAATAAATGCTCTTTAATATCTTGTATAGCAAGTGAACAGCGATTCGGAGGTTATATTCTAGGAAGTGTGTGTATTTCAGATGACCAGACTTCTGTGGAGAGGACCACTGATGGTCAGCATAGTGTGTTGGTGGTGAGCAGCAAATGTTTGTCATTAACTCTGAATCTGATGCATCTAATGATCCATTTATACTGGTTATATTTTTCATAAAATGTGAAGCAGTATGATACCACCTTCTCTTTCTACTAATCTTAGATTTTCATAGACATTTGGGCTGGAAGGGACCTTGGAAGATCATTGAGTTCAGCCCCCCGCCCAAAGGGCAAGAAGTCAGCTGGGGTCATAGGATCCCAGCAAGATAAGCATCCAATTTGTTCCTGAAACTGTTCAATGTAGGTGCTTGAACCACCTCCGATGGCAGGCTGTTCCAGCCCTTGGGGGCTAGGACAGTAAAGAAATTCTTCCTTATGTCCAGCCTGAAACGGTCTTGCAGTAGTTTATGACCGTTTGACTTCGTCATCCCTTGAGGCAGTCTTGTGAACAAACGTTCCCCCAGATACTGTGATCACCCCTGATTAAACTTGTAGGTGGCCATCAGATCACCCCTTGAGCCTGAACTTTTCCAGGCTAAAGAGCATCATGGCTCTCAGCCTGTTGTCGTAAGGTCTGTTTTCCTGACCTCTAATCACGCGTGTGGCTCTTCTCTGTACTCTCTCAAGCTTCTCCACATCCTTTTTCAATTGTGGGGCCCAAAACTGGATGCAGTACTCCAGCTGCGGCCTCACCAAGACCGAGTACAAGGGGAGAATGACGTCCCAGGATTTGCTTGAGAAGCATCTATGGATGCAAGCCAGCGTTTTCGTCGCTTTACTAGCTGCAGCATCACATTACAGGCTCATGTTCATCTTGTGGTCAATGATGACCCCCAAGTATCTTTCTTCCGTAGTGCTAGCCAGCGTAGCACTGCCGAGCCTATAAGGATGCTGCAGGTTTTTCTTCCCAAGGTGGAGAGCCTTGCATTTTTTGGTGTCAAACACCATCAGATTCTCATCCGCCCATTTGCTGAGCCTGTCCAGGTCAACCTGGATCCTGCCTGTCTTCTGGCATGGATGCTTTGCCCCAAAGTTTGGTGTCATCGGTGAACTTGCCAGTCCGCTTCTGACTCCAATGTCCATATCATTAATAAAGATGTTAAACAATATGGGTCCAAGGACAGAGTCTTGGAGGACCCCACTGGTCACAGGATACCATGATGATTGACTTCCATCAATTACTACCCTCTGGGTCTGACCACAGAGCCAATTTCCCAGTCAGCAGATCATGGTGGACCCAAGGCCACAATTGGCCAGTTTTGCCAAGAGGTGGTCATGGGGTACCAGATCAAAGGCTTTTTTGAAGTCAAGATATATGTCATCAATCTCTTCTCCCTTGTCTGGTGATAGGTCACCTGTTTGTAGCAGGAAATGCGATTGGTCAAGCAAGACCTACCCACAACAGACCCGTGCTGGCTATCCCTTAGGATGTTGGTATCAGCCAGTCCTTTAAGGCTGGCCTCTTTAATAAACTTTTCAAAGATCTTCTCCAGGATAGAAGTCAGGCTGATGGGCCTATAGTTAGCCGGATCTACTTTCCTCCCTTTCTTGAAGATAGCATCACATTGGCCTTCTTCCAGTCTTCAGGCAGTACACCAGAGCACCAGGAGTTTTCAAAGATCCTAATCTGTCTCACCTCAAGTACTTTTTAAATACAATTTTGAGTTTGTGGACACCAGTCAGCCATTTCCTTTTCCTCAAAAGTTAAATTTCGCTTGCCCATCAAACCTGTAAAATTTTGAAAGACTCAATCCTAGTCTCTTGATAAGCTCAAACTCAGTTATATCAGAAGCAGTTGGGGTTAGAAATGAAAGTTACGTATAACAGAATAAGCATTTTCAAAAAGAAAATTTCAAAGTGAGGTGCCAGGGGTAAGGCAATGAAGTGATGTCAGCTTAAATAATGTACATTATTTTTGAAATTGTGTGTTGTACATGTTTTTTCTGAATAAATACATCTAGGGACATATCCCTATGAGATTAGTCTTGTCTATTAGAAGTATATTAACATTTATTCTTGTGAAGCAATCATAATATATACAATTTGTTAAATTACACTTGTATTTTTTTAGCCCATTGCCTAAAATCATTCAGCCATCACAATGAAATATTGCATTACTGAATTATTTTCTTATAGCAATGTACTTATTATCATATTTGAACATGTCATGGTACTCGTACATAAACGTATGTGAAGGTAGAACTCTTCTCATCTTTTCAGTTGACCAAGTTTCCTAGTAACAAAGGTGTAATATTTCCTTCTATGCAAGCTTTCATATGGTTGTTTGGAGAATGCAACACACTTTAAAGATGAAAAAAAATATTTTTCAGCTGATCTTTCTAAAATCTGATCCACAATTGCATTTTTTTAATTTTGCCTCTGACATTCTGGGAGTCCTAGGCAAGGAACAGTAAGCCAGTATCCAGGCCAAGCAAACATAGCAGCCCTCTGTACTGCTCAGGTGCCTGCCAGCCCACCTGCTCTTGCAGCCTTACACAGGAGCTCCCTTTCCAGTTCAGGAATAGTACTTATATGCCTCAGTCCAGCCCTCTTATGGCCACCTGATTAGTTGTTTTTGCCCCTCTTTCCCCAGGGCTAGGTGTAGTTAATTACCTCATTAGATGCCTGACCCCTGGTGATTTACTTACTCAGGCCATTGTGGTAACAGGGGTGGGGGTTCCCTGTTGCACAGAGCAAAGAAGGGGAAATTGAGAAATAAAGGTAAAGTGCAATATTTGAAGTGTCAAGAGCCTGTTCTCCATAGCACCGTGAAAATATAATCATATTAATTAAAAATATGGATGACCAAATGCCTGGTCCACAATATTCAATTTAATCTGGGCTTTGTAGTTTCCCTAAAGAATGGAATTTTTAACATAAATATTTTGGAGTGTATAGAAAGAAAATAAGTAGGCTAAATCTCTTTGTCAGCACTTCTTCAATCCTGTGCTTATTAGGCACTTTGGGCATTTATACATATGCTCTGGGAGGTGGTGGTGGGGGCAGAGCGCTTTAATTAAAATACCCAGAGCGTCTCATGTATCAACATCCTCGCACTGAAAAATAATGGCAAGGTTGCTTTTAACTAAAGGTCTTTTGACAGGCTGTAGCTAAAGCACCCACGTTGCCTCTTTCAGCATGGGGACACTGATGGATGAGATGCTGGAGTCTTGTTACCATGACCATGGAGTAATTACCATGCTCCAGCAGACTTAATTAATTGAGCCTGTTCCAATGTGCTGTAATTATAGCGTATCACTGCTCATGTATAGGCACTCTTTAAAGATTTTCCTGAATTTGTTCTTTCTGCCTTCATTTTTTAGGTAGACTATGATAATCATATGCTTTATAAACATGGAAAGACAGGCCGTAAACAGTCTCCTGTTCGTATTTTCACCAATCTATCTCCAAGTACGATAGTACTTCCTATAGAGGAAGGGTACAGGTAAGAGCTCTTAAAACACTCGCACTCTCTTTTAAAAACCATACAGAGGCCTAGATCTGGAGTTTCACAGTGGTACCTTTAGGCATCATGTTCCTCAAATAGAATCAACAATCTTATTTTGACACCTGAGTTCTCCATACAATGGTAGGCACCTTGGGATTGGATCCACAGTGGATAGTATTTGAGAAGAAAGTGGGAGATCTGGATTTGAACCACCTCAGGCGGTAGAGGCCCTAGAATGCAGATCTTCCACTTCCTGGATCACTGCCCTAACAACTTTATTATATAAAAGTGGGCACAATGATCACCTCCACTCCTTGTGTTTTAGAACAAATGTGGCCATTGTTGCTATGTTTTGAGCAGGAATCAATATAGTTAGTGTGTGGTGTTCATGTTCCAGTATTTCCCCACACCTACAGGATCAGCTCTTCGACCTACCCATAACGGGACTGACTTAAGGTTAGGAACATTATCGTGATTCCCAAGTGACTGTAGGCCTAAAATAGACATACGTAACTAGTGCTGTTGTTCCTGGATTTGCATATTTGTGGAATCTTAGGTACATAGGTAACCCTTCTGGCAAAACCTTCAGTGCCTATGGACTTTCAGGCATATAAGTGGTTATGTGGGGTTTTGTGGTTTATTCACTTGCACTTGAGTACTTATATTCTACCTGATTTTCACTTTAGGTGCCTATGTGCTTTGTGGAACTGGAGTTAAGGGATTATTCTAGAGCTTAATAGTGCTGGGTTTTTGGTTGTAATTATATTGGTCTAAGGACATAGGCAGGCAAAGTTCTTTGAGAAGCTGTGATATTTTTTTACTGCACCAACTGAGTATTTGGAAAAAAGTTCTTAGCAAGCTTTTGGACACAATCACCCTTCTTCAGACATAGGGCGTCTGCTGTTTTGAGACTCTCAAAGAATGAGAGAAACTACAAAGTGTGGCAGGATGTCAGTGAGAATGTAAATAAATAGAAATTACATTCTCACTGACATCCTGCCACACTTTTTTAGCTTCTTTCATTCCTTGGAGTCTCAGAACGGCAGAGACTCCCTATGCCTAAAGACGGGTGATTGTGCCCAAAAGCTTGCTGAGAACTTTTTTCCAACTACTCAGTCTAGTAAGAGATCACATCTAGTCAGAGAGCTTGATTAGTGAAATGTGAGATACAAAATAAATTTGCTACTCTCCTATGCATTGCTTGATAAATTTGTTCATTTATAAGGCAGGCAAGGATTTTAGTGATTTCTTTTATTGGACCAACTAAAAATTTCCTCAGGTCACCTGAAGAAGTGCACTTAATACCCAAAAGCTTGTCCATCTGCTATCCCAACCATGCAGTTGGTCCATTAAAAGATAGCACAGAGAACTCCTTGCCTCTTATCTATTACCTAGAGCAGGGGTGGGCAAAATGTGGCCTGTGGACTGTATGCAGCCTGCCAGGCAGTTTAATTCAGCCTGTGGGTGCCCACCAACTAATTGTACCCCACCTAACCCTTCTGCCTACGAGGGTAGGAGTGAGGTGCCCACATATACCATCTTCCCCACACAACATACCTTATTGCACCTTGTTCTCACCCATGTGCGGAGAAGGGTTTGGTTCAGCCAGCACACAGCTTCTGGGTGGGGATGCTATTGCCACTGCTGGGGGACCTGCTTGGCTTTCCTAGTGTCCCACTCATTCTGGGCACCAGGTAGAGAAGTAGTGACAGTGGAGCGGGGATTATGGGGCTGGAGCTGGTGGCAGTGCAGAGCCCACACCAAGAGGTGGGTGGAAGAAGCACGTAGCTCAGGTGAGCAGGGTGTGAGTGTGTGGGAGGGGTGGGGTGGTATGGGGACCCTTCACACACTTCCTTCCCCCCCCTCCCCCATGGAGTAAAGCTCCCACTGACGGGAGCAGCAGGCAGGGGTGCTTGGGGTGCTCGTGTGTGGTTCAGGCAATGCCACTGGTGATGTGCAGCTCTGGCCAGCGCTGCACACGGAGGTGAGGAGTGCAGCCCAGCCAGCCTGGCTCTGTTGCGTGGGGCTCCCTGTTGTGCACGTGCAGCTCCCACACTTGCATATCACTGGGGGAAGCCCCATGCAATGGAGCCGGCAGCTTTCACCACTGCCTGCTGTGCAGGTCACAAGACTCCACCAGGAAGCAGGGGCCGGGGCTCCCCTCCACTTCCAGCACAGTCCCAGGACCTGCGTAGCAGGGAGTGGCGAAGGCAGTCGGCTCCATTGCATGTGCTTCCCTTGGTGCTGTGTGAGTGCAGGAACTGCACATGTACCGTGGGGAGCCCCACTCAATAGAGGCGGGCCAGCTAGACTGCACTTCTTGCTTCCATGTACAACGCTGGCTGGAGACGTGTGCCACATGGTGCCTCGCATCCCACCATATACACACCTCCACTCACACCTCATGCCTCCCTATACAATATACAAGAGTAAGACTTTATTTTTGAGTTATTATGCAGTCATTTCTATATATATTATGCAAACATAAATCATTATAACAAAAATATTTTTGTAATAAAATTAAACTGTTATAGTAGGTGTTTGACTCTTAGTGTATGATTTTTTTTTTTTTCTGGTTCCAAGATGGCAAGCCCCTCTCCCAAAAGGAGTATTTCCGTGTGGCAAAGGGCGGGACTTCAGGTGGCAAAGGTCGGGGGTTAGGGGTGGGACTTCTGACCCCAAGATGGCAGTCATGGGGCAGAGCCACCTGCCC
>NW_017728948.1:34275106-34296540 GCF_001723895.1 Crocodylus porosus
GGTCAAGGGGTGGGACTACCCTTGCAACCCTTGACAGCTCACCAAAACCTATTAAGTGGCCCTTCAGCTAAAATAATTGCCTGCCCCTGACCTAGACCATCATGGCCACAGTAACACTTCAACATTATTACTATGTCTTATAAGGCTTTTTCAGCAAGCAGTAGGCCGATACTTTGTAATATTTTTCAGGTTTTGTTCTCTTTGTCAACGATATGTGAGTTCAGAGAACCAGCACTGTAAAACGTGCAATTCATGTACATCAAAAGTAAGTGTGTTTTCTCTCTTTGGACAGACATTTCAGTGAGAGAGTTTGTGGTTTTGCTTGGTTATAAACCTCTTTTGATGTTAATCCTGCTAGTATATCTTTGGTAGGGAGCCATGGGCAGCTCAGTACGGGTATTGTCTTGATTTCTGTGGGCTGCAGATTGGGTCTGGTGGGATTTATTTTCTCTTTCCTAATTGCTTTGGGTTGGAATGAGGACACCAAAAGTTTGTGCCTGTCCTTGTACGCTCCAGACCCCATTCATCAAGAGCCTGCTGCCACATGCTATTTCTCCTGTGATTGGGAACGTGCAATACTTCAGGGGGCATCGGTTATGCTAACTGTCGCCTGGGGTGCTAGAGCTCACTGTTTGTAGGAGAACTTTCTGACCTTCCCCTCCAATACGCAAGCCATCTATGAATATATAGGGAGCATGAATATGTAATAGCTAAAAATTGAAGCATTTCATTGGAGCATAATATCATTTTAAAACATAGAGTAAATACAATAAAAGAATAAATTAGTAGTACTTGAAAAGAGCCTGTTTAAAATTAATACACTTCTTATGATTTCATTTTAGGATGGTAGGCAATGGAGACATTGTGTTCTTTGCCAAAAGTGTGTAAAGCCTTGTGAGTACATAAATATTTTTTGTAATTAGTGTTTCTTACTGTGCAAGTTACAATCCAAAGAAATCAAGGCAAAAATTGGGAATTATGTTAAACTTCAAGCCATGATTGACTATGAAGAGAAAAAAGAAATGTGTAACTTCCATTCAAGCCCCCATTAGTCTACTAGATTTCACTATGTAAAAATGTGGTGTCTTGTCAAATCAGGGTATACTAAATTTTCCTTATTCACTATGGCAGATCTTTATTAATTCAAAATCTGCTGTCATCCTGATAAGAATTTTGTATATATATTCTTTCATATTGATTTTTTTTTTCAGCTGCATTCTGTAAACATATCAAAGGCTTCTAAAATAGTTTTGTGGGAGCAGTCAGGTAAACTCTGATTCTTGAAGGCAAGTGTCCTTGCTTGGAGCTGTTTCAAATAGTTGAGAATAATCATACTTATTAATGTAAGGCTGTAGCTGCCTTTGCTGCTTTTCAGTAACACCAGATTGTTTTAAAAACTGTGCCATATTTTTGTGATTAAAACTGTCATCCTTTTAATGATTGTGTGGCACATGATTGTATTATATCTGAAGAGTGTATCTATTTACTATATTTATAAAAAAGAAAGCTAACTAAGCTTTTTGATGGTGGGGGAAAATTTTGTGACAGCAGTAAAATAACCCAAAGACCTCAAACTGAAAAATAAAATGTAGCCTCTTCCTTTCTTTATCCTACTGCAGCCTGGGTTCACTGTAACGCATGCAATCACTGTGCTCTTCAAGACCATGCTTGTGAGAGCGTGCAGATTGGATGCTTTATCTGTGGCGGAGCAGATCACAAACGCAGCACCTGCCCTCATTTTTCTGTGACTAGAAGAGCTTACCAGTAAGTGTGATGGTGCAGGAATATTTATTTGGAATGCTTCTCTCAAATATGAGAAATGGTTGCTACCATTTGTACTTAAATATAAGATGACCCCCCAATAATTAGATTTATGTAAGAAACATTTATGTTTGTTATAATTTTTCCAGGTATAGAATCTTAAGTATTGGGGAGGATTGTCTTCAATTTCCCCTATTGCTACAGCGGGGAAAGCAGTGGCTGTAGGGGAGGAGGTCAAGTGGCCCTCTTGCCCCCCTGCCACCTACACCCCCAGCTCCCTCAGTTCTGTCCCAAATCTCTGCTGCTTCATCCCCTGCAAACTTGCCTCAAGTCTCTGCTCCTTCCCCTCACAGTGCCCAGCTCTCTGGTCTCTGCCTCTTTCCTCCCTGTTCTTACTGTCAGACCACCCAGGCTGTTCCATCTTGTCCTTGGAGTACAGCATGTGGAAGCTCAGCCCGTTCTTGGCCATGTAGTGGTGTTGGCACTGCTGATTGGCCAGGCAGGCAGTGCTGCAGGTGTTGGCACTGCTGATTTGCAGGTAGGGGAAGGAATTTCTACATGCTCCATGCTTGGGTGAAACCCCAGCCCAAGCTGAAGTTAAGCTGCACCGACACTAAGGGGGAAGAAAGTGGTGGACAGGGTGCAAGTAGAAGCTGCAGAGAGAAAGTGGAAGGGGCGGGGGCAGAAGGTTGTGGGTCTGACTTTGTCCCCAGCCTGGGCTCAGCGCAAGAGTCAGAGCCACAGCAAGCCTCTTGCTGCTGCTTCTTCATATGCAAATATAAGACAGGTTTTTTCCCCCTTTGCAGATGGGAGGAAAACACCTCATATTTGAGTAAATATGGTATTTAATAAATGTATAGGTACAGTTGTGGAATAACCTCAAATTGCTGCCTTGCTGCATCTGTACTTACCCTTGCTGCAGAGGGGATGGGGATTAGCAACAAGGGTAAGTGCAGGCAACTGGCTGTTCTGGAGGAGTGGAGATTTGTGACCCGTACTGGAGGGGCTGGGTAGCAATGGGTGGCCCATGCTGGCAAAAGGTTTCAACCCTTGCCTTAATCATTGAGTATATTAAGTTCTTTTTTGCCTTGAAGAGGAGCATAGTCCTGAAAAATGCTTTCTATGTGGACCTTTTTCCCAAAATACAATAAAAAGATCAGACGTTTTTATTTAAAAATATTTCTGTTACACATCTTACTTACCTGAAGTTCTCTGAAAAGCAGTTCCTGCTGTTTCTAAAATTACTTAGCCAGTGCTCTGAGGTTATGACCTGGTTTGGGGTCTCCTTAACTTCTTTAACACCTAACCCTCATTGAAACAAGTTTGATCTGTGGCTTAGACTCTTTCTTCCCCTGTACTTTGGGTCAGTTGCTGCTGCTTCAGCTTATGGTGGAAACATCTTTTACTCTCACCTCTATCTCAGCCTGTTTCAGGATTTTTTCACTTCCCTTCTACTCCAGAGACAACAGCATCCCCTTGAAAAGAAAAGGGAAGCCTCTTTTAAGAATATAGCAACAGCACCCTTCCTCAGAATTGTTTCTTTTATCCCCGAACCAATCTATGAAAGTGATTTTGAGAAGAGTATCATTTTTAAAAAAGCCCTTAGATATCATGGAGTCCTCTTCCTTGACCACAGATACCATACGCAGGTGGAATACAATCTTGGCCATACTGGCTTCTATGGACTTGGCTCATTTTACTCCTCCATTTCCATCTAGGCAGAAGTATGTCCTCTTCTGTTGTGGAGTCTGCAAGGCCATTACAGCTGCTTGTATATTTATTTTCTGCAAGTACTACACAAGGCATCGAGTAAAGAGGGGACAGTAATAGGAAATAGTATGTTCACCCTCAGGTTTCACTTGATATTTCTTCTTTTCTGAATAAGAGTAATTATTCTATTCCTTCTGCTGAGGCTTTAAGAATTCCTTTAGAAGTGGTGCAAGGAGGTCACTCTTTGATATTTTAGCCAAGCTAGATAGTACTTCCTATGTGGTATTTGGAGAGGTCAGTAAATGAGGCATTCTTGATTCAGGCAGAGACCTTTGGTAGACTTCTTAGCCATGTCCAAAGGGTATCAAGTACCATAAAAAAAAAAAACTTTGACTCTCCAGCTGTGTCCGAAAATTATCTAGTTCCAGAATTAAATTGCAAACTCTTAGGCTTTACTAGCCATGTCATCTCCACTGACATAAGTTTGCTCAATTTCTGGAGCAACATGTACAGTTATGTCTCTGTATCTGATAGGCCTGCTAATTGCAAAAAATGGCTCTTCAAGGTCATTTCCAACACCACTATGAGATAAGTGACTACAACTAGGATCTGTTATCTCCTTCTGGGCCGTGCTTCTTAGCTAACTCAGCCTGGATATTAAGAAGTGCAGAACTTTTTCATTTAGAGCAGGCTTGCTTATATAGACAAATGGATGTGTTTCAATGTATACAGCTCAATATGATCCTTCTTCTTGTTAGTCTCCTCTGTATTAGGATTTTTTGTGATCTTTGAAGCACTCAGATCTAACAGTTAGCTCAGGTAGTGCTATTTAGCAGCAATATTTGTTTGCCGTCTTGCGTTACTCAGTCTTTTTCTAATCAAGCAATGACTAAAGTTCCATCAAATGTGTTTCTGCTACTTGATGAATTTTCCCCTGCCTACTACTAAAATGCAGTCCTTCTGATAGAGCCTCTGTTAAAGCTGCAAATTGTACTCTGGGGCATGCTGCATGCAAAATATGGTATATGTCACTAATGGAGTAAAAGTAGATTAATTTATGAATTAGGAAGTTAATTTAAATCTCACATGCACTTAATCTTTTTTGTTTTTCTTTTTCATTTAGCTTTTTTGTGACCACACTTTTGAATGGTAGCTTCAGTTAATTGTGTTTCTGTGTGCATTTACCCTATTGTACAATTTACTATACTCTGACAATGTATTTGTGATTTGATTTTGCAGAGCTGACGGAAAGCAAAGGCAAATGAAAAACAAGAAGCTAAAAATGAGTACCATTAAAAAACCATCTGTGAAGCAGAGGAAAATGAGAGTCTTGAAAGGAAAAATAAAAAACAAGAAAGAATGAATCATTTTTTCTTCTTGGCATTCAGTTACTCAAGATTTTTGCAGCTAGTCTTTGATTTAATTTACAGCAAATGTTAGTATGATCTTTCAGAATAAAATCTAGTTGAATTGGAAATAATTACCCCTTATATAATTACCTTAGCATTTCAATGGCACTGGGACAAAAGAATGAAGCTTGTTTATTCTGTTCATGAACTATTTCAAATGAGAGAGAGAAAATAATTTATATATGTCAGCCCATACTGTGCAAAACTTAAGTGGAATATTATTATAAAATATCACTAAAATAAAGGGACAAAAATTATAGTAGTTTTGGTTAGTTTGGTATTGCCCACCGTTTAGGGAAAAAAAAACAATATATTTGTAATGTTGTCTCTTACAAACATCATTCTACTTCACCCCCACACGCTCACTCTTAAAACCCACCATCCAGCATGGTCATATAGATAACAAATGTTATATAATCCTTTTGCTAGTTATCCACTTGTTTGGTTTTGTCTCTGCAGGCCTGGAAACTAGTTCCAGATAAGTTATGACTTAAGTATATGCTTATATCCATAGTGGATACATTTAGAAAGATAATAGGAACACAGGACATTCCTGCTCAGCTTTTATAATACTTTATTATAAGCTGAACCAAATGTCTTTATTTATTTTCATTTATGAAGAGAATTTTAATAACTAAACTTTAACGTATAATCTTTTCATTGCCCAGTGGTGATGGAGGTTCAGCTTCAAGGCCAGCTTGCCCAGATTATTTTTGATGTTGTCCTTAATGTGTGAATGTCATGTAAAAACAAAATGAAAACTAAATAATAAATAAAATGCAATGACAAGAATGTATTTTTTAACTATAGGTTTTTCATTCAAACCAAACATTCTACAGTACTTAGCTACAACAAACTCCCACCTGCCAAGCCACAATACACAGCCTTTCAGAGAAATACTTAATTTTTTAAGGAACGTACCAAGAGGAGTTCCTCTACTAATTTTCAGACCTAGGTCATTTTGCTGTTTTGTGGACACTATGACTGAAACATATATGAAATGAATAGAGAAAAAATAGTCATAACTAGGGTGACTCTTTAAGACTCAGTGAATTTCATGTCACCTGTGTTCTATTTATAATTTTAAAAGATGATGTAGTGCAATTGCTGCAGACTCATTGGAGGGGTTTTTCTCTTTTGTGTATCTTCACCAGCAATAAAGGTCTTTTACTATTATTAGTATTAATAATAATTCAGTTAGTCATGAATAAGTGAAACATCCATTTTATTACTTCAGACCTGTATTGGCTCTTCAGGACTGAAACATTGGGAAGACCTGGTAGATAAATGTGTGCTCTGTTTTATGCTTACGTGTCACATTTTCTTAGTTTCAGGGGTTTTTTTATGTGAGAAAATTGAGGAAGTTTATGGATTGCATATTTTTTCCAAAATAAGCTGTAGAGCCTATAACTTGGAGTACAGTTCTAGTGTGTGTAAATCCTTTTGAGGGGCAGACTTGCATAAGTCATTCTGTGCCTGTCTCAAAAACCTGCCTCAAACAAGACATTTTTCTGAGTTCATTAGATATCTTGAGTTTTTGGAATTGTGAGCAGAGCAGATAGGTTGTGACCACTTGTTGAAGTGTAGGATTGAGGACACAGCCCTACTTACTCCTCTTTCTTAACTGAAGAGCAGTATTTTGTAAATTGTTACACCTTGCAGTCCTACCAGTCCTATTTTGTAGCAGTACAAGACCCAAAATTGTTTGCTAGACCAAATTAAAATGTTGGTTTTATATATATGATACCTAGTGGGAAAATATCTATTCTGAATCCTTAGACTCAAAAGGGTTATGAAAAAGTGCTATCTTTTTATCACAATATACTTATATCTGTTGTATAAGTGATATGAAAACAGAGGAGGGCAAGAATTGCACTGTTAAACAACTAAAAGACTATTTTCCTCAACTTCAAGAGAAGGATTTTTTCCCCCATTTGACATGAAATTGCCTGCCTCCCCCCCCCCTTCTCAGTGGTGCACTGCCTGCCCCTCACCACTTCTGCGGCATCTGCCCTTGCAGACTTGGGCCCCAGCCCTGCCCCGCTCCGATCTCCCTCCCATCCCCTTTTCCTCCTGTCCCTACTACAGTCTCGGGTACCCCTCTCCCCCATGGGGCTAGCTTCACACTGTTGCTACAGGGCTGGGCTGGGGCCACGCTGTGCCCCAAGCTAGAGCTGGGATTGAAGCTGCAAGGGCTGGAGCAAGGATAAGCAGAGGGGGAGGAGAAATAGAAGGAAAGGAGGATGGAGGAGCAAATAGGAGATGGGGCAGAGGTTGGGGGAGGGAGGCAGGTCAGGAAGGTAGAAGCCTCCCCCTAACACCTGCCCCCCCCACTGTCTCCTATATGCCAATAAAGGACACCTGTGGGGTGGGGGGATAATATGATGGGGGAACAGTTTCTAACTGTTACAGTAAATGTAAAACAAAAATAAAGCCACAGCCCACCCCCCAGTTCTGCCAGTGCCCCTCACTCCTGACCTGTAGCCTCTTACTCCCCACAGTCCTGCCAAAGGGGGTCCCCAGCTACCTCCATCTTGACCAGGCTGGAGCACAGTAGCTTTGACTCATATGGGTGGCAGTGGAGGGAGTTTGGTCCAGCCCCCAGGCTGGAGGGAGGAGGGGATGCCTATGGCACCCTCTGCCCTGGGCAGGGGCTCCTGCATCACACCAGGTGTCCTTGCCATGGCCCCCTGGCAGCACCTCCAGGGTGCCATGCCCCTGAGCGCATAGGTGCTGACCCCGGTGTTGCCAGCCTGGCCATGCAGCTCCCTGGCTCCCTGCCCCTTTCTCCCACTGGAGTGGCAGGGCCCCCCCGCCCCGCTTGCTCTCCTGCCCTGCTGCAGCCCCAGCGCTCAGCCACCTTCCCCCAGTACTACCAGGTATGCCCCACATCCTCCTCCACACCATATACCCCTGCCACTCCTCCCCCTCCCCACAGACAGTCCCCAAGCCCTGCTCCTCCAACCCCCACTATCCATAGACTTACCTGCATCCAGCTGCTAGGGCTGCGCCCACCACCCTGCTTGGCTCTGTGCTGGCCACGCATGGCTGTATGCTGTGTGCGTGTGTCTCCAGTCATTCCAAGGAGGTCCTTCCAGGCTGGATGGCTGCTAGCCTGCAAGGTGAAACGCTAGGTTTCCTCTAGAGAGGAAAATCCAGGTTTTTCCACAGCACATGGAAAATCTGGATCTCTAATAAATGCATGCTACAAGGGCAAGCTGGGAAATGCAGTTCTACCAGCACTAATTTTGAAAAAGGAGTAGTGGAGCAAAATCCCAGATATTTGTTCATATTTGAAAAAAAATGCCTGAGCAGAGATCGAAGGATCCAAGAAGAGGATGTCCAGGAAAGTCTGAACTTGTGGTAACCATACTCTCCCACCCGCTTCCACTGTTTTGTGTACACCCCCCACTGTCTCCCCTGTTGCCTGACCTCTACTCCAAGTCCTGCTACCATTGCTTTTCATGCTGCAGTGGTGGGGATGAATTTAAGATGATCCTCCAATAATTAGATTTTATACATGGAAAATTATAGCACATTTATACATTTTCTGTGTATAGAACCTAAATGGGGGGAGTCACCTCAAATTCAATGTGAACTTGAATTTGGGTAAATGCCACGTGCCTTTATCCTATTCTCTTCCCAGCAGTGAAAAGAGGTTCCAATCTTTTGCTGCTTTAGGCAAAGGTAAATAAATACTCAGAAAACAGGAATTGCACCAGAAAGGACTGCAGAACACACTGAGGACAATTTGCTGTCCTAATCAATGCATGCAAAAGCATAGTTTGATGTCTGCGCTGAGAAGGAGCCGCATGTGATCTCACTACTACGAAATGCTGGAAGATCAAAAAATACAATATCAATTTTTGTAAAACATTTTACACAAGACTTGAACCATCTGAAGTTGTGTGTATGTCCGTGTCTGCGTGTGCACGTACGTTTCTCAGATTAGGTTCTTTGGGTTAATATATCTTTTATTAGACCAACGTAATAATTGGAAAAATTGTTCTTTGGAAGCTTTTGGGCACAAACACCCTTCTTTGGGTATAGAGAGAGTCTGCTGGTGTTTTGTGTCCAGGGTGGAACGGAAGGCAATATGCAAAACTAAGGTCAGTGAAAATGCAAATGTGTGTCGGTGAGGATCCAAGGTGATGGCAGACAATAGGTATGGGACAGGTAGGTGGTGGGAAGGGAAAGAGAGAAATGTTGACCTGGTGATAGACTGCTGCTGGTAAAATGTAGAGAGGTTATGAGATGGCAGGTAGGTTATAATAAGCCATCAATCCAATGTCTGTATTTAGTCCAGGGTTCATTCCAACCAGGAATGGCACACACCAACTGCAGAGGCTTCCTCAGCCTGATGAAGGGTTTGGAACAAATTTTTTTAGCAAGCTTTTGGGTTTACAACTATTTAAGTTGGTCTAATAAAAGATATCAGATTCACTCAAAGAACCTTGTCTCCCTATATTTAGTCCATTATTTTTTCTATTCAGTCACTCATGAAGTTCATTGGCTACTCTATCAAAGGTGCTTTGTAAATTCTCTTTGAGAACTAGAAGTGAGAGATTGGAGAGAGAGCGGGTGCCTTGTGAGACGTGTGCATCCACAGGTCCTCACGTATTTTTGTCTTTGACAGATTTTCGCTGTGCTTCATTCTGGAGCTCGCTTGTTTGGTTTCTCCTGCAGGGCCTTTAGTGCACTGGATGAGCTGTGTTACATTTCTGGAGGCACAGGTGTAAGTTCTGTAACTGTTGGTGTATAAGTGTAGCAGGACTCGCAGTAGAGGTGATCTCTTTTATTAGATGGACTAGATTTTTGCAAAAAAACCCCACCAAAATCTTTCATTGCAAGCTTTTGGGCACAAACACCCTTCTTTAGGTATAGGAGAAATCTTAATTTTGTCCTTCAGAGTGCCTTAGTCCCACCTAGCTTGATGGCATTTGTAACTGTACAAGTTCTCCTAGGGAGAAACGAAAGGTGGTATTTCATAGGAGAGTTGAGGGTGTAGTAAAATCTCCTGTTTGCAACAGGGTTTACTTGCAGCCCTGTTCGTCTCAGGACACGGGCAGACAAGGCTCTTTGGGTGAATGTGATATCTTTTATTAGACCAACTTCAAGAGTTAGGGGAAAATTTTGTTTAGCAAGCTTCCGGGTTTTGCTCAAACGAACTGCTGCTCTTTACAACGGCTCATTTCGTGCGCGTGCCCTGGAGCGAGCGACGCCGAACGAGCCGCCAGGCCCCGCGGTCAGGGCGGGGCCGCCGGTGGGGCGGGGCGGGGCGGGGCTTTCCCTGGCGGCTGCCGAGTCCCCGAGCAGGGCCAGCTCTCGGGCCAGGGGCGGGAGCAGCGCGGGGCGCAGTGGAGCTGAAGGGACGGGAGCGGGCGGGCGCTGCAGGCCGCCATTATGCCCGCTTTCCGCCAGGTGGGCGAGAAGCAGCTGCCGCAGGAGGTGGCGCTCATGGCCTGGTCCCCCAAGCGGGACCTCATCGCGCTCGCCAACCGCGCCGGGGAGGTAAGCGCGGCTGCGGGGTTTCCCCGCCTGGGGCCTCTCCCATGCGGCAGCTCAAGCCCAGTCCCTGCCCTGGCGCCTGGTCCTGACCCAGCTCCAGCCCAGCACAGCCCCAGCTCGCGGGCTGCGACCTCTGCCGCCACGGGCCGGGCCGGGCCGGGCCGGGCCTTGCTCTGCTCTGCTCAGCCGCGGGCTGCAGCCGGGGGGGAGGCTACACGTGAGGGAAGAGGCTGCGGGGGGGAAATGGGTGCAGGGCGGGCAGCTCCGGCCCTGGGCCACAGCAGCCGCCTGCCCCCTTCCTCCACTACCCGTATTAAATACTGAACTGCTAGGGACTAGTGCTGCCCAGCAGGGTGTCCAACTTGGTCTGTGATTTCACCCATGTGTCAAAGCTCATCTCTACCTGAAGTTTTGAGACAAGAAATACAAAAAACTAGAGCTCTTGGTTCCAAAACAATACCTTTCATTAGACCAACTGGGCACTGAAAGTGAAGTGCTGTGGCAACACTGGAGCCAGCCGTCCCCAGGTTCTGATGGGTTGTGCACCACCAGTTTAAAATGATACAACCTTAAGTACCACCAGCAAATGTTTCAGTTCAACTTTAAGTATCACCAGCAAGTTTTTGTCATATAAAGGAATTATAATAATTCTGTTAATGCATACCACTGACACATTGTCTGCGTACCGCTGGTGGTACCCATACCACAGATTGGGAACCATTATTTTAACTGAATTTTCTAGATGATTATAGAAAAATAGGGGAACCTCAGTATACCATCCAGTTCAACCTGCTGCTCAGGGCAGGATAATGCCAGGCAAATGTTTGTCAGCCTGAAGTGAAAAGACCACCACTGCAGAGATCTACAAGTCCCTCTCTGTGATTGTTCCAATGCCTACTCATTTTCATGGTTATAAAGCTTTCCCTCAAATTCAACTTACGTTTTCCTGATGTCAGTTTAAGCTCATTACTTCCTGTCCTGTGATGTATAGACATGGGGGAGTAATTGCCATTCGCTAATTGACTTGCATACAGCTCTCCTTTTAATACAGCCCATTACTGCAGAGAGAGGGGGTTGCAGCAGTATTACACTGTTGACTCCAACTTCTGATCCAGGCTGAAGTACTTCAGGAAAGGCCATGATTCCCTGTGTTGTATTTTGTGCACTTGGCTCTCCCAGCCTATGTTTAGTTCTTTGTACTTGTTCTCACTGAATTTGTTCCAGATTATTTCAGGTCTTTTGTTCCAATTAAGGTTATTTTGAATCTTAATTTTGTCCTTCAAAGTGCTTTAAGTCCCACCTACCTTGGTGGCATCTGTAACTGTACAAGTGTACATTCAGTTCTGCTCTCTGTGTCATTAATAAAGAAACTGAACAGTATTGGACCCAGGACAGACCCTTGGGAAACACCACTTGATTCCTTTTTTCATTTGGTTTGGAACCACTGATTATTGTTCTTATGTTTCATAGGCATTAGGGCTGGAAGGGACCTTGGGAGATCATCGAGTCCAGTCTCCTGCCCCAGGGGCAGGAAGTCAGCTGGGATGAAAGGAACCCAGCAAGATAAATGTCCAAATGTCTCTTAAAGGAGTCCAGATGTAGGTGCTTGCACCACCGCTGGCAGCAGTCTGTTCCAGGCCTTGGGGACTCGGACAGTAAAGAAGTTCTTCCTTATGTCCAGCCTGAAGTGGTCTTGGAGGAGTTTGTGACCATCTGACCTTGTCATCCCTTGGGGCGCTCTGGTGAACACATGTTCCCCCAGATCTTGAGCCTGTGCTTTTCCAGGTTGAAGAGTCCCATGGTTCGCAGCCTCTCCATAAGGCCTTTTCTCTTGCCCTTTATTCATGCGTGTGACTGTCCTCTGGACTTACTCTAGCTTCTTCACATGCTTTTAAAATTGTGGAGCCCAGAATTGGATGCAGTACTCCAGTAAGTACTGCTTAATCATGATTATCTAACCAGTTATACATCCATCTTGTATTTAGTTTATGTATGAGTTTGTTGTGGATGATGGTGTCCAGCACCTTATTAATGCCTACTGCCCCCCCTTTTCCCTGTCTTCAGGTCCCATCGCTTTATTAAGGAATTATTTTCTCTGAACAGATTTTTGGTGGCTGTTACTTATCTTGTTATCCCCCAAGTAATTACAAATTAATTGTTTGAAGATACCCTCCAATATCATAAAATATAGACTGACTGGTTTGTAGTTCCCAGAATCTCTTATACTTTTTTAAAAGATAGGCACCATATTTTTCCAGTATTTTGGGGGCTCACTTGATTTACATGAGTTCTGAAAGACAACAGTTAATTCATCCAGTTCCTTAAATGCTTTAGGAGGGATGTCATCAGGCCTAAACGCGTATCGGACTTGTCATTTTAGGTGCTTCTTCCCCATCTCCTTTCATCTCCACTTACCCCTGCACCCCCACTTTTTAAGCTAATCATGCAGTCATCTGACAGTTGACCTCCGTGATTATTTTCTTTGGCATCTTCCTTATTTCTTAATTCTTGGAGGCAGTGCTATTAGCTGATGTTTACAGGAAGGACCTCACCCACTAGGGAAGGCTTATTGGGTCTTACTCCATTTCTTTTTGTGTTTTTATTAAAACAAACCTTTCTTTCTGTGCTTTGCTGTCTCCAGGAGGAATTTGGCCAAGGATAGGATATTCAACTGTAATGTTTCCATAAGACAGTTTCTGTCTAAGTTGGAATGGGAGCTCTCATTTTAATTACAGTCTTCAGGTCTACACAGGACGGTTTACTTTCATTGCTTCATAGTAAAGAGTACGCTCTCAAACTATGGAAAATAACTGGTCTTTCAATGGGAACACTCAGAATACAGGATTTGTTTTAGCCCAACAGAAAGTGCTGCTTTAGTTGCTGGATTACAAGATTCAGTTAAAGGAAGAATGTGCTTTCTTTGACTAAATTTAGGCTTTTTTTTTTTTTCAGGTTTTACTTCACCGACTAGCAAATTTTCAACGAGTTTGGAGTTTGCCACCAAATGAAAACACAGGAAAAGAAGTGACAGCCCTTGCTTGGAGACCAGATGGCAAAAGTAATAAAATCATGATGTCTTCATCTGCTGTAAAAATGTTGTTGGGAATTAGTGGATAACTTTAGGGAGTATAGCACCACTTATTTTCTTATCATCTGGCTACCAGTTAGTGATGGGGGAAGGTGGATTCTTCATCCCTACATAAGCTGAGCCACACCACAGAAAGTAATGCAAGATTCATGATGCCAGAAACAGAGAACAGGGTGGGGAGCCTGACTGCATCCTAATGGTTAGGATGCCTGTTGGCAGAAAAGGAGGTGGCTGTGGGTTCTGGTCTGTGCTCCATCACTGTTCGTGCATTTTACAGTAAATAGTTAATGAAAAAAACTGAAATAACTATGGGAGCAAGAGCCAGAATTCAAAACTTTCTCATCTCAAGTAAGCTCTAACCATTAGGTAAGGGGTTGTCAACTGGGGGGTACACATACCTCTGGAGGTAGTTGGAAAGGTGCTAGGGGGTATGTGGGTGGGTGGGGATGGAGCGCTGCCACCACCCTGTACTGTTGCCCCCCAAGAGCAGAGCTGGGGGGCACAAGGGCAGTGGCTTCCCTCTGCAGGCTGCACAGGCACCACCCAGCCAGCCAGACTGGGATGAGTGGAGGGGAGTGGGGACTTATGCGGTGGCAGTGGCCACTGCCATCCGCCACCTTCTGCCATGTGCAAGTCGTCCAGTCCCACCCCTACTCTGCATCCAGCAGCTGCCACTAAAAGGGGTACACTCCTTAAAAAAGGTTGAAAACCCCTGCATTTAGGGCACAGTCAGTCTCCCTCTTGGATTCTGTCTTGCTGGCCTCATTGATCTTGCATTCGTTGTTGCATCATGGTTCTGTTTTGAAAAAGGAGGTATCCAGTTAAGCTTATGGCCTGGTGGTTGGGCATTCTCTTGGGAGGTGGGAGTTGTGGATGCGTCACTACTATCTCTTCCAGGTGCATTTTAGTAATTAAGCAATTTAAGCTTCCTTTTGTGGGGGACCCAGTAAAGCAGAGTGTTCCTACTGGATTAGACTTCTTGGGTGATGTCTACATTGCTGTGCCTCGGTTGTGGGTTGCAATGGAGTTAGTTAGGAGTTGGGTTCCTGTCTGTTCAGGCTGTAGCAGTTCTGGGTATGCTGATCTGCAAATACTTTCAGGCAAAAGGGGAGACAGCTAATGAGATTTAAGCATTGTGAGTGTTAGGTGGCTGCTGAGCAGGGTTTTTTAATTACAGTTCTGTACTTGGGAGAAAGGCAGACTTTAGATGCCTGTTTTATATGCATATCTTTTTTTTTGGAACTAGTTCTTAAGATTACAGACATTGACACAAAATAAATTGGTATAAATTAGCCATTAATAAATTTCATAAAGGACTTTGTAGTTTTTCACTGTTTCAGATATACTGAAATTGAAATTTTGAGCCCCACACACTGAGCCTGCAGGTGGAGGGTAGCAGGTCAGGAATAAGGGGCACTGGCCATTGATGTTCACAAATGGGTCCTGGTATGGAAAAGGTTGAGAACCACTGTTTTAAAGTATGTAAGGCTCATTCAAAGTATTAGCATTGAAATTTGAAAATGCAAGTTGTTTAACTTTATACTGTTTTCCTCTAGTTTTAGCTTTTGGTCTTGCTGATACTAAGCGGGTCATCCTATGTGATGTAGAAAAACCTGAAAGCTTGCACTCTTTCTCAGTGGATGCTCCTATTACTTACATGCATTGGATGGAAGTAACTGAAGAAAGCAGGTAGCTCTAAGGAAGTCTGCAATTAAATATACATGTATAGTATAATATCACCCTATCAATAATTTATATATAATATAAATTATATTTCTATATAATATAAATTATAGTGGTTAAGCAGGAAAAATGTAACTTTGTCTCGAAGATCAGTAAATTTTCTGGGCATGTCATAAAAATCCTTATAGATTATTTTTAAATATACTTATAAAAATGACATGCTAATTACATTATAATATTTATGTAGTTTTATAAGTTATAAAAAGAAGAGCACCCTTAAAAGGACCTTGTAATCTAGGTAATATTACAGATTATTTATTTAGATTTGTGAGTTATTATTAACTTGCATAATTGCTACCTCTAACTCACTGTCATCTGCTACATCTGTAACCCCCAAAGAGGTTGTGACTAAGACTGGGTTATACTTTGAAGGGTCCTTCTGGCTGACTTCAGTGAGCTTTAGAAAAGGAGCAGTTATTTCTTTGATCTGTGGTTGTATAGTACACAGTGGGGTCCTGGTTTATGACTAGGGCATCTCAACAGTACTATAAAAACTAAGTAATAGAAGGTCTGGGGGCAAACCTCTGAATCGGCACATATCAGCGTAACGTTCCTGTCTGGAGAAATGGAAAACTAAGACGACAGATTTTTAAAATTAAGTGGCAAACTAGCAACATAAACGTGACATATTGAGTCTAAACTTCAATCTGGAATTGGAAAAAAATATTTATTGTGGTTTTCCTTTTTTCACTTTGGAAACAAAGACAAAAAGTTCTTAATCACTTTTTCTTTTTCAGTGTCCTTACCTCATTTTATAATGCTGAGGATGAGTCAAATCTTCTTCTGCCTAAATTACCTGCACTGCCAAAAAAGTGAGTTTTAGGTTAACAAGACTAGAAATCTTCATGTTTCAAGTATTGTCATCTTTTTGGCTCGTCATGTTTAATACTCTGCACCTGTTATGGAATAAATGAGCACTCATTTTCTCACACTTATACTTTGTTCTTTAATTTAGCTATAGCACCACTGCAAAAATCTTCAGGTAAGAACTGATGTTTTTTTCTTTCTCTCTCTATTTTTTTAGGAGGCATATGAATGTCTATTGCTTGTTCTAAACATATTTTTATGCTTTCAGTGAAGAAAAATCAGATGAAATTATGAAACTGCTAGGGGATGTAAGGTAAATATTCTTTGAGATCTGTAAAATAGTAGAGTGTTTGGTTAAAAATTACTTTAAATCCTTGTATTTGGTGATAACCTACAGAAATGGGGAATGTTTCTATATTGTGTGTCTAAAAATAATGCAAAGAAGTCAAATCTTTGCTTTTTTTATTAGAGGATTCTGTGAGGCTCATAAAGTGGGAACTTTGTTCACCTTAGCTTGGAAGGAGTTGAATCTCCTTCAGTTTTCTTTTTTTTAAGTTAAAAATATGATAAGCTAAACCAGAAAGCATTACTTGCTGGCCAAACTATGAATGCATCTATCTACATTCTGCACTCCCTTGGGCAGCAGAGCTCCAAACTAAATGTAAAGATGCATATAAAGCTATAACAGCTAATTCTACATTACTGTCGAATGTAACACTTACGTAAAATACTACATCAGGATTTCTTTATTTTAGGTACTATAATAATATAATGAGACAACCGTAAGCCTCAAGGACTTTACAATTGTAAACAGGCAGACAAGATTAGGGAGGAAATGGGCACAGGGCGATGAAATAAGTTGCCCAAGATATCACAGTGAGTAGCATCAGGATGTGAAGAACATGCAAGCCTATTCAGTCTCAGTCCAAGGATCTATTCCCTGGATGATTTTCTCTTTTCTAGCACTGTTAACATGGGTGGCTGTCCTTGGATGCTATATTTAATTTAAATTTTCATCATCTTTGTATTTGAACTAAGTAGTGCCGCTTGACTACCACAGAATAGCAGTTAGTTTAAAATTAGCTAAATAAAAGAGTAGTTTTAAAAGAATAAATATGTTATAGTCTGCTTTTAAGAAAGTGGATTGATAATTGCATATAAAATAGCTAATATTTAGTGACATTAGAGTTAGTAACTTTGTATTTTCTAATTTCTGTTTAAACAGTGTTTTAAAGTTACCTTTGTGGGTTTTTGTTTTTTTTTGTAATGACAGCTACATACAAAAATCAATATTCTTAATGTGAGCTTTACTTTTAAGCATGACATTTTGGAAAAAGGTATTGAAATGCAGTAGAAACTAACTATTGCCTTACAGGCTTTTCTTTTTGGTTAATTGGACTGATTGATTTAGATACTTTACTTATTACTAGGCTTAATGCCCTCGTCCTTGGTGGAAACTCTGGTTTTATTGAGGTTTATGCTTATGGGATGTTCAAGATTGCAACAGTAACAGGGGTACGTTTTACTTTCATTTCTTAAAATACCACAAATTATGAGTGAATTTAAACATTGCTTTGGAATTCAACTTTGTGTGCAATAGATCCTCTGTTAAACATAGCTGAAGTGTTGAAGTTGCAAAGTTTATTGCTGATATAGCGAAATTGCTATTCTGACAGAAAATTTTCTGTTGATGAATATGCTAGTGCACTGTATGTACTTACCCACTGAGAAGATATGTGATATTTCATCATCTTAAACTTGGACTTTTTCAGGTGACAGGTTCTTGTCGGGGGTTGTGTTTGTCTAGTGATTTGAAATCACTATCGGTCATTGCAGAGATGCAGAATTCCTCAGATGGTCCATTGGAGATGATGTATTTTCAGGTAAATAAAATACAGACTGAAAACACGAAAGTGACTTTTGAAATATTCTTTTTAAAATACTTCTTATTTTTTCACTAGTATCAGACAATTCTAGCATGCATATCTGTTTCTAATTTGCCATAACTATACATTATTTTATTTCCAGGTTCTGTAATGTTCATCTTTTTAGTTTTTAGGTTCTTCCTGTTTACTTAAATTCTGATTGTTGTAACTGGGATGGTATTTAAAGCTAGGAGGTGTCTGAGAACCCTAGATATACTATTATAGCACTAGATATACTATTATAGGAACTCAGGTTGCTAATTTGATGTCATGATATTTATGATATACTTTATGATGTACTTTAATGATAGTGCATAAAAACTTGGTATCTCTCTCGTATGTTGGCTGTCAGTCGTAGTGTATTAGAAACACTGGTCACAAATTTTCCAGACAATACATGAATGTTGGCATAGGTATATTAAAACACGTTGAGTTATTGAATGTTCTAAGGTTAGGTGAGAGAGAAATTAATGTAAAATTGTCAATTCTTTGTGGAGTTTCTTTTTTTTTCTTTGATGCACGTGATCCAGGTTTATCATTACAGAGAAGAGAAAGACATCTATCTAACAACAATTGTCTTTCATGATATAGCTGGATACCAGTCTACTGTCCACCTATTTACCTGAAGTAACTCGAATGGCCAGAAAATTTACTCACATTTCTACTCTGCTACAGGTAAAGTTTTGTTGCGACTACTTTTTAATACTACAGTTCTTACAGGTTTGGTAATGTAAAGCACTCTTCTGGTAAGAGACATAAGGGGATTCTAAGTTAATACAGAGCACTGATTTAGAAATGTAGCTTAAGATTGAAATGCATGTTAGCATGATTGACTGTTTAGTGAAAAATGTTAATATTGTTTTTTAAGGAGAGAAGACTGACTTTTAAAATGTTTGTATTGTAGTATATAAAATTGTCACTGACCTGCATGTGTGAAGCATGGGAAGAAATTCTGATGCAGATGGATTCGCGTCTAACCAAATTTGTCCAGGTATTGTATAGGGAATTATTTGGGGAAGGTGGAAAATTCAAGTATATGACAAAGCTATTACATATTTTGGTTTTGATGCATAGTTGCTCTTCATAATATCCTCTGTAAATGAGAGGCAAGTTCTTTGAGGTTAAAAATACCATTTAAGGTTTAAGTAGTTTTGTCCTGTGTCTATATTCCCATAATATTGATTTGTTTTGTTTTTATTAGTTTAATGGATTCAGCATCATGCTGTAGTTGTGGCTTGTACTATTTGTGGCTAGTGGCTTTCTCGTTAGATTTGCATCCTCTAACCCAGGGTGTCAGACTCACCCCTCTTCTGAGCCAGATCGGACCATAGGGCTCTTTCTAGGCTGAATCCAGCCCAGGGCACAGGGTGACTCTGGAGGTTTTTGCAGTTCAAGCCCCCTCCCCATGCATGCAGTAGCAGCTCTAGCTGCTGCCTCATGCCAGAAGTGGAGCTGCTGCTGCTGACACATTTCATGCCTTGGCAGCAGCTCCCACTCTGGCACAGAGCACACAGTGGCAACAGCTCTAACTCCAGATCTGGTATGAGGCACACAGCAGTAGTGGGGCTGGCAGCTGTGGAGCAGTAGTGGTGGCAATAGGTGAAACTGCTGGAGGACGACTGGATCTGTATCAGCCCTTGTTTGCCCTTCTGCTGAAGATCTCCAGGTCCACCAGGGCCCAATGGCCCTGGGTTCTTCAGCAGACAACACCCCCAGCTTCTAGTGGCCTGTTGGCTGCCCAGCAGGCTGGACAGAGCAGCTCCATGGGCTAGATCTGGCCATTGGGCCATATGTTTGACACCCCTTCTTTAACCCGTTGAATATATTGCTCTTGACAGTAAGCTATCCCTTCCATGAAAATACATAGCTTCAGTATTATGTTTGAAGCTCTTGATTTCTGAGTGGCTTAACTTTATTTTTCTAATAAATAAATATTCCTGGGTAATTAAGCCCTCCTGTTGTAACTACTGTAGCTTTTGAAAAGCAGCACTTGGAGCCTGCATCATCTACTTCAAGTAAACAAGTAGAGCAAAACATGCATAATGGAGCCATGACCTAGATACCATTGAGTGATTTAAGTTTTGTAGTAGTTGTTAGACTTCAATTAAAAAAAAAATAGATGAAAAATTGTTTTGTAATTGTAGGTTTTAAATTAATTAAAATAATGCTCAGAACTAACTCTTTGCTGGAGAAAATTTAGAAATAATGAATTCTTTTTATTTTAGTCATTGAATTTCCAATGATTTCAAATCTATTTTTAGCATTCTATGAAGTATTTTGTTTGTGTGTATTGTAAACTTTAAATATAACAGTAAACTTATGATTTAGATACAATTCTATTTATTTTATTAATTTTGACTGACAGGAAAAGAACACAACCACATCTGTTCAGGATGAATTTATGCAGCTGCTGCTTTGGGGAAAAGCAAGGTAGTTGTTTATATTCTTAAATTGAATTATACCTCAACATTGTAAATGAATATTCTGATAAAAGAAAAAAATTCTTGATTTTTTTTTTTTTTTTTTTTTTTCCCCGCTTAAGCCCTGAACTTCAGGCACTATTAATGAACCAACTAACAGTGAAGGTATGGTTCATCTTTATAGTTTTCAAATGATGTTTCAGTACCGTATGACACTGTTTTTACATACTTTAATGCAATGTCTCTTCTGTCAGGGTTTAAAAAAGCTTGGTCAGTCCATAGAGTCTTCCTACTCCAGCATACAAAAGTTAGTCATAAGTCACTTGCAGAGGTATGTCATGCAACATCTAATGGATTACAGATATAAAATGTCGTAAATATGTTGCTCTATGTTTGTTAAAAAGAGGTAGCAGCTGCAACTAGCAGTTATGCATGTTTTAGGCATATTGAAGCACAGGTATTGCAGTACTTTTTATTGTAGTCATGGAAAATGTTTCTACTGGCTTAAGACCTGGAGGTTTCTGGTTGGAGGATCTTGCCCCTCTGTTTATAGATTCATAGGAAATTGGGGTTGGACCTTAAGAGGTCCTCTAGTCCCTGCTCAAAGCATAACCATCCCCAGCTATACCATGCCAGCCAAAGTTTTGTCTAGCTGGGTCTTAAAAAACCTCAAAGGATGGAGATTCTACAACCTTTCCGTGTAACCTGTTCCAGTGTTTTCATAGATTTTATAGACATTAGGGCTGGAAGGGACCTTGAAAGATCATCGAGTCCATCCCCCCACCCAAAGGGCAGGAAGTCAGCTGGGGTCATAGGATCCCAGCTGGATAAGCATTCAATTTGCTCCTGAAACTGTTCAATGTAGGTGCTTAAACCACCTCTGATGGCAGCCTATTCCAGACCTTGGGGGCTCGGACACTAAAGAAATTCTTCCTTATGTCCAGCCTGAAACGGTCTTGCAGGAGTTTATAACCGTTTGACCTCATCATCCCTTGGGGCGCTCTGGTGAACAAACGTTCCCCCAGATACTGGTCGTCACCCCTGATAAACTTACAGGTGGCCA
>NW_017728948.1:34296740-34321499 GCF_001723895.1 Crocodylus porosus
CTCCAGCTGCGGCCTCACCAAGGCTGAGTACAAGGGGAGAATGACGTCCCGGGATTTGCTTGAGAAGCATGTATGGATGCAAGCCAGCATTTTGGTTGCTTTACTAGCAGCAGCATCACACTGCAGGCTCATGTTCATCTTGTGGTCAATGATGACCCCCAAGTCTCTTTCTTCTGTAGTGCTAGCCAGTGCAGCATTGCTGAGCTTATAAGGATGCTGCAGGTTTTTCCTCCCAAGCTGGAGAACACTGCATTTTTCAGCATGAAACACTATCAGGTTCTCATCCGCCCATTTGCTGAGCCTGTCTAGGTCAGCCTGGATCACCCTGCTGTCTTCAGGTGTGGATGTTTTGCCCCAAAGTTTGGTGTCATCGGCGAACTTGACCTGTCCGTTTCCGACTCCAATGTCCACGTCATTAATGAAGATGTTGAACAATATGGGTCAAAGGACAGAGCCTTGGGGGACCCCACTGGTCATAGGGCACCATGACTTGGCTTTCCTGGTTTGCTCCCTGCAGGACTGGACCAGTGCAGTATATTCCTCCTTGAAAGTGAATCACATCCTCCATTGTTTGTAGGCCTTCTTTTTAGCCTCAGAAGGTCTGCTAGATCCCTGGAGAGCCAGGGGGGCTGCTGTTCCTTCTTGCTGCCTTTCCTCCGAGACGGAATAGAATTAGCTTGTGCGTTGAAGATCGCTTCCTTGAAGAGCAACCACTCTTCCTGAACTCTCCTCCCCCTGGGGTCATGGTCTTTTAGGGCGTCACTGACAAGCCTCCTGAGGTTGTCAAAGTCGGTGTTCCTGAAATCAAGGACTTCAGCATTGCTGACTGACTTGCCAGCTTTATGGCAGATGGTGAAAGTGATCAGCTCGTGGTCACTGTCACCCAGGTTCATTGTCATTCTCCCCTTGTACTCGGCCTTGGTGAGGCTGCAGCTGGAGTACTGCATTCAGTTTTGGGCTCCACAATCACTAGGTCGCCTGTTAGGTCATCCCCAGTAGCCAGTATGAGGTTGAGCAGCACTTTACCTCTCATTGGCCTGTAGACTTCTTGAGTCAGGTAGAGGTCATCCACACATGATAGGAAGCTTTGTGACCTCTCAGATTTTGCTGAGTGGTCCTCCCATGAGATGTCCAGGTAATTGAAGTCACCCATGACAACCATGGTCCTGGAGTATGAGGCAACCATGGTCCTGGAGCATGTGGCCTCAGCCAGTTCCCAGGCAAACTCCTTGTCAAGCTCTTGACTTTGGGTGGGAGGTCTGTAATAGACTCCCACTGTTGTGTCCCCTGTGCCGTGTTCCTATGGATTTTAACCCAGAGGGTCTCCAGTCGTCCACCCTGGTCACCAACATCGGCTTGCAGGGACTCGTAGCTTTCCTTAACATAAAGAGCTACACCTCCACCTCTTTTATCTACTCAAGCCATCCTGTACAGGGTATAGCCATTTATACCCGTGGTCCAGTCATGGGTGGAGTCCCACCAGGTCTCCGCTATCCCTACCACGTTGTAATTATTTTCATGAAGAAGGAGGACTAGCTCCTCCTGCTCATTCCCCAAGCTCCTGGCATTTGTGTACAGGAGGCAAGTGTCCCCTTGGGGGCTTTTGCCTTGCCCCCAGATTGTACCAGGGCTGGGGCAGGGGTGGGCTCCCTTAAGTGCCTTGGCCTGCTGGCTTTTGCAAGGGTTGCTCAGAGGGCCAGCAGTGGTGGTAGTCTCCCCACCCCCCAGTGGGCTTAGTTTAAAGCCTGTTGGAGCAGGTCAGCCAGCCTGGCTAAGAAGAGCCTCTTCCCCAGCAGAGAGAGGTGGAGGCCATCTCTTCCCAGCAGCTCGCTGCCTCTCTCACCAAAGAGCAGGCTGTGGTCATAGAAGCCAAAGCCTTCCCAATGATACCAGTGCCACAGTCTTTTGTTTACTACCTGGATCGTCCTCTGCCTCCTCAGCCCATACCCCAAGACTGGAAGGACACCACCTGTGCCCCCAGACCCAAATCCCTGTAGTGCCTCATGACCCGGCTGGGAGTGCTCCAAGCTGTGTCATTGGTGCCCACATGAATAAGGAGCATGGGATAGTGGTCTGAAGGAGCTTAGGGATCTTCTCTGCAGTGTCTCGGATGCGGGCCCCCAGGAAGGAGCAGACTTCCTGGGCTAAGGGGTTGTGGTGGCAGATTGCCCCCTCAGTCCCCCCTCAGGATGGAGTGTCCCACAACAAGCACTTCATGTTCTGCTGCTGGTAGGCTGGCTACGGCTGGGACTGTCTACCCTAGGGGGCTTGCAAGCAGGGCCTTGGACCCTCCCACGCACCCTCCCATGCAAACTCCATGCTAACTCATGCGCCGGCAGACAAGTGCACCTGTTTGTGCAGCCTGTTCACGCAGCGATGGTCGCATGGCTCCCTGGGGGGCTGGGTAAAGTAGGGGCCTGGGCAGGGTGAGACCTGGCTCTGCTCCCACTCAGCCTCTGCCTCCCACTATCTAGGGGTTAACCTCCTCCCACCATGGGCCCCGCTTACCTCTGGCTGTGCTGGGGGTCAGCGGGGAGCTCCACAGCTGCTGGGAGGTCTCTGGGGGGCTTCAGGGGAGCGGGGGCACAGTGGGCTTTCACTCACACGTCTTGCAGCTCCTGGAGTGTAACTGCAGCTTTTTTGGTGTTGGTGGGCCCTTTTAAACTGCGTGCATGAGCAGTGGGCCCACCCTCAATGAAACTCCTCTCAGGCTAGGGATTTGGGGGACCCTGCCCCACTGGAGAAGGACTCTGAGTACCCTCCCCCACCTCTCTCTCTCCCCCTGGAGGGCTGGGCCAAGTAGGGGCCTGGGCAGTGCGAGACCTGGCCCGGCTCCCACTCAGCTGCCTCCTCCCACTCTCTAGGGGTTAACCTCCTCCTACCATGGGCCCCACTTACCTCCAGCTGTGCTGGGGGTTGGCAAGGGGCTCTGCAGCTACTACCCTCCTAGTGAGAGAGTTTTTTTATAATATCTTACCTAAACTTCCCTTGCTGCAACTTGAGACCATTGCTCCTTCTTCTGTTATCTGCCACCATTGAGAACAGTTTAGCTCTGTCCTCTTTGGAACTGTGCTTCAGGTGTTATTAAAGACTGTTATTAAAATCTCCCCCCATCCCCACTGTCTTCTGTTTCCCAGACTAACTAAGTTCAGTTCCCTCAGCCTCTCATAAGTCATGTTCCCCCTAACCATTTTTGTTGCCCTCCACTGAAGTCTTCTAATTGGTCCATATCCTTTCTGTAGTGGGGAGCCCAAAACTGGATGTAGTACTTTATATGTGGCCTCACCAGTGCCAAATAGAGGGGAATACTTACTTCCTTCAGTCTGGCAGTACTCCTGCTAATGCAGCCCAGTATGCTGTTAGCCTTCTTTGCAACAAGGGCATGGTTTTGGATCATAGCTTATTGTCCACTGCAACCTCCCAAGTCCTTTCCTGCAGAGCTCCTGCTTAGCCAGTCAGTCCCCAGTCTGTACCAGTGCATGGGATTGTTCTGTCCCAAAAGCAGGATTTTGTGCTTGTCCTACTTGAACTACATTCCCCACCAATTATTCCCTGGTTGTAAGCAGCAGATCAAGAAGAGCACTGCCCCTAGTTGGCCTCCCCAACATTTGCACCAGGAGGTTGTCCCTAGCACTCAAAAAACTTCCTGGATTGCCTGGCAAGGCTCTTTGGGTAGACGTGATATCTTTTATTAGACCAACTGAATACTTGGAAAAATGTTCTTTGCAAGTTTTCAGACACAAACATCCTTCTTCAGGATTGCTTGTGCACTACCTTGTTGCCCTCCTAGCAGATATCAGGGTGATTTTGAAGTCCCCCATGAGAAACAGGGCCTCTGATGGGAAAACTTTTGCTAGCTGTTTGAAGAAAGCATCATCCACCTCATCCTTCTCGTCTGGTGGTCGATAGCAGACACCCACCACATCCACATCACACTTATTGATGACCCTAGCATAGACACTTTGAACAGGCCTGTCTCCATTTTATACTGAAGCTCTGAGCAATCATACAGCTCTTTTGCATAAAGAGCAACTCATCCTCTTTTCTCCTGCCTGTCCTTCCTGAATAGTTTATCCGTCCATGACAGTGCTCCAGTCACATGTACTATCCTACCAAGTCTCACCGTAGTTCTGTGACTGTGTGAAGACTTCCGATTCTTCCTGTTAGTTTCCCAGGCTCTGTGTATTTTGTATACAGACACCTGAGGTAACTAGCCAATTGTCCTACTTTCTCAGGAAGAATACAAATGAGTCCCCTGTTGTCCCCTTGCTTGTGCTTCCTCCAGGTCACCTGATTTGGCACTTACCTCAGGGCTTTGGTGTCCATCCCCTGGTGAACCTAGTTTTAAAGCCCTGCTCACCAGGTTAGCGAGCTTGTTTACAAAGATGCTCTTTCTCCTCCATCATGTGGATACTATCTCTTCTTAGCAATCCTTGGAACAACATCCAGTAGTTGAAGAAGCCAAAAGTCCTGCTGGCAACACTATCTGCACAGCCATGTATTGATATGCAGGATGCATCAACTCCTTCCCAGGCCCTTCCCCTTGCCCAGGAGGATCAAGGAGAACACCACATGAAACCCTCTCCCTCTCACTGCTGTACCTAGAGCCCTGTAGTCAATTGATCTGCTCAGTCACTTGGCAGTGTCATTGTTGCCTGCCTGTTGAGCAGCATGGAGTAGCTCATGATCAGATCATATTTGGGATCAGGGCTGAATTATACCCTATAGCCAGATTAGTATGGTTTGTGTTAGGGTTTTTGCCTTCCTCTGTAGTGGTGGGGGACACTGACAGCTCATATCTCTCTGCTTTATCTGTGACAAGTCAGGGTGCTCGTGTTTTTGCGCAGTGTGACAGGTTGATTTGTTTAGTTTTTGGAATAGTGTAGGCAGGCACTTACATGGGATGGTTTGGATAGAGATAATCCTGCCTTGACCAGGGAGTTGGACTAGATGACCTACTGAGGTTCCTTCAAGCATTATGTTTCTATGATCATTTGCAAATTAAACTCATTTCACTGGTGTTTCAAAGTAAAACTTACTTCCTGGAAGACTGTGAGGGAAGAAAAACGTGGTTTATATGAGTGTCTAATGAGAAAAAATTGATATATGCTGTAATTAAGGTTAATGCCAGAGGTTATATTCAAAGTATGGATAACATGTAGAGTTCAAAAAAGTTTTTTTCCTCTGTAAAATGGGAATAATAATAGAGTGCTTGAGGTACACAAATGAGAGAGGTGCCAAATAAGAGTTAGATACAGTTGATAAAAAAAATCTATGTGCAAAGAATAGACTGAAAATTTATGCTTTTCTCTCTCGCATTAATAGTGGTTCAGAGGCCTTGTTATATCATTTAAGTGAACTGAAAGGAATGGCATTATGGAAACAAAAATATGAGTCGCTTGGATTAGATGCAGCAGGAATTGAAGGTATAATAATTAGCTTACTACTTGCCATACTGATGTTGATGTTAATGTTAAAAACTGAAAGTAACAGTTGTTCTCTTTATAGATGCTATTACTGCTGTTGGTTCTTTCATCCTAAAAGCAAATGAGCTTCTTCAGTAAGTATTAAGCTGGAAAGTTGCAAGCCAGTTTGTTTTTTTTAATCATAATGTAATGCACAATTGAATTGAATAAAGATTTTTTTTCTAAAAAAGTAATTATTTATTGGAAAAATTTACTCCAGTAGCTGCTAAAGCACCCTTCTTATTCAGTATGTAACTTCAGTCATGGTTGCGCAACTGGCAGCTTGTGGGCTCCATGTAGCCTGGGAGGAATTAATGTGCAGCCTCTTGGCTCTTGTGCAGTTGTTGTTCCCCTCATTGCTTAAGCTACAATAGCAGCCAGAGTCTCCAGGTTTCTCCTTCCCTCCTCTGGTTGCCGCTTCCTGCTTTTGCCTCAGGAGGCAGAGTGGTACAGGAGTTGGGGGTGCAAAGGATGAGTTTGGGGTTGCGTGCTGGGGGTTGGGATTGTGCTTGTATAGTAAGTCTGGGAGAAGCCCATGTGGGTTCATATTGCAGCAGGGGGAGGGATCATGCTCTTATGCCAGTGTGATGTAGCAGTGGAAGCAGGTGCTCGCATGGGCACGTGGTACAGTTGTGAGTACCTTGGGTGGCCTGGGCAGCCATTGTACATAATTGCATGCTGTTTTTTCTACGGGACCCCTTCCTCACTTACTGTACAGGATGGATGGTACTCAGTTAATACGATTTATTCAGCATTTTCTGAGTCCTAAGTCTTAGTATGCACTAATCAGGCAGTTAGTGAAAACGGACTTATTTTCTTGTGATCTTTTGTATGGTGGCTATTAATGTATCTTAAGGATGTTTTGTATGTATTAATCATGCTTTTCATTGTCCTCCCTGTGTGTGGTAGTGTGTGGTTTTATCACTATTTTGCAAAGGGGAACAAGCACAGAAGGATTAAAGTCAACTGTTTCCATTAAATGTAGATATTTCACCGGAGATGACTTTTAGGACCTGTTTTTTCAGACCCCTGGCACATGTTAAAATAATGGTACCATTGGGATCGGAGAAACTTTATGCCCCATCCTAATACATATCTAGCTATGCCTGACATGCATGGCTGCATACTTGTTTGGGAAGAGCCATAAAGTACCCTGCTATCCCAGTCACACCACTGCATGGCTGCCGTGTGTCTGATCCCAGCTAAGCAATGGTGCCAGTCCTGCTTATACTGAAGTTGAAACATCTACTCATCCTGCAGTTGCTTGTGTTCTTTGTTTAGATCTAATCTTTTATCTTTTTTTCATACAGAGTTATAGACAGTAGCATGAAAAATTTCAAAGCATTTTTCCGTTGGCTTTATGTAGGTAAGCTTAATTATATGCTAAATGTTTTGCATCTGTTTTTAAATAACTTGGTTTGGTGTTGTCCTAGCATCTCAAAATATTTGCTCATGAGTTAAAAGTTTAGCATATTTTAATTACTTCATGTGATAAGTCCCTTGATAGTGGGCTCTTTAAAATTAAGACGCGTGTTGAAGATATAGCTCAGGGGCTAGATAGATCCAGCCCACCAAGCCCCATCTTCTGGCCCCTGGTGCTGCCTCTGGGTCTTGAATTGACCCAGACACGACATGCAGGGCCTACTCTGGCGAGTTTGAGCCCTGTGCTGCACACAATGTCTACTCTAGCTGGTTTGGAATCTGTGCTGCATTCAGTCTCCCCCATGGGTGCTCCAGGGCAGGTTCCTCATGCAGTGCATGCCCCAGGCTGGACAGAGTGGGTGTTGTATGGTGTGTGTACTCCTGACCAGGCCTGCACCAGATGCTGGGTGTGATGAAGTCCTGGACCAGCCGGAGTGAGTGCCATGTGCATTAGCAGGGCAGTGATCCATGGACCTAGTCTGGCTTGTGGGGGCAGTCACGTGCCATTCATCTGGCCCCTGAGGCTAAGTGAGATTGACACCCCTGAATGCAAGGATGAAGTGAACCATATTTACTTATTATCATGCTGGCAAAAGTAGGTTAACTAAATATATTGGTAAGTATTGCAGTTATGATTTTCTATACTGCCATCACTGGAAACTCAGAAAAGGAGGTAGTCACTGTGTTTTTCCTTGTATGTTTGTAGCTATGATTTTCTTCCTGAGTGTCAGTTCTTAGCCCAGCTACATGAAGGTCTCATCTTCTGTCTTTGTGCTAAACGCATGATACTGAACTTCAGTGATACTGCTGTTAAAACACTTTCTTTTCCTTCCCAGCTTTACTTTGGCTGATTTTGCAAATGTTTTAGTCAAAGTTAAGTTAAGCACATGCTTAGTTTACTACTTTTTAGTGGTCTCCTGCATGTGCACATAAATTTAAGCATATATACATATACTGAAGGCAATAAACAGCCTACTGTGCAATATTTTGCCATAGATATTTCATACTTGAACTATTTTTGGTCTCAAGTTACGTATAGATGCAATTCTTATTGCAAACTTTCCAAAAATTTGGAATATAATCTAACTACTTTTTATCCTGTCATTCCTACTTTTCTCCAATGATATCAAGTTCTCAAGGAGAAGGTTTTAATACATCAATAGTCTGGAACTGTGTGGTAGGCCTAGCCCTGTGGGGTGGGGGCCATATATCCCAGCAATTTAACTAGCCTGCTCCTTTCCTTTCTCTAGCTTCTCCAATCTGATCCACCTACTGCCCTCTATCTCGCCTGCCATGCCTTGATGGAATCAATTAAGCAGGAAGCATCTGGAGCCTTTGAAGTCCCTTGTGTGGCTTAGCCTCCCATTGCACACTTGCCCAGGCCATACCCTCTCAGCTGGGGCCTGATGTGCTCTAGCTGCTCCCTTTAGCCCTGGACCTACTCAATCCAGCCTCAGCTCTCTGGTAGCAGCAGCACAGCTGGGAATTAGGCTCCACAGTAGGACTCTGGCCCTCAGGTTCCCCAGCCTGAGAGAAGTTAAATCTCTCACTCTCTTTTTCTCTTGTTTCTTTCAAGCGCTTGCAGTTGTACACGCACTTTTTCTCTTGTTATATGACTCCTTGCCTTGCAAGCAACGTCCACCTCCCCTCAGTCACTCTTGGTCCTCTGGCTCTCCAATACAAAACAAAAAGGAAAAAATCCCAATGGAAAGTTCTTCCTCTGCTTCAGGGTAACAAACACAGTCTTTACTCTGGGCTTTGCTCCATGGGCCTTCTACCTAACTCAGCCAGAAACACAAAAGGAAAACAGCAGCAAAACTCAGTCCCCCTTCTGGGGCTGCTTAGTGTCCATATGCACTTTCTCTCCTTCTGGCAGGGAGCCTTCTGCCCTCTCTGTGCTCAAGGCTCCACTGCTGCTCCAACTGGAGTGTAGGCCTATTTATCCCCTGAGCTCTGCCTCTTCTGGCCAGCCCAGCCTACTAGCTATCCGGAATACAGGGTGGTCCCAGGCTCCAAATCCCTTCTCTTACAGGGCCTTTGCCAGTTCTGCTGGCTTTGTAGCCCTGTGCCAGTAACAGGGTGAGGGTTCCTTGTTACAAACTGCCAACTAAACTTACAGCTAGGAAGTCCTAGATACAACATAAAGAAATAGGAGTTAAAAGTTTATTCTTGTGTATTTTTTTTGGTGCGCTGGTCATGAAATCAGTGTAATCATTTTACATTGTTTGCTTTTTATAATTGTTTTCTTAATTATTTAGGAAAACAAGACTTTACCAGTTTTACTATGCAAGCATCAGAAATGCAGATATTTAGCAGAATATAGCATTTAACAAAAAAAAATTAATTGCTACTTTCAGTTTACAGAAATGTAATGAAAGGTATCTGATTTCCCTATATTACTGTGTCATTAGCTTTATAATGAATACATTATTTAAATGTTGCTTGGACAGATTTACTCAACTAAAGTAAGTCTTACTCTCTAATTCCCAGTAACAACATTATTTCTATGCAGTGTTCTAATACTTTCATATTTTGGTCCACAAGAGCTAATGATATATGTTAAACCTCTGTTTTTAGACGAGTTGCATACTTTTTTTTATAAACATCACTACATTTCATGACATCTTTGTATGAGAAATTTTTTATTTCATTTTATAAAAGAGATAGTGGAGATGTAAAGGGAAAGTGAGTCGTCCCTCCATTCCCCACAGTCAATTTTAAGTGAGAGGCAGAAATAAGACTAAAACAGAAATCTTTCCAAGTCCTGGGCTCCAGTCCATAGTGCCTCCAATAAGAGAAAATTCCACTCTATCATCTGGGTCTTGCTATTTTGCAATAGGCAAATGAAATATGGAAAAATCTTTTTTTTTTTCTTTCCTTCTTTTTTGTTGTTGTTAAACTGTTAATTTTCCTTCCAGCTATGTTGAGGATGTCAGAAGACCATGTGCTTCCCGAACTGAACAAGGTGGTAGCAGCATTTTTTTTATCAGCTATTTTTATAATATTTCTATATCAGTTTAATTCTGCTGGTGGTCCATTCTACAATGCAAATAGGAACAAAAATAAGCCATGGGTGGGTTTTGGGTTTTTTAGTATTTAGATTTAATAATCATGATCTTGCTGTTCTTCTGGAATAATTAGTGTATTAAGTACCCTCAGTTTCACAGTAATATACATGCTCAGCCTTATATTTAATGCATTAAAAAAATTCTCACTTTTCTCTTTCTGAAGTTTAGTAACTAAAGTCTGGTGACAATATGGGTGGGGTGGTTATATAGACAGTCTTTCAGTGGCTTGGATGAATGTACTTTGTGTTCCACTCTCCAGTAATAACCTGCTTTCTTCCCTCCAGTGATAAGCTGATGTGATGCTTTTCAATGGTCACTTTTAGCAGCTCCACAAGCCCTCTCACAGTCAGTCCTGTCCATTCCTTTCTGAAGTGGTTTCTAGGCCCTGTGTCGCTAGTACACATTGTCCCCGCAAAACTAGAAATAAAATTTTCACTCCAGTGTGTTCACCTGGGCCAGGATTTCACACAAGGGGCTCCCATGGTTTAATAAGGCAGAAAGTAAGGCAGGGTGGCACCTTATAATACCTAATAGTTCAGAGAGTAATGAGCTTTCATAAGCAATCCTCATATCTGATTTAAATATGTATAAATAGATACAGATAAATAAAATAGATGTAAATAATCCTTATATGCCAGATACAAACGTATTTTTACCCAAGCAAGTCCCCTAGTGCAAAATGCTTTTAAAGGAAAGTATATTATTGTAAGGTATGTTCTCTTTTGGCTGAAGTAGAATATTTATTGCAACCCAGAAAGTGGCAGTAAATGAAGTAAAGCTCCATGTGACAGGGAAATTGTGTCAAAAGTATAACAAGGTTCCTACCCTATCGTTTACTGCTGGCCCATATCTACAATGGCCAGTTCAGTTCCCAGCGGACTGGTGTCCAATCAAAACTTTATTGGCAGAAATTCACTTTAAAGTGCCTTTAAAATAATTCACCCTGATTCTGAAAATGGATGGAAAAAATATTCTTCTGGCTCCAGGCTTTGAATGTAACCATCTATTAATAGTTTCTGTCTGTGAAATTCCTTCTTTCTTAAAAGATCACACAAGCTTTTACTAATGTATAGCTGTTTTTAGCATTCAGTTTTTCTTAAGTGAAATTGTTGCTTCTGTATATTCATAACCAGATGGCAAAATTACTACATTGCTCTCACGGTGAAGCACATTATATATGTTTTGAATTGAATTTATTTTGTAGTCTAATTTTTCCCATTATATTTCTGCTAGATGACTCAGAAAGACATAACATTTGTTGCCGATTTTCTTACTGAACACTTCAATGAGGTAAGGTATATTAGTTTACTTAAAGTTTTTATGCATGCAACCTAATTTTAGTTTTTCCTGTTGATAACTGAATTGGAAAGACTAGTTGCATTATTTATCATATTGAGAAATATGGATTTTTAAAATTTAATTTCATGGACTGCAGTATTGTCAAGTCAATACTTTTGCATTTTAAAATTCGGCTTTACATTTGTTTCAGGCACCAGAGCTCTATAATCGTAAAGGAAAATACTTCAATGTTGAGAGAGTTGGCCAGGTAAATAGTGAATTATATACTGAGACAAGAAACACAAAGGATATGAGTAAACACAAGCTGGGATAGATGGACAAGAGAAGATGGGATCTACTAATAAGAGAATGTGGTTATTGAAACTATATGTGCTGTGCTTTAATTTTCCTTCATGCTCATCTACCTGCAAAGAGAGAAACTGGTCTACCTCTTATAGGAAAGACTGTTTTTTTTTATTTTCCTCATCTCCATGGTACTTTAGAAAAGCTGGGGTTGGTGGGGTCAGGAATAATTTTATAACTAAAAATGGTCAAATATAATTGAAATCTGCTTGTGCAATGCCTTTAGATCATGAAGCCAGTAGTATTAGAATTTTAAATTGTAGGTACATAGAGCAGATTTACAATCATATTTGATTTGTTACACTTGTTTGGATAGCATGACGTTGAGAAACCAACAGTAACTCAATTAAGAATTTAGAAGAAATGTTATTATCTAGACATTGTACAAAGGAAGCATAAAATATGAATAATTTTTTATTAAAAAAAATCAAAGCTAATTAAGTGAAAATATTTTGACATTTATCCAGGGAATGAATCCTAGTTATCTTTATAATAACTTCTTGGTATGAATTTATTATCTGATTCCAGTACTTAAAAGATGAAGATGATGACCTAGTTTCACCACCTAACACAAAGGGAAACCAGTGGTTTAACTTTCTTAAAAATAGCACACATCTCAAAGGTATTGTATTCTGTTCCTATGCTGTGAATTGGAGATATGTTTGCAAACTTGACAAAATTAAAATCACACTTGTATAAGCATGAGTACAAGCAGTGTCAGTTTTTGAATCTCTGTCTGTGTAGGACAAAATATAAGGGCTTATTTGTTTCCATACAAGAACAACTGTATAAACTGTTCTACAGCATTGTCAAGAAACCTTTGATTGAGCTAAGCCATAGTGTGCTTCATGTTTTCTCTATGGATTAGAACATTTCTTTTCCTATACTTAAAAAGAATGAATAAGTAGGTCTGGAAGGTGCCTCAAGATGCAGGGCAAATTATTCTGAGGTAGGATTTGTGTGTAACTAGACCAGGGGTGGACAGTTATTTCAGCTGGAAGGTTGTTATTTTGGAAGTGGTAGGCAGACCTGCTCCCTGCTTCTCAGTGAAGTCATAGCAGCTACATTTGGCGGCAAGGAGTTGGGGCCAGGCTGCCAGCTCCATTACATGAGGCTTCACCCCAGTGGCATGAGAGTCCTGGGAGCTGAACGTGAGTCCTGCGTGATAAAGGTGGGCTTGCATGGCCCTGTTCCTTGCTGGCATGTGCAGCTCCTGGAACTGGCTGGAGCCATTTGTCACTGGGTGGCTGTGCCTGCATGGGCCTTGAGCACCCCAAGGGCCCACCACCCATAGCAGGGGCTATGCACCATAGGGAGGGTGTGTGGGGTGGTCTCCACCCCCTCCCTCCCCACACACCCTCTCTCATACCCCAAAAGTCCCACACCCACATTCTGCCCACCTGAGCTCCATGCTTCTGCTGCCCTGCTGGGCATGGGTGTTGGCCTCTGGACTTCTGCCCAGCTGTAGCTTCCTTACCTGCAAGTGCTGCAGCTGGGACACGCGGAGGAGATGCTGGAGGCCAAGGAAACTGAACAGGTCCCCTGGTGGCTGCAGTAGTGGAAGCAGCAGCCCTAATGGAAACTGTACTGGCTGGGGCCCTCCCATGCATTAAGGTGGTAGTGAAGCGTGCGGAGTATTGGTGAGTGCCTGTGGGCTAGATGAAATCACCCCTGAACTAGGCCATTCCTGACAAGTATTTGTTTGACTTATTTGTAAGCCTTCACTAAAGAGGAGTTTACAAACTTTTTAGGTAGCACTTCTACATCTTTTTGTAAAGTACTAAACCCCAAATTGGATGTGGCACTCTAACTGAGGTCTCATTAGCACTGAGGGTAATTATCATACGCAAGGCACAGGAGATCATCTCACTAATTATCTCTGAATCATACGCTTGTTTTCTTTGCAACAGTATTATATGCCTGGCTTATATTCTGTATGCTATCAGCTATACCCCCAGGTCATTTTCTGCATCATGGTTGTTTAGTGAGATATTCCTAATTTTGTATTGGTGTCTTTGATTATTCCAGTGAACCGCTGATAACTGCTTCTTCAGTATAGTTTTTCAATCAGCGTGGTACCTGCTTCATTGTAATTTCACCTAGGCCAAATTTACTTCGTCCTTGTTATTGTATACATTAGACAGAGCTGCATTATGATGAACATCAGCTACTAACTATATTGGTGGTAAAAAATAGGGATTCTAATTTTCACATTATAAGAGAAACTGTCCCTCAGACCACTGTCTGATCATTCATGATTTACTGATATCCTTATGGCAACTATATTAATTATTTACATGGCAAAGCAATAGCAAGGTCATTGTATATAGAATGCATTTATCCAAGATTTGACTGGAAAAAATCTGTCTATATAAAACTCTTAAGTAGTAAGATGTATGTCAAAAATTAGGAATGAATGCATTTTAAATATATCTTCCTGCAGCATAAGGTAACTGAAAACAAGGAAATCCAAGCTGAAAATTATTCCAATGTATCCAGACAATAGATACTGTGAGAGACAAGAAACCTTTTTTGTTGTTGTTGTTCAGCAGTATGCTTGATGACATTGTACATCCTAATTTTTTGTTTGAATTAACTGACATGGAAGATGTCTGCAAAGAGAGTTCAAGTTCTGATTCTTGGATTCTGTTCCATATTCCAGCACATTGTACTCTGACTGGAATGGAAACTCATATAATTGTAGCTTTGTGAAGAACATATCTTTTACTAATATTAAATGATTTTTCTGCAGAAAGCCCATTGCTGTTTCCCTATTATCCCCAGAAATCGCTACATTTCGTCAAAAGGCAAATGGAGGGGATCATTGATCAGTGTCTACAAAAACCAGCTGTAAGTCCTGATCTGAAAAGAGTATTCAGGGTCTTTTGAGGCCAGCCATAGTTGGTACTCTGATCATTTACACAAAAGTGAATTAAGCCCTTTGGACACTGTTAGCCTCGTAGGCTGAGGTCCCTTTTTTAGTCACAAAACAGCCACAAATGGCAGTATTGCAGCTTTCCCCTCTCTAGTGTTTCAGTCTGCCCTGGTGCATTCAGAAAAGGTAGTTAAGTCTCTCTGCCTGTTATGTTCTTTGCATCTCCTGAGCATCATAAATGATCAACAACCATTTTTAATTTCAGTTAATTTTGTTTCCTGAGGAACAATATATTACTTTGTACACTTAAATTTAAACCAGGAACGTCACATGATAATGGCTTTTGTAATATAGACATCTCACTAGAGGTTGGGCTGGGTTTTTTCCTTTTTATAGTAAGAGAAGAATATAATAAAAGAAACTATATGTGAGTAGCTGAGTAATTTTATTTTCAGTATTTTTGTAATGTTTTGATTATATGCTGTAGGATGTGATTGGAAAGTCAGTACATCAAGTAATCTGCATTTCCCTCTACAAAGTGTCTCAGAGGTATATATTTTCACATTATGTCTAAGTTTTATTTGCACAAAACTTGTTGTCTTCTAACTTGTTTTGGTTTTCCTTTTTAGTGAGGAATCCATACCTCAATTATTTAAATTACCTTTCCTGTAAGTATATTGCTGATTTTTTTTTTCTTTTCCCTATTGTATTCTATTTGTAAAATATTGAATTTGATCTAAATATTATTTAACGTTTTAGGTGGAATAACAAATCCTCCAGTACACATTATGTTCTCTTCACCATGGCAGAAAGTTCCATTTCGAAAATTTACATTTTGAGGAGACATACGGATACTTCTAGGTAAGAAACTGTCTGGACTGTGATACTGCAGCCAGGTCCATGTAGATCCAATCATGCTAAAAATAACTAATTGCCACAGTATTGAGTTTAGTTGCATAGAAATAAGGGACTGGAAGGAGTCTTGCATTTGCAGGCAACCATTTATTCAAAGCATCCACTCAACTCTTCTTATACATTGCAGCTGGAAAAAACCCAGTAAAAACCTAGGAGGAACAAAAGTGCTTCTCATGTCTAATTCACTGGAATGGAAAGAGTTATGTAAAATAAGTTCAAATGATCCTAGGAAGTGGACCTTCCCTATGCTAGAAAAGAAGGCAAAAACACACGAGTGATCTTTGCCAGTCTGAGCTGCCCTGCCAGAAAATTCCATCCTGATCCCAGATCTGGTAATCAATTTGATCCTGGCCACAAGAGCAAGATGAGAGGGTTCTTAGTACTATTAGGAGTTCTAGTTTATCAACACTGCAGTCATGATAAAGAAATGGTTCCTTTGATAAGGAAATGGCTAAATATATGCTGCCCCTTCACATCAGTAAGCAACAATGGTAACCATTGCATAGGTTTATCTTCCTTAGTAAGTATTCATTTTGTGAACCCCAGGTAGCTTGTGATTATTATTAAGGCTTTTCATGATTGTTATAGAGCTCAGCACATTGAAAAAGGAACTCATTTATACTAATAAAATTATGCTTATTGATTTCTTAGAGTAAATGCCAAGATTCCAGCATAACTTTGTAATTTTGGTCCTTTTTTCCCATGTTGCCATAATCAACCCCAACTCCATTAGAGCTGTTGGGTAAATGATAAGGCTTTACTAATCCTGTTCAGCAGCTGATTTACGAAGAGAAAATACATAGTCTAACAGAACTTGGTTCAGAGTATTTGAGGTTGGGGTGTAAGACAGGAATTATTGTTTGGTAAGATCAGTTATGTTTTTGAGGCGAAGCCCTTTAGTATAAGTTTGCCTGAGGCTCTGTCCTTTGCTTCTTCCCCTTGCACACTGCACCCATTTCCTTTAATACTGGATGTCCCTTATGCACTGAGTCTCTGTCTAAATCTAAATAGGCTGCATAGTCTCTTCCAGCCGCTTTAAGTTTTTGAATTTCCAGTACATTAGTATGATTTTTTTAGGAACTATTCACATAGATGAGGTTTTTTTCCTCCTCTTCCCTTTAGGTCTGTTAACAATGGGCTACTTGCTGTGGAGTTTGGAACCTTCTTGAACAACAGTATAAATGAAAGCTCAGAATCAAGGTTAGTATGTCTGGAAAGTAGCAGCTTTGTTAACTTGTGCCCGGGTTCTTTTAAGTCTTGTTTATTCTACTTGTTAATAGCTCTTTTTTCATATTTATACTTTGCCTCTGATCCTGCAAGTTGCCTTTGGGATCCTCTTCTTAGTTGCAATCCCATTAAGTCAGCGAAGATCTTTTTGCTGGGCTTCACCTACATGCAGTAACTTGCAAGAGTGAATGGAATTATTTTGTACTTAAATTATTATAGTTATCAAGATGGAAACGCAATGAAACTGCTTTTGCCTAAGCATGGAACGCTTAAAAACAATAAGCCAAAATGAGATCTTACCTTCTAATAATGCACTGCAGAATTTTGTAGTGATGCTGGTGACAATGATACCATATTTACTTAATTCCAAGACCAAGTTATTTCCCCATTCAACATAAGGAAAACCAGCCCTCATATTTGAATCTGGTATCGGATGGCTCCAGCTGGGGAGCTGCCTGCTCATGGGGCAGCATCAGTGGCACTCAGGTTCTTCCTTCCAGTGTCTGCTCCCTTTCTGGCTCCTCTCCCAACTCCCTTACTGGAAGAGAACAGATACTGGAAGTAGGAATCTGTGTGTTACTGTTTCAGTCCACAGGTGAGCTGGGCTCCCTGTACAGCCAGTTCTCACAGCTCCCAGCTAGAGTAGTCCAACTCCCAGCTGATTTGGCCATGGGGGGAGCCCCAGAGCCACTTCTGCTCCCTGAAGCTGGGCTCCCTGCACAACTGCTCCCTGCAGTGCAGGGCAGAAGTGGCCTTGTGGCTCCCTCCATGCCTGCTTCACCAGAGGACTGCAGCATTGTAGCACATGTTCCTCCTTCCAGTCCCTGCTCCCCTCAGCAGGGGGGACACACAGGGTCAGGAAGGGAGCTGGGCCAGGAGCAGGAGCTGGAAGTAATAATGTGTGTGTGTTGACCTTCCCAAGCTGAGCTGGGCTCCTAATACAGGTGTTTCATGCAGTGCAGGGCATGAGGAGCTCAGGGGCTTTCCCTGTGTCTAGATAAGCCAGGGACAACAGTGGAAGTGTGGTGGGGCAACAGGTAGGGGGGCGGAGAAAGGGAAACTTTGATGGAGGGCTCCAACCCAGGACTGTCCTTTTTTTCCCTCAGAAAAGCTATGTCAGGTCAACTTACCCTTCTAGCAAAGAAGGGATAATGATGGTGGCTGTCAGAGCCCACCAACCAATGTCTCTTTTAGCAACTTCAAGAGTTTCCTGCCCTTTTGGAGGAAGGGACAAGCTTTGTACCTGCCTATTACATTGCTGACTAAACAGTAGGCTAGCCAACTCTAAATCTTTCTATATTAAAGTATATTAAAGAATATTAAATGTAATGAACATTCTGCAACAGGAGTCAGCAAACTTTTGAGAGTTAAATTAGGGCAGCTTACTCTAAAGGCAGGATGTTACTTTCAACCCAGCTGCCACCTCTCCCGCTGCCACCAACTGTAAATACAGTAAAAAGCTATTTATACTTTTTGTAAGGCATTATGGAATACAATTAAATACAGCATCAGTTTTGTTATAGGATCTACAGTTGTTTAGATGCCCATTTTTATGATGATGAAACTGTAACTGTAGTTCTTAAGGAAAATGCTGAACAAGAGGGGAAAGAGAGAATCTTGGCTCAGTTGCCTTTATCTTCAGTGTACATTGAGAACCAAGAAAGGAAATTCAGCTGGGATCTAAGCAAAAGGTATTGCATTGCTTTTATTAATTCCATGAAAATGCAGAACTGAAAGTAGAATTAACTAAAATTTCAGCCATAATTATCTGAATATAAAAATAAAATACAATTGCTTAAATATTGTCTAAAATATAAAAGGGTTATATTTGCAGGTTGACAGTATGCACATTTTAAAGACAAGACTTTCTTTTGGGAGGGAAGCAGGTTACATAGTTTTTATAGTTGTAGGGTTGGAAGGGACCTGAGCAGATCATCAAGTCTGACCCCCTGCCATGGCAGGAAAGAGTACTGGGGTCAAATGGCCCCAGCAAGTCGATTGTCAAGCCTTGTCTTAAAGACCCCCAGGGTAGGAGCCAGCACCACTTCACTTGGAAGTTGGTTCCAGATCCTACCTACCCTGACAGTGAAGTAGTGCCTCGTGATGTCTAATCTGAATTTACCCTCTGCAATCTGAATTAACCCTCTGAGTTACGTTTGATTATAACTTGCAAATCAATTTTTCAGTCTGTTTATATATGTTTAAAATCATAGCTTGTGTTTGTGTGTTCTTATCTGCTCTTCTGACATGGGGGTACCAATTTTGAGAATGCTTTGAGGAAGCAAGAACTTTTCCCACTTCTGAATACAAGGGCTTTAGTTTGTCTACTCCTAGCACTTCTAGAGGCTCTTGAACAGGAGTGGGTGCACCAAATTTGCAATGGCACTGATATCAACAGGATAATATAAAGTTGAGAGAGATTTCTTGCTTATTCTCCCAGTGGTTGCCAACTGAATATCATCCACATCTGGTGAATAGAACAGAATGAAATAATCTGTAAAACAACTTAATCCATGCCTTTCTACGTTTATATTGATATAATAGCAGATGAGAGAAATATTGGAGGAAACTATAGAAAAATCATATATTATTGGACAAATGTAGTATTTATGCAGCAAGAAAATTATGGTCTAAAATGGTTAGAGATGTTTTTCTTTGACACGCTTAGGTTGGATGAGCAATGTGATGATATTTCTACACGTACTGTCTTTTTGGAGAGTCAGTGGAGAGTACTGGAGAATATGAAAGCCCAGTATGTTGCTGTAAACGGCATTAGAAAAGTTTCTTGTGTGGTAAGTACCACGTTTAGAGAGAGCATGGAATTCTTTTAGATAAATATTTTGCTTGTTATGACTAAAGAAATTGATGCTATATTTTTTTTTGTTGACTTCACTTGAAAAAAATATCAATGTCCTCCGTACTGCAACAAAATCATTAGAAGAAGTAACGATAAATTTTTCTCTAGTCCATGATGCAGAAAATTTATTAGAATATTTGTAACTTCTATTTTAAAAAAATGAGAGGGAGGGATGAATTGGTTTGTGTAGACATACTTACCTAGCTCTAAATCACTAACGTGCATGAAGTAGCAGAAATTTTAAAACAAGCTTACTTCAACTTTTTACTCTGGTACCTCAGGACTCAATTTAAAAGAAAATACAGCTTTTGGTAAACATTAATTTTAAAAGCATGACCCACATCTTCAAGACGTTTGTGTCACGCACGCATGTGTGTGTGTATGGTAACACACTTCTTTGTTAATGAAAAGTTTTAAATATTTCTATAGCTAAGTTCAAATCTTCGTCATGTGAGAGTGTTTGAGATGGATGTAGAAGATGATGGAGAAGCAGAGGAAGAGGAGGAGGAGGAAACTACTCAAACAGGAGGTGGAGAGCATGAGCTGAATCAGTCAACAGATAACCAAGACAATGTGTGTGGTGATTCTGCTGAACTGACAGAAGAAACTGGAGAACTTGAATCAAACTTGGATTCTGGACCTGATCCTTGTCATTGGTACAAAGATGTAGGGGCAACCTCACTAGTTTCAAACAAATGACACTTTTTCTTTATACTGTCTCCATGTATTGAGCATGTGAATCTTGTGGATATTTTAGAATATACTACTTGACTCCCTAGATAAAGCCATTTCTTTTTTCTTTTTTGTTTCAGTTCCACCTATTGAATGTTCCTTCTCTTAAAATTTTAAACAAACAGTATTTTTTTCTGGAGTAATGCAGTGTGGGTGGGTGGGAAGGAAGTGAGCCTGGAAACCACCTCAGATACAGCTGCCCTGTTAAGTATGAAAAACATATCTGCCTTCAGGTAAGGGTCAAGTTTTCATGTATGTAAACCAGGCATCTGTTTAATATTCCTGTCAAATTTCAGAGTAATTAAAATTTGGACTCCATAGACATAGACTTGTTTGGTAATGCAAACTTGTAGAAAGTTTAATCTAGCTGTAAACATTTGGCATACGTTTTTAAACCTTCCTTAGGTTACCAAGAACACAAAAACAAAACCCTCACCAACTAGTTAGGGTCTTTAGACTGTCTGTGTGTATATATTGTGACACAGAAGTATGTAGTTCTGAAAATCCCATTTTCTTGTATTTAATGTAAAATTATAAAATTGCAGAGAATATTTTTTCCATTCTGATGTCTGTTTATGTGCCCCACAGTTTTCATCAGTTTTACCATATTCATTTTCTTTACTAATTTATTTGTATTTTAGAAATGTTACAGTGCTAACTGATGAAAGCTAAAACCTTTTAAAATGTGAAATTTGTGACTCCTGCTGACTAATTTTACTTCCTTTTTATAAGTGTAGTTCAGCTTTTTGAAATAATGGTTTTGCTAAATACTTAATCCTCCCTTAGAGCGATAAAACTGTGAACTTGAGATGGGGGGGAAAAAGCGTTTTAGGTAGGTTTGCTTCTGCATTTCTTTCAGTTAAAATACCTAAAACTTAGAGCTATTCTAAACCTCTTGTCTTTGTCTACCTGATGCTCTGAACTGACAGCAGTGAGTAAGTCTAGAAGTTCCTGTTCTGCATGATAGTAATACGTTAATTTAAAAGTTGACCCTCCTTATCTGCTGTATAATTTTGAGTTTTAAAGTTTCTGAATTCTTTCATACAAAAAGATCCTCATTTACATGAACTGGTATGATTTGAGCTCCTTAAAAATCACAGTATAACGATGGAAGGAGATAATAAGTGGGCTAGTTACATAAGAGGCATGGGATGTGTCCCTTAGGAAAAGACAGAGGGAGATGTAGGCAGACTCCCTCCTCCTCTTGTATTAAGAACCTCCTTGGAGAAGAGAGAGTTACAGGGAGGATGAACCTCAGTAAAGGGAGTGGAAGAAACTAGTAATTGACAAAGCACTAACAGAAGGTCTATGGCCAAACTAGACTGATTGCACCTGATCTTGGAAGCTAAGCAGTCCTGCGCCCAGCTAGTACCTGGATGGGAGACCGCCTGGTCTTTGGGCAGATGAGAATAAGATGGGATTCAATACTGACAAGTGCAGGGTACTGCACCTAGGGAGAAAGAACCAGCAGCATACCTACAGGCTGGGGCACTCCCCTCTCGTCAGCACAGAGGCAGAAAAGGATCTTGGAGTCATTATAGACTCCAAGATGAACATGGGCCACCAATGTGGGGATGCAGTCAGGAAGGCTAACTGCACCTTGTCATGCATCCACAGATGCATCACAAGGAGGTCCAAGGAAGTGATCTTCCCCCTCTATGCGACACTGGTCAGGCTGCAGTTGGAGTACTGCATCCAGTTCTGGGCACCGCACTTCAGGAGGGATGTGGACAACATCAAGAAGAGGGCCACTCTCATGATCAGGAGCCAGCAGGGCAGGCCCTACGAGGAGAGGCTACAAGACCTGAACCTGTTCAGCCTCCACAGGAGAAGGCTGAGAGGGGATCTGGTAGCTGTTTGTAAACCGGCCAAGGGAGACCAGCAGGGAAGGAATAATGGCCATAACTTGACTGAGAGTAGATTCAGGCTAGATATCAGGAGGCACTACTTCACAGTCAGGGTGGCCAGAATCTGGAACCAACTTCCAAGGGAAGTTGTGCTCGCTCCTACCCTGGGGGTCTTCAAAAGGAGGCTAGTAATTCACAAAGCACTAACAGAAGGCCTATGGCCAGACCAGACTGATTACACCCCATCTCCGAAGACCCCTGTCATTTGACCCCAGCATTCTTTCCTGCCATGGCAGGGGCTTGGACTTGATGATCTGCTCAGGTCCCTTCCGACCCTACAAACTATGAAACTAAGAGAAGTGGAGAGGAGGGGGATGAGTTAGAGGGAGAGGGCATTATGGAGCTGAGAACGCTAGGTCTGTGAGGTGTGTTTAATTATATTCCCCTAACATTTACCTGAGGTGACGGAATAAAGGTAATCATATCCAAGAGAGCCACATGGGAACTAGACAGTCCCACAAGAGAGACTTTTGGTCCTAGCAAATGTCTGATTTTAAGATCAATACTTCACTTCGGGCAGAAATGAAGCCTGGCATTCTCCTTTCCCCCAGGGGGCACCAAAGGGCTGCTGCTGTGCTTGGGAAGCTGCTGCCTGAGAGGATGCGAACACTATTGCGGCATGCCCGCAAGGCCTTCAGGTGGGAACACTAACATTATTGCCTCAGGTGAGATGAGAATCCAGTGCAGCGAGACAAAGGGCATTCATAGGAGGACCAAAATAGCAGTAGCCCCCGCCTTCTACGCTGTCCCCTTTAACTTAAGGCAGGGCAAGTAAGGGCTAGTTAGATGGAACAGTAGCAGAAGTGTCTGGCCGTGCGGGTAAAAGCAGCCCAAGTAGGTGAGTGGGCAGCCGGGGCTCAAGCTGCAAAGGGATTCATGCACAGCAGTGCCTGACTTCTGGGTGCCGTGCTGCTCTGTGGGCTCTCCAGGCTGCATGGAGCAGTGTGGGCAGGTTTGGCCCTCACAGAAATGTGCTGACAGATACCAGTAAGATGAGTGTGGGAATGCTGAGGTGAAAGTAGGCTTAAGCCCCAACCCTCAACGGTATTTAGGCCCTGAAGTCCAGGCCAGAGAGGGCCCTGCCTTTGTCACAATGAGTGACCAATCCCACTATATACAGTAGCTCTGTGGTCAGGGCTACTGCTACACATGGTTCATGGCCCTGCCGGCAGTTGTCAAATGGCTTGAAACCAGGCTTAATTACCCTGATTAAGCCATCAATCCAAGTTTAGTAATGTATAGATTAATGGATTAATCCCTGAGCTTAATCAGGATAATTAAATTATGGTTTAGGGCCAGCCTCTATCAAGCAGCTGCACCAGACTCTGCAGACCCCCAGCCCAGCTCAGCTCCACTCCTTGCCAGCAGTGGGTGTGCATATGCCTCAGGGCCTACATCGGGAATGGGGCTAGGGCTGTGCTGCCCCTGGCTCCTCTTCCGTTGGCCCTGAAGGGCATGTGCACCTGTGAGCAGCAGGGAGCCGAGATGGGGCTCTGTGGTTCCCAGCACAATCATTTGCAGCCTCCCAGCTGCCTACCACAGCTAGCCCAGGCAGCCCCTACTGCCAGCCATGGAGCTCAGGCTGCTTATAGCCTCTCTGTTGCCTGCTGTGAGCCCCACCCCATGCTCCAAGACTGTAGGGCTTCTCTCTGCTTACCAGTAAGTTTTCATGGAGCCTGCCATTTTTCTCAGAAAACATCTGATTACTTATTTTCTGCACAAATCACATAATTACGCTTTTGGTAAGACCCTATCGATGCTTATGTTCTGTATATTTAGCCTGTAAGCTCATTTGATTATGTTTTACTTTTAATTGAATGTTTCACATTATTGCAATCTCACAGAGTTGAGCTGGAATTGGCTCTGAAAGTGTCAAAGCAGCAGTGTTGAAAGCAAAAAAAGGGCAAAAAAATCAGAGAATCTTTATTAGGTAAGTTGTAATACTTAATTAGAATTTCCATATGGCTATAGCAGACTTAAAGAATAACGTATCATTAAGAATAATACATCACCTAAACAAAATACAGTTGATTAGGCAATTAGGTAATTCAAGCACTGAACAGATAAGGGTAGAATCTGATAAGTTGCTAAGATATATTTCAAGTCAAAGATCCCATTTTAATGCTGCTATATCCCCATTTATGTTACATGGCCTATTGCATTAAATCTATCAACACATGCTAATATAAGTTAAGAATAAAAAAAGGAAAATGTAGGGGGGAAACAAGTTATATTTTAAACCTTGCCAGCTGCATTTTTATATATGCATTTATTTATTTACCAAAGATAAATCAGTTCTAAAATTTCTCTTATTCTAAAATTGAAATATTCTTGCTTCTTCAACTTTGCTTTTTATTTAACCTAACTCTTTAGCTTTACTAAACCTGTACTCTATAAATAATTTAAGTTAAACATAAAACTTAGTTTCTCTTAAACTTGCTTGGGCAACAGTGCACAATTCCTAACATGAACAACTAGATCCCACTCCTTCAGTAGAGTTGGCCTTTTCATAGTTTCATAGTTTCTAGGGTTGGAAGGGACCTGAGCAGATCATCTAGTCCGACCCCCTGCCATGGCAGGAAAGAGTAATGGGGTCAAACGACCCCAGCAAGCTGTGCATCTAACCTCCTCTTAAACACCCCCAGGGTAG
>NW_017728948.1:34322147-34358954 GCF_001723895.1 Crocodylus porosus
CCTGCCACTGATGAACCCATGTTGGTTGCCCCTAAGCATGCAGTCCCCTATTGGGCCCTCCTGGATGTGGGGGACTTGGATTCCTTCTCTTTCCCTACAGATTTAAAATGAGTTGGGTAAGATCAAGGGTGAGCTCCTATATAAAGAAGTCCTGTAATGAATGCGTAGACCTGTCCTAGGATGCACTCAAAACAGCCTTTACCTTGTCAACAACTACAGATAAGAAGGTAAGGCAAAGGTTTGGCTATTCTGGTAACTTATTTATTTTAGACCAAATGGATGAATAACCTACAGTTTCCTTAGGTTAACTCAAAGAGCAGCTGCTTAAAATGCTTTAGTAAAATGAAAAATAAACTTTCTGTCTTGGATATGGAATAAGCAGAATTTCTATTTACTGGTTTGTGAGGACTTAGATCTGAAGCACACGATAAAGTTTTTCAGTTTTCTCTTTTAGAAATATATGAAATGTCTTGCCTTTCTAGAGTGTAATAGTGTCAGGACTAACTTTTAGTTAGTCCTCTTCCATCTCCCAGTGTTCTGAGAGGTTTGGGATTTGCAGCATTTTGATGCAGTATTATTAAAATATGATTTGTTGATTGTTTTCAAATAAATTGCTGATTTAGATCATTTATTTTGGAATGTATGTGCAATTAACATGCATTTTTTCTGATAGTTTTAAGAAAAGTATCAAGATAAAAGAGGGAGTTGGCGAAGTGAAGCAGATAAGAGGTAAAATATGTAAATTGGTCTATCTTCTAGAGTTTACTCCAATATGCATTAATCATTTGAGATCTTTAAGTTATACTATACAATCAAGATAGATATATGTAAAAACTCATGGGAAGAGTGTTAGATTAAAAATAATTGTTCAGGGGTAGATGGCCAAATCCTGTTTCCCCATTTCTCACTCTTAACAGTGTACAGGTAAATTAAACATTTTAAAGATCTATTTTGCTTCACATTAGCTGTGATTGTAGTTCACTGGTTAGTGTTCACTAACCTTTGCTATCCATCAAGGAAGGAGAAGGTTTATTATTCTTCATTTCACTGAAACATTTTAAACAGCTGCTCTTTGAGTTCACCTAAGGAAACTGTAGGTTATTCATCCATTTGGTTTAAACTAAATAAGTTAACAGAATAGCCAAACCTTTGCCCTACCTTCTTATCAAGGAAGGATGGATAGGGATGCAGTGGAAACAGTGAGAGCTGGCTAGAAATCTGACGACTTAGATTGCTGTTGGAAAAATGAGTATTTTGGGCAAGAGGGGATATAAAATGAAACTGGAGACCTGGAATATGAAGCAAAGCTTGTTAATGATGCATTCAGTGAGAGAGAGAAATGTTGTCCAAGATTGTTTTTTCTTAGCGCTTTTTTTATAGTACCTATTGGTTTCTAAAGCTTAGATCCACAAAGGAAATTTTCTAGTTCTTAGGCATCCAGGTCTCTGAAATTAGTTCACAAAACCCTGTTTTAGGCACCTTAGTTCTGCTATACAACTGTAACCCTTCTGCCAGGCTCTGGTGGCAGTATAAGGGTATATTTCAAGTTTTGGGGGTTTTGGCTTGAGCCTCCGTCCAGAAATGTGGGAAAAATCTACCTTACTGGAGGTCCTAAACAAGTAACTTCCACACTCCCAAGCAATTTTGTACAAATACAACTGTTTATTTAAAGGTAAATTAAGTAATTAAGCTTTATCCAACCTGCCCCTTTAAATAATATGTTTACTATATACCCCAAAATATCAAATAACACTCCACATAAAAAAAACATTCCAAATGGTAAACTCACCCCAAATGACAAATCCCCTGTATCTTGTAGGTTTCGGTTTTAGAGTTCCCCACCCTGGAAGCTGTACCTTGCCCAGGGTGGTTGAGGGGTTGGGGATGGGAAGATACAAGTCTCCCTCTGGATTGCCAGATGGAGATCCTGTAAATATCCACATGCCACTTCTTAGGATTGCCTGCTGCAGCTGCTTTGGTGTCGCTGCTCTGCTGCTTTATTACTGCTGCTAGGGAGGTTGCGGCCATCAGCACTTAAGTGCTACCACTACTGATCCACCACCCCACCGCTGCTGCTCTGCCTGGGAAGCACCACAGGATTGCTGCTGCTGCTCAGGTCAGCACTGAGGTCTGCTGCCAGCTGCCTTTCCAGAAAATGCCACCTCATGTCACTTGGTTGTAGTCCCTCGAAGTCACTGCTCAGGGCGCCGCCTCCTGGATTTTAAAATCCTCTTAAAATTGAGAATTTTACTAGCCTCACCAAAATGATCTCAGAAGGGAACTCTACACTGGGGTCTCTCTGGGCTCTCAGTCACAGCCCTGAAGCTTTCTTTCTCACTCACCTTACCTGCCCCTCGGGTCCTGCTGCGGCCATAGTCGTTCTGTTCCCCATTTCTTCCCCACAACTGTCACAGAACCTTCCAGCCCCCACACAATTATCTCCTTCAGCTTGCTGTGTGCCTTCCAAGTGAAAAAAAAATCAGGGTGTGAGACCTAGTGGCAAAGTTTTGGCTCCTTGGTTGGAGCCTTGTATTTAATCTTTTAAGGCACAGTTCACTGGAAGGGCACAAACAAGCTTTTTAACCTGCATACCAAATAAAAGCATGAAAATTTCAGAACACAACAGTGGAACAGAGCTCTAGTATCAGAGCACATGATCCAAAACATTCATTTTTATTTTTATATATAAATATTTAGTGTGTCTGTGTATAATATAAAAGCAGGTCTACAGTATGAATAGAGTTTAGAATGGGTTTTCCAACAGCCAGCACAGTGAACAGGAGGATGCCTGAAATGGCTCACAGAAAATAATGAGTAAAGTAGTATGTGAAATACTGTTTCTTTTGCAGAATTGGGCACCTGGGTAAGAGTTGAATTTGCAACTGTCTATTATATAGAAACCACCACTTATGCTTCCAGCCTTGTTTTTAAATGGAAGTAGCTATGGCTGCTGCACTATGGGGACAACTCAGTACGATTAGTGTGTGACTAATAAGTTGTCAAAGCATAATTATCACATTGTGTCCTTGTGGGAACACATGGCTTGTGAATAACCAGTGAGAGAGAGGGTTTGAGATGAGCAGCAGCCCTCTTAATTGTCAGTGTCTATGTAAAAGCTGTCCCAGTAGCAGCACTCCCAAGTGCTCAGGGAACTTTTTTGACCAAAACTTAGATGCCTAAGTTTTGAATATTTTGTGAATTATTCACTTGGATTTGGTGCTTCAGTTCTGCTCAAATGGCACTTTAGTTGTCCAAGTCCTTTCTCAGATTTAGGATGATATTTTAAACGAGTGAATCCCTACAAGCCAAATTCCATCTTCAGTTACACCTGCAAAATCTCACTAAGGATGCTTGTGTGTAACTGAAAGCAGAATGTCCTTACCCTTCCCATCTTTATGACAGCAATCTGCTGATTATTTCATTTTAGTTACACCTAGCCAGTTTATCAGCCTAGGTTCTCTCCAGCGTCAGGTAGGCAGTACTTGTTGCTATCCAGAGTCAAGGACACAATAACTTGTAATAAAACTGAACAAAATAAACAGTTTGCTAATCTCTTTATTATCTCATATCCCATATGAATATCCAGACTGCAATGAAAATATAGAGGTAAAACAGACCTAAGTAAATCTCTCTAAATTTAAAAGGCTTCTAAAATATTGAGTTACCATTGTAACAAATGATCACTAACACCTTTAGTTCCCGATTACACATTCTGCTTCCAGTTTTCTGCCTTTGCAGATTAGGCCGTGTGTTTTCCTGCACACAGATACTTTGTGCAATTTACTAAGGCTTAAGAGCTGACAGGCCCTCACATGAGGCTTGTCTGTCATTTTACCCTAGATATTTTTGTGATATCTAATGGACCATTATTTAATATTTATTATATTGCAGAGGCACCCAGAGTGGTCTCAGTGTTGTATAGGCAAATGGGAAGACACTGTCACGGAAATCTCGTAAAAGCCAAAAAATCAGATGTAGGGTGGTGGAAAGGGATCTAAAAAACAAGCAAAGCATGTAGTGCTTTAAGCACTAGTGAAAGTGAGTAACTGCAGAGGAGATTACTTCTGTTTTCTTTCGTAGAAACCAGTCACGTGCGTAATTTTGCTTTAGTGTGCAAGTGTGTTTCCAAGACTGGATCCAAAGAAATCAGTGTCATAAATGGTATGAGTCTACTCGCCCTGGGAGGGCTTTGCTTTTATTATATATCTAACCATTTCCAGTGGCTTGCTAACCTCTGTCAGTACTGGGTATTTTTCTTTAAGGAAAGCACATATGCAGGAGGTTCTCTCAGCTCAGCTTGTTGTGTACTTCTCAGTGAGGCAGTATGTTTTAATTACAACTAATGTAAGCCAGAAACTAGTAAAAGAAATAGGTAGGACCTCAGAGTAGCCCAGTCTGGTAGGCATGCTTTAACAGGCCCTCACATGAGGCATGCATTGCCATTTTTAAAATGTAGCTGGAAGAACAGGAAGTAGGTGGTGATGGTAAATTCACTAAAATCTACTATTAATCCCCACATCCACCCCATTAAATAATAATCCATGAAATCTATGAAACCTCAAATTAAGTAGGTCCCTATCTATTATGTAAAATGTTGGCACTATCTCCTCTTTCAGCACCTTTTAAAGGCATCTACATGTGCCGAAATAAGACACTTCAGCCCGATTGAAGGCACATTGAGGGTACATGTCTACTCATATGCGCCCTTAATGCACCTTAAAAATGGCAATTTAAGGCTATTCGCACCTAAACTTGATTACCTGCAAAAGCGAAAATTTAGGTGTGAATAGCTAAAGCGCTTTAACATACATGCAGATGTGTTAGATACATTAATGCTACATATGGACTGATGTGGGAGCATCTTTAGCCCCACATCAGTTTGTACACACAGCACTAATTCACTTTAACGCATGCACGTGTAGACGCAAGCCTAAATCACCTTTATACACTTGAAGCTAATGCGCATTAAATTTAGGCACACCTAAATGCATATGTAGACATGACCAGTAGTCCTATTCACTTCTTTCCAAGAACAGGTGCAGTTGTCTACCCTTGTGAGAGGATCCTGGGCTCTGGGACCAGAGTGGACAGAGGTGCCTCCCTTCAGCTTCAACTAAGGTGCTACAGCTCTGGAGACAGGCAGTGTTTGAAGCATGCCCCCCTCACTGACTCCTGATCCCACTGTGAAGCGTTTAACTGCCCACGTACTGTTCAGGAAGCCCAGGCACCTAATTCTGAGCTCTGGATTTTACTCTAGGAACAAGAGGCCTAAACATTAGGGGTACCTATACATGTGCTCTGACTCATTCTGATTAGAGTGCATTGGAGCAGACTTCATTCAATCTAGATTCATAGATGTTAGGGTTGGAAAGGACCTCTATAGATCATCGAGTCTGACCCCCTGCATAGGCAGGAAAGAGTGCTGGGTTCAGATGGCCCCAGCCAGATGCCATCCAATCTCCTCTTGAAGACCCCCAGGGTAGGGGAGAGCACCACCTCCCTTGGGAGCCCATTCCAAATTTTGGCAACTCTAACTGTGAAGAAGTTCCTCCTAATGCCCAGTCTAAATCTGCTTTCTGCAAGCTTATGGCCATTATTTCTTGTGACCCCCAGGGGCGCCTTGTTGGGTAGGGCCTCGCCAATTCCCTTCTGCACCCCCATGATGAATTTATAGGCAGCCACAAGGTCGCCTCTTAACCTTCTCTTGCGGAGGCTGAAGAGGTCTAGGTGCCCTAGTCTCTCCTCGTAGGGCTTGGCTTGCAAGCCCTTAACCATAAAAGTAGCCCTTCTCTGGGCCCTCTCCAGGTTATCAACATCCCTCTTGAAGTGTGGTGCCCAAAACTGGACGCAGTATTCCAACTGCAGTCTGACCAGTATCCAGTAGAGGGGAAGTATCACCTCCTTGGTTCTGTTTGTCATACATCTGCCAATGCATGATAAAGTGCAGTTAGCTTTTCTGATGACTTAGTCACATTGATGACTCCTGTTCATCTTGGAGTCCAGATTAGGGGTTTAGGATCCCTTTTCCGCTTCTGTGCTGCCGAGCAGGTCATTTCCTAGGCGGTAGGTGTGCTGGACATTTTTCCTCCCTAGGTGCAGCACCTTGCATTTCTCCTTGTTAAATTGCATTCTATTGTTTTCTGCCCATTTGTCCAACCTGTCCAGGTCTGCCTGCAGTTGTTCCCTGCCCTCCGGTGTGTCCACTTCTCCCCATGGTTTTCTATCATCCACAAACTTGGACAGAGTACACTTCACTCCCTCATCCAAGTCACTGATGAAGACATTGAAGAGTATCGGTCCAAGGACCAAGCCCTGCGGGACCCCACTGCTCACTGTCTTCCAGGTCTATACCAACCCATCCACTACCACTCTCTGGGTACGACCCTCTAGCCAATTTGCCACCCACTGGACTGTGTATTCATCCAAGTCACAGCCTCTTTTAACTTGTTCACCAGTTTGGGGTTGGATACCGTATCGAAGGCCTTCCTGAAGTCTAAGTAAACGATGTCAACCCCTACTCCTGCGTTCAGGTGTTTTGTAACCTGGTCATAAAAAAAGACCAGATTAGTCGGGCATGATCTACCTGCTACAAACCCATGCTGGTTTCCCCTCAGCATAATTTTTCCTGCTGGGCTCTCACATATATGAGCCTTAATAATCTTTTCAAAGACTTGATTAATCGAGCCTGTTGGAGTGTTCTAATTAGAACACTCCAGTGTGCTGCAGCATCTCGTGTATTCAGCATCCCACATCTCAGAATGGTGGCAGGGCTCTTTAAATAAAGCTTGTTGAATGACCTTTAGTTAAAGTGCCCCCACCACTATGTTGAGACTTGGGATGCTGAATATATAAGACACTGTGGTGTTTTAATTACAGCAGCTCCTGAGAGTCGCTCTAATTAAACATCCCATCCCTACCCCAACCCTGGAGCATGTGTATAAGCGCCATAGATTTTTGCAGTACCCCACAAGCAGATGCCTAAATCCATTTTTGGCTAAAGTTTGAAAATAATTCAGTATAATTCAGGTTTTATGATGTGTGTAACTACTTCTCCACATTTCTCTCATTTGGACTTGGGACTGACTACATGTTATAGTTTGAAAGCCTGGGCACTGTTTAAAAGATGTTTAAAAACCATGGTAGTGTTGCAGTGATGTTGTAGTCCTGATGATCCAGGAATAATGCAATAAGGGAGAGTTTTTTTCTGGGTGATATCTTTTATTGGACCAACTGCATAATTGGGGTGGACTTAGACCAGCTTTCTGGTCTCACAGTACCTTCCTCAGGTTTCTGTGAAAGAAACAGACACTTTCTTTTTCAGACTATCTGTAAGGGTACTGTGATGCCAGAAAGCGATTGGTCTATATAACAACAGCACCCACAAAAATTCTTGCCCCTCACATTTGAAAACTATAATTTGTCGAAAAGTTTGAAAGCAGCTCAGTGAGTTTTAGAAAATTGGTTTATGGGACGTATCCAGAGAGTGGTAGTGGATGGGTCGGTTTCTGCCTGAAGGAATGTGGGCAGTGGTGTCCCCCAAGGCTCTGTCCTGGGACCAGTACTGTTCAATATCTTCATTAGTGACTTGGGTGAGGGAGTAGAAAGCACCCTATCCAAGTTTGCTGATGACACCAAACTATGGGGGGAGGTATACAAACTAGATGGCAGGGAGCAAATCCAGCCTGATTTGGACAGGCTGGGGAAATGGTCTGAACAGAAAAGGATGCAGTTTAACAAGAATAAGTGTCATGTGTTGCACCTGGGGAGGAAGAATCATTGAAACTTCTATAGCCTGGGAGGTACCACTCTAAATAGCACAACGGTGGAAAGGGATCTCAGAGTCATAGTCAACTCCAAAATGAACATGAATCACCAGTGTGATAGGAAATAAGTAAAGCTAACCACACCCTTTCTTGCATAAGTAGGTGCATCACAAACAGGTCTAGGGACGTGATACTTCTGCTCTATGCAGCATTGGTCAGGCTGCAGCTGGAGTACTGCATCCAGTTTTGGGCACCGCACTTCAGGAGGGATCATAGAATCAATGAGCCGGAAGAGACCTAGATCATTGAGTCTGACTCCCTGCCAGGGGCAGGAACAAGCACTGGGGGTGGGAGGGGTCATAAGACCCCAGCCAGGTGCCTGATGTGGATGGCCTGGAGAGGGTTCAGAGGAGGGCCACTCGTCTGGTTAAAGGCCTACAGAAAAAGCTCTATGTGGACTGATTGGGAGACCTGAACCTTTTCAGCCTTCACAAGAGGAGGCTGAGAGGTGATCTCATGGCCACCTACAAACTCATCGTGGGGGGCAGCAAGAAATAAGGGATACGATGTTTACCAGGGCGCCTGTTGGGGTAACTAGAAATAATGGCCACACGCTGGAAGAGAGCAAATTCAGACTGGACATCAGGAGAAAATTATTTACAGTGAGGGTTGCCAAAATATGGAATAAGCTTCCAAGGGAGGTGGTGCTGTCCCCTTCTTTGGAGGTGTTTAAAAGGAGATTGGACAGACACCTGGCTGGGGCCATCTGACCCCAGCACTCATTCCTGCCCAGGGCAGGGGGTCAGATTTGATGATCTAATAGGTCCTTTTCATCTATGAAATATCACCCTTTAAAATGTAACTTGTTTAATACATAAATAGTGCCATTGTTTATGTTAGACTACTCTTAAGCAGCAAAAAAGATCTACACCAGTGACCATCAACCTTTTAACAAGCTGCAAGCCAGATCCAGCCAACTGCCATATGCTGCCAAACCCTAATCTGTACAATTGCTTCTGTTGCCCTGTATTAAAAAAAATTACTATTCCTACATCTTGACATTTTTATAGGTTTCATAGACAGCACAAGGGATGGCCATCCCATCTCAGAGAAAAAGTAGCAAAAGGGTGCAGCAACTCCCTTGACTCAGCAGGGAACTTGAGGACCTCCTTCCCCTCAAAAGAGAGACTTATAAAGGATGGAAGGCTGGAGTTACCACCAAGGAGGAGCACTCAGCACTGGTCTGTACCTGCAGGGAGCGGATCAGGAAAGCCAAGGCTGCAACTGAGCTCCATCAGGCTTTATGTATCAAGGATAACAAAAAGTCATTTTTCAGATATGTAGGGAGTCAGAAAAAAGCAAGGGTAACATTAGACCCCAGGTGAACCAAATAGGACAGCTGGTAACTGACACCCAGGAAAAGGCCAATCTGCTTAATGGGTACTTTGCCTCAATCTTTCATTAGTCCAGTGGGACTGCTCTGCCTAGCAAGATATGGGACAGCTAGGGTGAGGGTGTGTTTATATCCAGGATCAGTGTTGATTTAGTAAAGGATCACCTTGAGAGGCCGGACACCTTCAAGTCAGCTGGTCTTGACAGATTACACTCTAGAGTACTCAAGGAGCTGGCAGCTGTCATAGCCCAACTATTGCGAAAAATATTTGAAAACTCATTGTGCTCAGGTAAAGTACCTGAGGACTGGAAGAAGGCTAGTCTGGTACCCATCTTCAAAAAGGGGTGGAAAGTAGATCCTGGGAATTACAGGCCAATCAGCTTGACCTCAATCCCCGGTAAGATTCTGGAGAAAATTATCAAGGAGACCCTTCTGGATAACCTGGCTGAGGGCAACATCCTGAGGGACAGCCAACACAGGTTTGTCGTGGATAGGTCTTGCCTGACTAATCACATCTCCTTCTATGACCGGCGGACCTATCCCCTGGACAAGGGAGAAAGATTGATGTCATATATCTTGACTTCAAAAAAGCCTTTGATCTGGTGTCCCATGACCTCCTCAAGGAAAAATTGGTCAACTGTGGCCTCGGCTACACCACAGTCCAAGGTCTAGGAAATTGGCTCTGAGGTCGGACCCAGAGACTAGTGGTCACTGGTAGCGAATCATTATGGCACTCCGTGACCAGTAATGTCCCCCAAGGCTCTGTCCTTGGACCGGTTCTCTTCAATATCTTTTCAGTGATGTGGACATTGGAGTCAGAGGCCTACTGGGGCCAATGACACTAAACTTTGGGGCATAGTGTCCACACCTGACGTAGGTTAGTGATCCAGGATGACCTGGATAAACTTAGTAAGTGGGTGGATACCAATCTGATGACGTTCAATACCAATAAATGTAAGGTACTCCACCTCGGGGGGGGGAACCCGTGGCATACTTATAGGCTCGGCAGCGCTACGCTTGCTAGCACCACTGCTGAAAGAGACTTGGGGGTCATGATTGACCAGAAGATGAACATGAGCCACCAGTGCAACGTCACAGCTGGAAAAGCAAACAAAACTCTGGCTTACATCCATAGATGCTTCTCAAGTAAATCTCAGGATGTCATCCTCCCGCTGTACTCGGCCTTGGTGAGGCCACAACTGGAGTACTACATACAATTCTGGGCTCCACAATTCAAGAAGGATGTCGAGACGCTTGAGAGAGTCCAGAGGAGAGCCACGTGCATGATCAGAGGGCAAGAGAATAAGCCTTATGGGGAGAGGCTGAGAGCCATGGGACTCTTCAGCCTGGAAAAGCACAGGCTCACGGGGGACCTGGTGGCTGCTTATAAGTACATAAGGGGTGTACATTAGGACCTTGGAGAACGTCTGTTCACCAGAGTGCCCCAAGGAAAAACAAGGACCAATGATCATAAGCTCCTACAAGACTGTTTTAGACTGGACATAAGAAAAAATGTCTTTACTGTCTAAGCCCCCAAGACCTGGAATAAACTCCTTCCAGTAGTGGTGCAGGCACCTACTCTGGACTCATTGAAGAAATGTTTGGAGGCTTATCTTGCTGGGATCTTATGTCCCTAGCTGACTTCCTGCCCCTGGGGTAGGGGGCTGGACTTGACCATCTTCAAGGTCCCTTCCAGCCCTAATGTCTGTGAAATCTATGAAATTTACTGTACAGTAAATTAGTCCTTGTTGGCTGTTGTGTGTCCTGACGGTCATGGGGCCAGGAGAGCTCCACCTGCTGCAGTGACAGCTCTCTCTGCCCCATGCACAACAGCTCCCCTCCCAATGTGCATGGAGCCAAGAGACAGCTGCTGCTGCATTCAGCAGAGCTCTCCTGTGCCCCTTGCCTAAAGGTCTTCCTGGCTGCTGCAGTGGGGAGAGCAGGGTGGGAGCAAATCTGCTCCCAAGAAGGAGGCATATAGACAAGCTCCCGGGAAGCTTTTACTGTGCAGTAAGCCTACTGTGAATTAATAGCATGTGTAGACATGCCTTGATATTACTAAATATGGATGCTACTTTATAGATATAAATACTCAGATGAGCTTAAAAAGGAGAAAGGGGAAAAGTATTTCTGTAATGTTATAAATAATGAAATCATCAATTAAAGTAGGGTCCACATATTAGCTCTGTTCAGATTTAAATTCATACAAATACGTACTGTGATTATGCAAGAAACATTAGTTTCCTTTGAGGAAAAACTACTTGTAGCTGTAAGGTTCAAATATCTACTTAAATTTTCAGCAATGTTGAACTCCATTCAGTTGTGACAGACTGTTAAATCTGTCCAACCTTTGTACTGTGTGTACTACAAATATTAAAAGTGTTAATAATTGAACTTCTGGAGGTATATGTCCATGTAGTTTCCTTTGTCCTGAGCTAGGTTATCTGTGCATAGAAGGGTTCTCCATTTTATGTGGTACTGAAATAGTCTAAGAAGTGTCAGATATGATTCCTGAAGAATGTAGACAGCTTGAACCTTAATATTTCTCCCTTTATTTTTTTCCATTAAAATTTCCAAAGAGTAAGGTGAGTCTGAGGCAAGCCTTGGAATTATTTGAGTGGTGATGAGTGCGTCTCAACGTGGAAAAACTACACTTTTACTGATATTCAGTGTAGGTAGTCATACTTTTTGACTGCAGTATAGACATGCTCAGAGAAACTAAAGTCTAGATCGGGGCAGGCAAAATATGGCCTGTGGGCTGAATCCAGCTCACCAGGCAATTTCATTTCACCCGTGCCTACCAACTGGTTGTATCTCACTCAGCCCTTCTGCCTACAAGGGTGGGTGTGAGGTGCCCACATAAACACCCACTCCCCAACATGCCCTATTGCATCTTGCTCCCACCCATCTGTGTGGAAGGGTCCAGCTCAGCCAGGACACAGCTTCTGAGTGGGGCTGCTGCTGATAGGGAAGTGGCGGGGGCAGCTGCAGCTGGGTGGGAGGGTGGAGTATGGGGCTGGGGCTAGTAGCAACATGAAGTCCATGGCCAGAGAGGTGGCAGGAGCACAGAGCTCGGGTGAGCAGTGTGTGGGTGTGGAGACCCCCCACCACACACTCCTCCACATGGCATAGAGCCCACAGGGGTGCTTGGGGAGCTCATGCCCATTGTAGGCGTTGCTGCTGGCAGCATGTGGCTCTGGCCAGTGCTGCACACAGGGGCAGGAAGCAAAGCCCAGATAGTCCAATTCTACTGTGTGGGGCTCCCTAGGGCACAAGTGCAGCTCCTGCATTCACACATCACCAAGGGAAGCCCTACATAAAGCCAGCTGCCTTCTCTTCTCTCTGCCACACAGGTCCCAGGACTCCGCTGGGAAGCAGGGGCTGGGGCTCCCTTCCACTTCTAGCAGAGTCCTGGGACCTGCGCAGCAGGAAGAGGCAAAAGCAGCTAGCTCTATTGCACGGGGCTTCCCTCTGTGCCACGTGAGTGCAAAAGCTGCATGCGCACTGTGGGGAGCCTCACACAACAGAAGTGGGCCGGCCAGGCTGCACTCCTCATCCCCTCCCATGTACAGCACTGGCTATAGCCATTGCCCACTGGCAGCAGTGTCGACACTGGGCACGAGCTCCCCAAGTGCCTCCACCTGCTGCTGCTGCCGCTGTGGGGCAGCAGGGTCTTGTGCACCATGGAGGGCAGTATATGGGGAATCCCTTTACACCCAACAAACCCCACATATGCACACCCTGCCCCATAACTCCCCCACATGCACCCCCCAATATACCCTATTTCCTCCAACACCTCCTCATAGACCACCCCCACATAACCCCTAAACCCCACACACATTATACAAGAGTAAGGCTTTATTTTTGAGTTTTATTATGCAATCATCTCTATATACGTTATGCAAACAAATCTTGACAAAAATATTCTTGTAATAAAATTAAAATATGTTATAGTAAAAATTTAATTTTTATAGTTATGATTTGGCTTTTTTCTGGTTCCAAGATGGCAACCCTTCCCTCCCAAAAGGAGTATTTCTGAAGGGCAAGGGGAGGGAATTCTGGTGGCAAAGGTCAGGGGTTGGGGTGTGACTTCTGGCCACAAGATGACAACCATGGGTTGGAGCATCTGTCAAGAGGCAGGACTACCTTTGCGGCCCTTGACAGTTCACCAAAGCTCATTAAGTGGCCCTCCAGTTGAAATAATTGCCTACCCTGGTCTAGATTTAGGAAAACAGAGCCAGGAATTGATGGCAATGTCATATGCATGTGCAGAGTTTTTAGTGCTGTAGAACTTAAAACAGCAATGAAGGACTGAACTTTCCTTCTGGTTCATCTTCAGAAAAACTGCCAGTTAAATTATATGTACATACTTCTTGTGGCTGGGTATGGTATAGGATCTGGAGGGGAAAAAGTTTGATTTGCATATCACAGGTTGAGGTGAAGGAGACCTGTTGACAAGACCTGTGCACTCTCTGTGCTTTGCCCAATGTAAAGCCAGGCTATAAGAAATCTAGAATAATATAAATTGGGTATGTTAGACTTGATCTGTTTCTCTTTTTTGACATTCCTCCAAAAAGGGGGTGTTAAAGCTTGTATAGCAAGTGGGAGGGGTGGATGGCAGCATGGGTTTTGAAGCTGAAGGTCTCAAATAGTTTCTTGAATGCTGGTTAAAGTGGATGCACTGGGACAGGAGTTTTCAACCTTTTTTTAACAAGTATACCCCTTCTGTCTCAAAGTTTCAGCTCATACCCTTTATATAGGGACCAGGGTTTCACTGGGCTCTTCCCGGGTGGGGCTGGGCCAGGCTGCACTCCAGGCGGGCAGTGGCAGTGCTGGGAGGGGGGCTACAGAAGGGGCTGCAGCCACTCCAGAATTCACCATAGCCCACCTAACCCCCTCCCAGCACCGCTGCCACCACCTTCCCTGAGCAGAGCACAGCCCCAGCCTGCAGTGGCAGCCTGCCTTCCCTCCAGCGTGCAGATCTAGGGGAGTGCATAGTGGTGGGAACCGCCCCCCCTTGCATGCAACTCAGTCCCACATCCCGCCCCAGCTGGGCAGGCCCTGTCCCTGCCCCAGCCCTACCCACAGCCCCAGCCCCACTCCCTCTTGCACCACTGGGGCCTTGATTTGCCCCCCATGCCTCTTAGCTCACAACAGACTTACCAACCAGACCTGGCTGCACTTCATGCTGCTGGCCTGTGCTCCTGGCCACCAGCGTGCTGTGTTGTGGCTGCATGTACACACACGGGATTTATTGGCCACATTATTGGCCACATCAATTGTACGTACCCCTTACGACCTTTTTAAGTACCCCCAGGGGTACGCATTGCCCTGGTTGACAACCACTGGACTAGGATTTTTGGAAGTATGCCCTCCATCCTCCATAAGGCTCTTTGCAAACTTGGTAGCAGGTTTTGGGCAGCAGTAGGAACAAAAAATACTTCTTTCTTTATAGCAGTGGTTAGAAGACCATTTCTCTTGTGTTTGACAAATATCTGGCAGTACTGATCTATCCATTCTTTACTGCAGACTATATTGTTGCACTTCACTGTTTCTGGGATCCAAAGACTTGGTTCTGTACCAGTGAAGTGGCTTAGCTCCCCAGTGGGCTGAACCATTTGACACCAAATCTTTTTTTTCTTTTTTTCTTTTTTCCTTTTTTGGTAGTCTACCGTCTTCTATGCTAACTTAATGCCTGTAATTAATGGCACATTCTGATCATACTCTTTAAGGTCATCAGTGGACCCTGATGTGACCAGATCAGGGTCCATCAAGAATGCCATGTTCTTTGGGGTTAATGCAAGTGCCAAAACCTCTTGTAAAACTTGAAACCAAGTAAAAGTGTGTGCATACACCTTATCAGGTAATGCTCAAGAAACAGCACTGAAGTGACAACACCTTGCCCACTCACTTATACTCCTGGGTGTGGTAAAAAAATCATGTAGTTCTTTCTTGGCATGTACCCAATGCACACCCAGAGCTGTTCTCAGTGTGGGGTCTGTCTGTGAAAGCAGCACGGGGCATACCCTGTTCCACTCTAGCAGCAGCCAAAGACTTTTTTTTTTGACACGGAGCATGTGCAGAGCCAAACTGCAAATAGGCAGGACATATTTTCATGGTCACGCTCCATGGCCCTCTGAAACAGTTAAGATATGTCTAAAATGTTCTTGGCTGAGAATGTTCTAATTTGGAATAAGCCACCAGACAAGAGCAAATTAAACGAAAATGTACCCTTTTGGAGTGTGCTCTGAAAAATCCATGCTTGCCGCAGTTTTTCTGCACAATTGAGGATAAGGAGCTACTGTATTTACTCAAATATAAGATGAGACTCCCCCCTCTCCGCCCTATCAGCGTGGGGGAAAAAAGTACTTTGTCTTGTATTTGCATACAAAGTAGAGGGGGAGCAGACAGCTCTTGACTCTGGGCCCAGGTTGGAGGCAGAGTCAGGCCTACAGCAACCTCCTGCCCTACCCCTGCTTCCTCTCTATAGCTTCTGCTCCCACCACTGTATTCCCCCTTACTGTCAGGCATGGAGCACATGGAAACTCCTTCCCCTGCCCAGCGCTGACTGTATGGCATTGCCAGGCAAGGGCTGTACTTCAGGATAGAGCAGGGACGGGCAATTATTTCTGGTGGAGGGCTGCTTACTGAGTTCAGCAAGCCACCGAGGGCCGCATGACAGGCAGCCAGGGGCAGATAAATGTTAATTTTCTAAATTTTTTAGGAGCACCGTGGGCCGGATAGAATGGCCTGGCGGGCTGCATCCTGCCTGCGGGCCACATTTTGCCCACCCCTGGGATAGAGCAACCCAAGCAATGTGTGACAGTGAGGCAGGGGGAGGGGATGGGTCAGAGACTTGTGAGTGGCGGGGAGGCATCAGGACTAAGGATGCGGAGGGAGGAGCAGAGACTTACGAAGGCAGAGGGGTTGGGGTGTAGATGGCAGGCAGGCAGGAATGCTGCAGGGGGAAGAAGTGGGCAGGGCAGGAGGCAAGGGAGCCACCTGACCCCCCGCCCAGCCACTTTGTTCCCTGATGTAGCAGTGTGGAGGAGGGTGGGATTCAAGACAACCTTCCAATACTTAGGTTCTATACCTGGAAAATTATAACAAATGTAAAAATTTTTCATATATAGAATATAATTATTGGGGGGTTGCCTTATATTCAGGGTCATCTTATGTTTTATTTAGGTAAATATGGTAGTGATAGTCAGGCTTTACCCCTAGACACATTCACTCTGTCCTCCCTCAGTAAAAAACAAAGCAAAGAATATGAGAACTCGGGAGAGGAGAAAAGCAGCATTTACTAACAAGTATTTTTGACAGCGCTGAGATCAGTGTATTTTGTGTTTAGATACTATAATGCTGGCATTCTCTCAAACTACACATGACAGTCAAACATCCATCCTAGTCTCTTGTACTTACTAGCAGACTTTGTTACTATCCATGGTTCGGTTCTGTAGAGCTGCCTGAAAGACCTAGCTGGGAGCAGAATTACAGTGAATAGGATCAGTATGATTTTGGAGTTCTTTTTTTTTTCTTATCCTTCCAGGCTGCTGATGGGCAGCTGTTCATCTGCCTTTAGTTGTGCAGGTGACAGTCCTGTCACTTCACTTGTTTAATGCCTGCGGGTACAGAGGGAAGCACACAAGATGCCAGGGGTCCCACCAATATTCTGAAAGCATCTATGGCTGTATCATGAATACCCATAGCAAAGGCTGTGCTGATTTCTTGTGTTCCCTGTACTGGGTATCAAGCTTAACTTGCATAAGTGGGAGAGCTGATACTGGCAACAAAGCAAGCATGTTAAAGTTACTAGAAGCTTGGAATGACTTGACTAAGCAGTAATAGCCATAATTGACTTATTTGTCTTTAATGGGGAAATGAGATCGGTTATCAAGTTTTAACGACAGTAATGGATGTTGTCCAGTCTCTTCAAGGCTGGACTATTGCAATATGCTTTCCTTTGATTGATCACCAGAAAGCTGCAGGTGACTCAGCATGGAACAGGCTGCCTGCCAGGCATAGCAGACAGTTAAAAAAAATATTACACTATGGAATTTGAAATCTCTTTAATGGCTACTCTAAGGTCCTGTCTGTGCTTCTGTTTCTTTTTCCTCACTCCATTTTGAAACTCTTTGTTTTTGAAATGCTACAATTGAGACCAGTGATTCACAGGTGCCAGAATCATGGTGCCCTCAAGTGAAGGCCCTTGGCTACAGAATGTGGTACTGCAAGAGACTATGATAAGCTTGAAATCTCTACGGCAAGGTTAATTTCTGAGGGCATTATCTAAATAAGCAAATAAGATGCATCAAGGACCTATAAAGATGCCTGAAAGAACCCATCTAACTACTATATTTTTAGAGTCAACAACTTCCAAAGGCAGAGGAAGAAAGTTATGAGTTCCTATAATTTGTAATCAGTCTTCTTACAAGTTATGCATTGGGGCCTTGAAACTAATAATGGCTAGAAATATACTAGCAAATTGCCTGAATGATGGGGGAGGGGGGCAGGTGGGGACAGAGGCCTCGGGCCAGGGCTGAGGCTGCTCCCTGCCTACCCTGCTGCTTCGGGCTTTGGCCTGGGCTGTTTCCCTCCTCCCCTTCAGCAGGGAGCAGCTTCAGCAGAAGCAATGCAGGGGAGGTGGGGATTGGCCCAGGCCCTGGCGCCGGCCCAGAGCAGTAGGGGGAGGCAGGGAACGGCCCAGGCCCCAGTCACTCTGGGCCTGGGCCATTTCTCCCCTCCCCTTCAGGTCAGGGCCGGGGCTCCTCCCAACCTCCTGCTGCCCACCACTTCAGGCCAGGGCCAGCACTGCTCCCTGCCTCCCCCTGTCACTTCTGGCTGGGCCGGCACCACTCCCTGCCTCCCCTCACCACGTGGGCCAGGGCCTCTGTCTGGGCTGGTTTCCCCCTTGCCTTCAGACCAGGGCAGGGGACATTCCCACACCCCCCCAGCCCCTCCTTGCTGGCTGTTGTTGGGGAGGGGTGCCAGGCCCTGGCTCAAAGAAACAGACCCAGGGGTGTGGGGTGGTGAGGAAAAATAGAGGACGTAAAGGCGTTGGGTTTCGTAACAATAGAGGACAGAGTAGTAGAAAACCGGACTATCCTCTATGATGGCCACCCTAGTGATAATATGCTTCAAATTCATGCATCTGGGTTTGAACTCATGAGCTAGGATGTCCTTGGAAAACTCTTTCTAACCCAAGGAGAAAAAGGTTGCAACCGCATGATCCAATCCACTGACTCAAAGTAAATCTGCCTCAATCTTGGAAATTTTAAGCCAGGTCAAAGCTAGAAAAACTTTGGGAGCAGCCATTCATTTGTGTGTAATTGCCCCAAGTCTGTTAACTTTAGGCCTTAATTCCATATTCCTTTTCTCAGGACAAACCCTCTTACCAGAATCATGGCCTTAGTTCATTTGATTCCATTTCCTGTGGGGAGAAACCCTTTTGTTCCTCCACTTTTAAAATGTCATTTACTATCCTCAGTGGCTGTATTGCTACAAATTACTTACCTATTTAATCCCCAATGGGGTGACCTTAACTGTGGAAAGTTGATCTCTTTGTGACATAACCCCTTATCTAAAATTAACTTTGTTAGGAGGCTGCAATTATGGTACTGTAAGACTAGATGACAGTAGCTGCCTGTAAGAGATTAGTTTAGAAAAGGGAGGTTTGCAGTAACTGCTAGAAAATTTGCCTTGTCTAAGGCACAATCTGCCAGAAAGAATCAGCTGATTCTGATATGTTAATGGCTGTGTCAACTATAATTTTTATAGTGATACAACCATATAGTTTTGGGGTACCGTTCTGTGACCACTCCAAATTTCCTGTTCATTATTTTTCTAAGCTCTGGGTCAGGGATCAAGTTTCTCTTTTCTGTAAAGTCCTGAATACACATTAGACTGTATTTATAATGATGATAATAACATTTGCAATTCAATTTTTAGTAGTCAGTTGTTAACTCTTCTTTGGGTAGAGTGCTCAATAGCATTGAAGAAAGTTAGGTATTCTGCTCCTGTTAAAATAGTCTACTGAATTACTAGTGTATAACTCTTTGATGCAGGCATTCTGTTTCTGTAGTGTCCAAAATGTTTGTCACAGTATATTTTGAGTATTCAGGTGCCAAAAGACATGGGGAATATTTTTCAGCCTAGTCACTAAGCTGGAACTATCATGGGCTCATTTTCATTATGTCCTTTTATATTGTGAAAAATGGAACCTATTATCTGATTCCTTTGAGTTTGTTGTTCCTGTTGCTATTCTGTTTTGTTATTTATCACATCTGGAACTATAGGATTTGCCAAAACTCTGACTTGTGGATGACACTTTTATGTAGGCTAGGCCTGTGTTCTCTGCCCTTTAACCTCTGAGGTCTTACTAGGTAGCCAGTCTGGGATGATGCAGAAGTTCCTGGATCCGTTTAAAATGTTTAAAATAAAATGTTAGTCACTTGAAGAGTTTCAGTACATGTTTATTCTTGAATAGTTTCACCTATTGCATAAATCCAAGAGTGGCTATTAGCAAAACATTCTCCTTGGTATTTTCCTTCTTTATTCTTCTCTACCCAGTGGCACTGTCCTAGGATCCTGAGCATGACTCCCACCAGGAGGTTATGAACACTGATACCTGGGTCAGCTGGATGGTTCTTTGACCCAGGGAAGTGAGCACTTTGTGAGGACTCTAAAGGAGAAAAGCCCATGTTTTGGATTCATATAATTTTAAACAAAGTGTATACAAATATTTTAAAATAAGAAAGGAGTTGAAATCCTAATTTTGTTGCCACAGTGTGCCAGAATCCATTTAGTCCAGGTTATTTTTCTCTAATCATTGCAATGACCAGCTTCTTCCACAGAAGTTTGAGGGGAAAATAAGATGTAGATTGAAACACTAGGTTTGAACTTGATTTTTGCAAAATCAACATTTGGTTAAATGATTTGTAAAGTCCCAAACTCTCATCTTGATTTTTGCCCATCTCTGGGTCTGGAGATGTATTAGTTTTAAATGAGATTTCTTGTTTTCCTTTATCTCTTAACACCTCACAAGGTGTTGGATACATAATGGTCGCAACACCATGGAAATATAACATAAATGCAGTTTCCATCCTCTTCTTAACTGCTCTCACTTTGATAAGTTTTAATAACTATTGCAGATTTTTTTTATAACCTAGCTCTGGAGATTTTTAGCCAGGATGCATTCTGATTATATTAAATCTATATTGCAAAAGAAGTTTGTTATGAAATAATCTTAAGAAAGTGAATAATTACTTTCAAAGTTTTAGCGTTCTGTAAATGGTAAATTGTATGGCTGACAGCCAAAGTGCTGTGGGCTTTGTCAGGTCTCACAAAGTACAATTGTTTGAGTCAGGAGTTCGCCACCTCATTCTTTAAGGTTGAGAAATAACTGTGGTGCAGAATCGTTTATGGGATATGCAGACTTCCTTGTTCCTATTTACTTCTTTGATTATTACAGTAGTCCCTGAGGAGACTATTTCCAAAGTAAGGCCCTACCTATACTAATAGTTACTTGAAGAGTAAGTAAAGCTCAGCGTAGCTAACTGCATTACCTCTGCTATAATTGCATATATTTCTTGTTGCCAGTGGCAGCCATCTGTGACCAGCTACCAACATAGCTGCTTTGTTGCAAATCCCTAGTAAGACACTGGGGTAAATTTAATTAGAGCACCCCTGCCTTCCTCTGCTAGAGATTTGCATGCTTATAGCTACCCCAGTGTATGAAATTGGATTCAATCCCTGTTATAAGCAGGGCCTCTAGGCATAGAAGACATAGAAGCTGTGGTCTTATTACCCTGCTTATGCCTGAAGTAAGCAGAGAAGGAAATTTTGGCTATCCAAGGACTGAGCAGTTACTAGCCAGAACTCCCACTGGGCTTTCTCTAAGGGATGTTCTAAAGCAGACACTCAGCTAATGTTTTTATTATAGGCTGAATTAACAAAAGTCCTTGACTTTCAAACCTATTTTATGGTCATTCAAACCACAGGAATTAATGTAAATAAATATAATTTGTTTCCTGGTAGCTCAGAGCTAGCTCAGCCAGCACCATGCCTTTGCCACCTGCCCAGGCCCAGGCTGCAGAGGCAGTGCTGTTGGTTCCCTCCATTCCGGGTGGTGGGCAGGCGGAGTGGTCATGGCCACAGTCGCAGTCACTCCAGGCCGGCTCCCCCTTCTTCCTGCTGGTGCAGCCCAACCTGGCTCCACAGAGCCCCTGTCAGCCCAGGCCCCCTGCTCCTGCTGTCCTACCCTGTGCCCGTGGCCCCAGGGCACTGGTGCAGGTCCCAGGCTCATGCCCACCTGCTCACTTGCTGCTTCTTGCTGCTACCGCTTCTCCCCACCCCCCCTGCTTGCCTGCCAGCTGCTGAGTGCTAAGTGGAATCAGGTATGAATGTAAAATGAACATTATAATGTGCCAAGCAAATCAGTGTTAAGCAGGGGTTGCCTGTATTTCTTTCTTAACTTGCCAATCAATATCCAAAACACAACTATATTACTAATTATTTAAAAATACATTTGTATTTTTGTTAGGTCCTAAATTTGACCTGGCCTGTTCCCCTAGATGCTGGAGTTGGTATTAGGAGTTTCTCTCTGAAAGCCTAGAAGTCTTTTGGGGGTCTAAATGCTCTGAGGCAGGAATCAGGGTTGCCAACCCAAGAATTTATTTTTTTTTTACTGACAAGCTGCAAAAATTTTACTGATCTATGTTTTACATAATATAAATGTAACTCCTCTGTCAGACCTGCCCTGCTGCCAGGTCACAGTTAGAAGGGCTTTAAAGGTTTATTATACTATAGTTTATAGTACATACTATAGTTTATACTATAGTTTATAGTAGTTTGTTCAGTCTTTTGGATCAAGATTGTAGTATTTTTATTGTAACAATGAAAGGACTGAAGCATAAGGAAAGACTCTAGTAATCTGACTGCTGCTTTCCATATAGGAGGATATGAATGCATAGGAGAACGCTACTGAATTGCCTGTCAAAAATGACCAGGGGGCAAGGGGGACAGGTGGGAACAGAGTGCTGCCACCCACCACCCCGTGCTGCCGCAGCGGGGGCTTGCCATCAAACTTTTTCCACATTATATAAAGCTAAAAAACAGTTTTCTTGTTCCAGTCAGCTATATAAATTTTCTCCCATCATTCTGTTGCTTTTTCTTTTCATTTTTCCCTGAAAACTTAAAGTGCAGTTTTAGGTGACAATAACAGTAAAATAATATTCTTTGACGCTCCTAAGATTTTAGTGTAGTTTGAGTTTTAATTGGAATCGCTGGTTCTGTCCACCTAAGTATATTCTTGAATTTGTATACACAAGCAATTAATCCTCTCCTTGCTTGGTAACTTACTTAAATTATGCTTAACCTCAAGCCTGGCTATAGTTTCACTGCTAAATGAATTTGGAGGGAACTGTTGATCTAAGACTACCAACCAGCCACATTATTGTGTTTTGTATTGAAAAGCACAGTATTTTTAAATGCTGGAGGTTTTCTCCATCTTTTTGTTTTTCTAAGTGTAATTTTTTTCCCAGTCTGATATTTTCTTGTCTTGTAGGAATTTCTAGGGGGAAAAAAAGTAATTTTCCATAGCATGAAAGTGATATCACTAGGCAGAAAAAATATTTTTGTGCATTGCATGAAGCTCACAAATATTGTAAAAAGGTTGCTTACTTTTTCAAAGTTGACAAATTCTTTAACTTAAATACTTTTACTTTGGCAAAAGCAGAAAACAACTTTGGAGACATTCAGAACTAATGTGAATAAGAACATTAGGAGCAAACAAAACTGACAGGCTGAGAATTTTTTCTCCAGCTTTTTCAGATCTCCCTATTTTCATTTCTCACTGCAAATCATGATTATGGTATTTGAGTCATTTATGATACTAACAACTAAGGGAGGCATTATTGTAATTGCTTCTTACTGGAAGTTGCTTCATTGTTGGGATGGAATGTAATGTTTTGCTCAGTAATGTAAATAGTTAAAAAAAATATTCTCAGTTTCAAATATCTCAAAATAATGTATTTTTCTTTCAAGGGAGACATTTTTGGCCGACATACAATTTTATCTAGTTGCACTATCCTTTCTACAATTGAATATTGTCTTTAACTAGGTAGAAGTACAACACAATGGTCTTTCACTGAGCAAAAGTACAAAGTAAAATGGTTTAAATGCAGGTTCCCATCCAAGCTCTGCTAAATTGTTGTAGTTCACACCAGGAACCTGAAGAATGGAGCTGATTTTGTTGAGAACACTCTTACACATAGTTGGATCTGGGCTTATTCAATATTAATTCTTCTCTAAGATGGTTGATATCAGAAAAGATGGGGGAAATGAAAGGTTAAATTAATAGTTTCTTTAAATCAATAGCTTTAGTAATCGTACTGTTTCCTGATTCTAATAAAATTCCTTTCACTGTTTCTATTTCTGTAATTCATTACCATTGTCTAAGATGACACCAAAAGTTGTCTCTCTAAGTATTGGTTAACTATGTAACGTTTTGGTATGTGCTGCAGGTAATAAATTCAAACTAATTATAATGGCTGAACAATAGAGGTGCATGAAATGGAATGTGGGAATTTCACATTATTTTTCCGTATTGCATGCAGTGCCAACCATGTGCCTGACAAACTGCAGCTGCAAGTCACTGTAATATAATACAGAGCAAATACCACCTGGAGTGTGATTGTTAAAGTAAAATATTGCTCAGAATGGGTGTGTACTCAGGAGTTTTAAGGGGGCAGTTGTTTGATGAACACTGTTTGGGAGGTATTTCTCAGTATAATGGATGTATTAAAGAAATCTCAGAGTTGGGAGTGGGAAAGGGGTAGTTCTGAATGGCTTGGGCAAAGCATGGAGAGTGGGTGGTGGGTGTAGAAGAAAATGGGGAAAAGACATATGTGAGTGCAGAGCCAGGCGAAGCCTTGTTGTGAGAAGGGGACCTAGTGAAGGAATGCAGGAGTGACCAAGACTTGGCTAGCCAACATACAAAAATAGCCTGAGCAGTAGGTTTTCAGCCCTAGGGAAATTATTTTCTTGAAATATTTCACTGAGGCTAATTAACCTGAGGTTGTTTTCAGCTGATTTCTGCCAAGCTCATCTATTATTACTTGGGGACTAGATTTTGTGGATACAAATTTCATTTACATTCATGAACCTTTCTTGTTTAAAGCATGCAGGTGTCTAAGTAGTGGAAAGACAAATGTTACATGATATAAGAGTGACACAAATGTAGTTAAATGTCCTGTTTGGTCTATCCTTTATACCAACGTTATTTAATGAATGTATATATATTTTTAGATATTTTTGTATGTTCGTGTTAAGTCTTTGATACTGAAGATTAAAAAGAAATGAAATTTGAAGGAAGAATTTAAGTTGTAGGTTCAAATCTAGTTTCAGTCAGAGGCTGCTTTAGAAAGTTTTAATTCTTCATCCTCTTCATGTGTGGGGGTGGAAAAAACATTCAGAGATTAGGAAAAAATAGTTTGCCACATTTGGGTTTCCAGTCCATTCATTTTTCTTCCCATGAAAACTGAAGATTTTTGAGTATGTAGTGTGTTCTGGGACTGTTTCTTCAGGATTATTTTTATAACATATTCAAAAAATTTCAATTAAAAAAATATCCGTTTTCTCAAAGAACCTCCATCAGACAGGTGAAACAAAACACTTCTTTTCTTGCCCAGAATTGGTATAAATAGATTGGGAATTGTGTGGGGAACACCGTGTGTTTAAAAGTTTACTATTAAAAGAACTATGAGGATGTAACTTAATTTGTAGTGATGTTATCAAAGCCAGACAATGGTAGCTATTATGGATACATACAATTGCTAAAAGAGATTAACTAGGATTAAGCTCTGTGGTATTGTTTAATTTATTTATGTACTCTTAAAGGTAGATTAGGGGAAGTAAGGGTGTGTGAAGTTTTCCTGAATCTAAATATTAGTTTCTGGTAGTAGATAGATGAAAATCAATAATACCATATTTTTATTCGGAGAAAATACTCTGCAAATAAATTGGACCCAATGAAAGATCTTTTTTCAAAGTGGTACAGGCAAGTTCTGATATTTAAGAGTGTACTAATGTACTAAATGAACAATGTTTTTTTTTTCCTGTATCTCTAGTAGAATACGACCTGAGTGTTCTGCTCCTTCCAGTGTAGTTATTCATTCCTAATGCTAATACTGATAAACTGGATGTGGCATATTTTGCCACTATGATTTAATTTGTCATTTGTTCCAATTCCTAGTGCTCTCTCCCATCGTTACCAGCTGCTGCTAATTGGTCAATACTACACAATTCACCATTTGTTTTTTCCCATGGAGTGGTGAATTAAGTAAAATTTAATCAGTCTCTCGATTATCAGCTTTGCACAGGGTGGCTCATAAACTGAACACACAGGGACTTGAGAAAGGGCTCCTAGATGGCCTGTGCTGAGTCTGTCACTCCTCTATCTGCCCAGGATTTCTTACTGCATTCATTACTGGAGTAGGTTTAGCATGACAAGTTCTTATAAAAGAACAACTTGTACTTTGTACAGATATCGTTCTGATGGGCCCTTTAGATGTGTGTGTAGTAGTAATACTTGCCTTTCATGACTCTGACACTGGGACTGAGGTCAAACTCTTTAATTTGAGGAGACTACAGACAAAGACAAAGGTACAAGAAGTGACTGTGATCTTCTGTTTGTTGATTACTGTTCCCTAAATGCTATATCTCAGTCTGACATGCAGCTGTTTGGAGCTGGACCATTTGAGTATGGGCCATTTATCTTCAGTTTCTGACAACTTTGGTCTCACAATCAACACTAACATTAATGGCGCGTGCTCCCAGAGGTTGTGGGGGCATGGGTGTGCCAGTGGCGGTGGGAGTGCAGTGGCAGTGAGTGGGGAGCTCCCACAGATGCCACTGACATTGTTGGCAACGGAGGGGGTAGGGGGCGGTGGCAAGTACTGACCCTGGGTTGGTAACCACCTGCAGGTGCCGTTGGCAGCATCAGCAGCCGCTAGAGCTATCATGGACCACCCACAGATGCTGCTGGCGGTGCTGGTGGCTGGGTGGCCACCACCTGGGGGTGATCAAAAAGGTTGACCGCCTTTTTGCAGGGGGTGCACCACCACGCACGGGGGGTGTGCGTGCACCCCCTCTGCATTGCCCCTGAACACTAAGAAGACAGAAGTGATGCACCAGCCTGTACCAGGAAAGCCTTATATAGAGCCTACCATCGTACTGAATGGCCAAACCCTCCAGGCAGTAGACAAGTTCAGCTATATCAGCAGTACACTGTCATGTGTAGTTCACATTGATAATGAAACCAAAGCCAGAATTGCTAAAGCAAGCATAGCCCTTGGCAGACTATGTACAAATATGTGGGAGCACAGAGGCATCCGTCAACAAACAAAACTGAAGGTCTACAAAGCCATTGTGTTGCAGATACTCTGGGCCTGAAGTATGCATGTGAAACCTGAACCACTTTCAGATGGGCTGTCTGAGAAAACTAATGAGGATGTGATAACAAGACAAGGTCCCAGACCCTGAGGTCCTTACCTGGCCAGGCATTCCAAGCATCCACAAGCTGTTGATGAAATCACAGATGAGATGGGCAGGCCATGTCACCAGGATGTCAGATGAGTGACTGCTAAAGAAGATCTTTTACAGTGAGTTAAAGGAGGAAAAGCACTCTCAGGGCAGCCAGAAGAAATGCCTCAAGATATCCTTGAAACATTTCAACATTGATCCAAAGTCTTGGGAAGATCTTGCTCATGTTTGTTTCACCTGGAGAAGCCTCATCCATACTGGAGCTGCTATTTATGAGCAGAGAAGAACTTCTGAGGCAGAGCAGAAGTACATACAGCGTAAATCTCGCAAAAGCAGCATGTCGGCTGATGATCAAGCAACCCAAAGTGGCATTTCTTGGTTAGTGTGCCACAGACAGTTCAAAGCACAAATTGGCTTGATCAGCCATTCACATATTCACAGAAACCAAACCAATTACTGATGTCATGGTCATTTGTGAACTTGAAGGATGAACAACAACAATACTTGCTAGCTTTGCTATATGATAGTAACCTGTGTGGGTTCTAGTAACTCTTATCTAGATGCACAAATCATGTCTTCTGTCTGTGCATTAGAGGTTTTGTGCACAGAAATGTGTGCTTCTGAAACTCTATCCTGTAGTTGTTTATTTTTCCCAAGCAGGAATTTGGATGGAGTATGCATGTGCTTCTGTCTGTTTCCCAAATATATCTAGGCCCAACCAGAACACTGTGGGCCAGATTGTGCCACATATATTACTCTAGAGTGAATCTGAAGCCACTGCATTGTCTTCACTAGAATTATTCCAGATATACACTGTATCTGAGATCACAAAATGGTGTCATGTCTGAATGGTAGATATGTGTCTTCCTTCTAGTGTGACTTTACTCATGGACTTCTTGTCCACAACATAATTTTGTGTTTCTGAATACTTCAAAGACAAAGTCTTTCTCCTGCTTAAGAAGCCTTTTAATATGCTAAGCCTGTGATTCTTTTTTTATACATTAGAGCTTGAGAGTTGTAGTTGATGGTCTTGGAAATACATAAGATGTAAGGACTTTTATAGTATCTTTTATTAGACAACTGTACAGTTAGGAGAGCTGTTGGACAAGCTTTTGGGCATAAAGTGTAAGCAAGAAGCAGACGTAGGCTGAGTTACATAGCAGAGAAAAGATACCACATAATGCAAACTGTCTTACTTGAGGCATGGAGGAGGACTGTGAACTTGATGTGGAAAGTTATTAGGAGCCATTATAAGACACAATGTTTTTTGGTCTCTTGCGTTTCAGTTTTGCCCCTTACTTCCACATAAAAAGGAACAATGCCTGAGCAGTTTCTGATGATAAGGAAGGGGAAGGGCTGCAGGAAGGAAAAGGTGGGAGGGCAGAGGGCAAGGAGGCCACCTGACACCCCTTCCCCCACCAGTCTTTTCTCTGCTGTAGCAGTGGGAAGGGGGGAAAAAAAATCAAGGCAACCCCCCAATAATTAGATTCTATACCTGAAAAATTATAACACATTTTCCCTATACGAAATTTAATTTTGGGGAATAGTCTTAAACTCAGGGACATCTTGGATTTGAGTAAATATGGTATGGCTCAGTTAAAGTTTCAGCTGCTGGAATACTGCTGTCCAATTTCAAAATCTGCGTGATGTCACAGACTGGCTGGCCCTTTAATGAGAATGAGGCCTAGCTGTCCTTCTAACTCTACTCCTAGCTGATTCTTTTTAAATAGGGATAAGGTAGCCCAGGTCGCTGTAGTGATGAGACCCTACTCTGATGGAATCCTGAGATACCTACAAAGGGTGAAAGAGAGTAAGAAGAGTAGTAGAAGGTTGGCTGTCCCTGAGAGAAGGGAGATACCCAGAGGGTTGTTGTTCTCTAGGAAAGAGTGCCAAAAGACTTTTTTGATTTAAGCTTCTTTAGGGGCTCTTGTTTAAGAATATATTCTGCAACCTCTGTGAAAATGTTGAATTATCTGGTTGCCTGTTTAAAAGGGAAGATAAATCGGAGACTGAAAGCCTGGATGCAAGGGTGATTACAGATCCTTATGAAAACTGAGGTTGGGTGAGTAGTGCCAGAACAGCCCATGAGGTTTGTAGTAGAGGCCAGCCCTACCACAGTGATTTTATTGGACATCTTGCCCATGCGGTACATCTTTCTTTACTTGTAAATGTTCTGTTTGTCCAGTCATGCTTCATTGTGACTACTCAGATTTATAGGTTCTAATTGTTATTTTTATGAACTTTGTTTAAAACTCATAGTTTCTAAGAATGATAATAACAATTATAAGACATCTTTTAGATGTTTGCCTCACATTTTTATACAAAAAGATAAAGTGAACTTGTTAGAAAATATTGAATTAGTGGAGAATAGAGCACTATACTGTGAACAACAGAGGCAAGGAGAACATCTGTATATCAACTTCTATCTGGCTTAATTGCAGGAAAACTCTGATGTTTGGAAGCTCTAAGAGGGACATCATGGGTTCCCTGTACACAATGCACAGTAGCATTAAGGTTAAATTGTATGCCTAGTGACCTTCAGAATTACTTGTTAAAGACTGATAGTTTACAAAAATAATAATTTCTTCAGTTGAACCTGAAGGCTATTGAACAAGAAGCCTCCAGTCCAGAGAAATGAAGCCAACTGAGGTCAGTTTGGGCTGCTTTCTTGTCAACTGGTAATGAATGAGCATGTCTACACATGCATTAAGGTGCTTTTTCTAATGCACATTAAATTTAGTACCTCCAATAGATGCCTTTAGATGCTGTGCAAGGCCGCTCTGACATGCTATAATTACAGTGCATCAGAGCAGACTTTGCCACATTGAGTCTGCTGCAGCGTGGTAAGTACTTGCGCTCCAGACAGCATCTCACGTATCAGTGTCACCACACTTCAAAATGGTGGCTTATTGAATGAGCTTTAGTTCAAGTGCTGCCACCACCCATTTTGAAATGCAGGGACAATGATGCACAAGACACTGTGGTGTTTTCATTAAAGTGGCTCTGAATTAAAGTGTCCCTTCCCCCACCACCAGAGCACTTGTAAAAGTGCCCAATGTAAAGTACTAAAGAAATGCGCATTGGATTGTCTTAATACACAGTAATGAATGTGCATGGTTTTTAAGTGATGCTTAATGCACAGTAGCGTATTTTACTGCACCATAGATTCATAGATGTTGGGGTTGGAAGGGACCTCAGTAGATCATCGAGTCTGACCCCCTGCCTAAGCAGGAAAGTGTGCTGGGTTCAGATGACCCCAGCCAGATGCCTATCTAACCTTCTCTTGAAGACCCCCAGGGTAGGAGAGAGCACCACTTCCCTTGGGAGTCCATTCCAGATTTTGGCCACTGTAACTGTGAAGTTCTTCCTAATGCCCAGTCTAAATCTGCTTTCTGCTAGCTTATGGCCATTATTTCTTGTAACCCCCAGGGGCATCTTGGTGAGTAGAGCTTGACCAATTCCCTTATGCGCCTCCATGATGAATTTATAGGCAGACATGAGGTTGCCTCTCAACCTTCTCTTGCGGAGGCTGAAGAGGTCCAGGTGCCCTAGTCTCTCCTCATAGGGCTTGGCCTGCAAGCCCTTAACCATACGCGTGGCCCTTCTCTGGACCCTCCAGGTTATCCACATCCCACTTAAAGTGTGGCGCCCAAAACTGGACACAGTATTCCAACTGCAGTCTGACTAGTGCCCAATAGAAGGGAAGTATCATCTCCTTGGTTCTGTTTGTCATGCATCTGCTAATGCATGATAAAGTGCAGTTAGCTTTTCTGATGACTTCGTCACACTGATGACTCAAGTTAGTCTTGGAGTCCACTAGGACTCTGAGATCCCGTTCCGCTTCTGTGCTGCTGAGCAGATCATTCCTAGGCAGTAGGTGTGCTGGACATTTTTCCTCCGTAGGTGCAGCACCTTGCATTTCTCCTTGTCAAATCACATTTTACTGTTTTCTGCCCATTTGTTCAACCTGTCCAGGTCTGCCTGTAGTTGTACTCTGCCCTCCATTGTGTCCACTTCTCCCCACAGTTTTGTATCATCTGCAAACTTGGACAGAGTACACTTCACTCCCTCATCCAAGTCACTGATGAAGACATTAAAGAGTATCGGTCCAAGGACCGAGCCCTGCGGGACCCCACTGTTCACATCCTTCCAGGTCGATACCGACGCATCAACCACCACTCTCTGGGTTCAACCCTCTAGCCAATTTGCAACCCATCGGACTGTGTAATCATCCAAGTCACAGCCTCTGAATTTGTTCATCGGGATGGGGTGGGATACCGTATCAAAGGCCTTCCTGAAGTCTAAGTAAACAATATCTGCTCCTACTCCTGCATCCAGGTGTTTTGTAGCATGGTCATTAAAAAAAAGACTAGATTAGTCAGGCATGCTCTATCTGCTACAAACCCATGCTGGTTTCCCCTCAGCATAATTTTTCCTGCTGGGCTCTCACATATATGAGCCTTAATAATCTTTTCAAAGACTTTGCCAATGATGGAGGTGACACTGACTGGCCTGTAGTTGCTTGGATCCTCCTTCCTCCTCTTCTTGAAAATAGGGACCACACTGGCCCTTTTCCAGTCCTCTGGGACCTGGCCCATGTGCCACAAGTGCTCAAATATTCTTGCCAGTGGTTGTGCAATGACATCAGCCAGTGCCTTCAGTACCCTCGGATGGAGCTCATCCGGACCTGCCGACTTAAACGCATCCAGTTCTTCTAAGTGACTCTGCGCTATCTCAGGGTCAAGACTTGGTGGTCTGGCACCCTGCTGTTGTCTCTCTACAATCCCATTGTGAGACTTGTCTTGCCCCTTGTTTAGGAGCACTGATGCAAAGAACTCATTGAGGAGTTCAGCCTTGTCCCCCTTGTCTGTCACCAATTGCTTTTGCCCATTCAGTAGTGGTCCTATACCTCCCCGGGCCTATTTACTCCCTATTTATCTGAAAAACAAGTTTTTGTTATCCTTAACTTGGGATGCCATGCTGAGCTCCAAGGCCATGGTAGCTTTGGCCTTTCTAACTGCCCTCCCTACAACTGCAAGCTGAGGAGGCATACTCCTCTTTAGTAATCTCTCCCTGTTTCCACTGCTTATATGCCCCCCTTTTTGCCCTTAGGCTGCTCTGGATTTCTCTGGTTAGCCAAGGAAGCCTCTTGGCCCCTTTCTCCCCTTTCCCCCACATTGGGATCGTCTCCCTCTGTGCCCAAAGGATCACTTCCTTAATGCACAGCCAACCTTCCTGGCCTCCCATCTTGCCAAATCTCTTACTCTACAGTGCGTCATTGACTAAATGCCTGAGTTCGCTGAAGCCAGCCTTCCTACAGTCTACCACTTCCACCCTACTAGTTACCTTACCCACCTTATGATGAATTCTATTATTTGGTGGTCACCGTCCCCCAGGTGACCACTGATCTGTAGGTCCCCTACCATGTCATCCACTGTTGCCAGTACCAGGTCCAGTAAGGCATTCCCCCTAGTGGGACCATGTACCTCCTGGATCAGGTGGAGGTCCTGCACACAGGATAGGAACCTGCATGAAAGGTGGGAATTTGCTGTCTGTGTCTTGCAGCAGATGTCAAAGTAGTTTAGGTCCCCCATGACTACCACCTCCCTCGTCTCTATGGTTTCTGAGAGCTGCCTCAGGAGTTCCAAATCTAGTTCTTCCCCTTGGTGTGGGGGTCTGTAGCAGACCTCTACCACCAAATCCCTTTCCCCTTGATCTCCATGTATCCTAACCCACAATTCTTCTACTTTCTCCTCTTTCAATTCCATTTTCAAAAGGGGTGATGTATAACACTCCTTGACATAGAGTGCAACCCCTCCCCCTCTCCTCCCTACTCTGTCCTTTCTGTACAGCTTATAGCCCTCAATGTGTACTGTCCAGTCATGGGTAGAGTCCCACCAGGTTTCTGTTAACCCCACTAAGTCGTAAGTGTTTTCTGCAAACAGGAGTGCTAGTTCATCCTGCTTGTTCCCCATGCTCCTAGCATTAGTGTATAGGTGCTTGAGCCCTGTGACTGGCACCTTTGTTGCCCCCTGGCTCTGATGCCCATTGGGCCCCCTATTGCTTACCTGCTTATTGCTAACCTGTGCTATACTGCAGGGCGTCCCATGAATTGCAGGTTCCTGATGTTCTCCTTCTGCCTCCCCATCCCCTGTCTGAGCTAGTTTAAAGCCCAATGTAGGAGATCAGCCAACCTGTTGGAAAAAAGACTTTTTTTTAGTGTAACAGCATGGTTTAACAGCATTAGTTTAACAGCATGTTTTTTATGTGGTAGTGCACAGTAAAATAAGCTACTGCACATTAAAGCACATGTGTAGACATGCCCAGTAATGTATAGTTGCTAAGTCCTTTCAGTCCTTTGCATATGCAGTGCAGCATGCTGGACTCCCATATCCCTGTTTAACCTTTCCTATATATTCTGCTAATCAAAGCTCAGAGAAAATCCTTGTGGTCAGGCCAGATTCAGATTTCAGTTTTTCTGATCTAGCTCTGAAGTTTTCCCATTAACTTCTGTTGAATGAAGATAATGCTGTATTTACATTAGTATATATGAAATCACAATTTAGTGTATAGCTTGAAAATCTAGAGTTAAAATACTCTATTCTCAATATGCAATTAAAACAACTGGATTGCAATTGAAAGGTTGCTCAGCTGTTGAGCACACTGCATTCAGGAGTTTTTCAGAACTGCAGTTTATCAAACTTCACTGCAGGGTTTAAAGTGCCTTTGTCTGGTCAAGCTATTAGTTGATGTAGGACATGACAGCCAGCAGGTGCAGTGAAAGTGCTGAAATTGTACAGGACACCAGAAGCCAAAAAAGCAGAATCCATGGGGCAGGAGAGACAAAACTGTACCCTTTCTCTTTCATCTGCACAATGCAGGAGAAGCACTGTCTCAAGCAGCAGTAGAATTGACTTTCTTGGATTGGTGCTACTTTGGAGCGGGGTGCCAGGCTGGTGATAAGACAAGTAAGAGAACCTGCACAAATCCTACTTTACAGCATGAACTCCCTGCACCCACCTTGCACGTGTTGCAGTATCAGCTCACCCTGCAGAAGAAGCCATGCCATCCTACAGGTTGAGTCACATTGCAGACAAGCTTCTCCACTGCCCTTGCAGCTGAAAAATTGATCCCTGAATCATTTCAGGTTTTAGCACACAAGATAGTAGGACAAGGTGAAAGGTGAGTTCTTGGCCATGTTGTGTGCTTTGTGCCAGAATGTAAGTTAAGAACCACAGACCTAAAGATCAGTGTAATAGCTGTGATGCTAATTTCTATCATTCTGACATTGAGTTTTTAAGTTTAATAGTGCAAACTATTTCTGTGTTTGAATGATGTTAATTTACATTTCTAAATAAATAACCGTCCCATAACAGAACCAAAGAAGGAGTTATATATTAGCCATTTCCAAAAATAGGAAATTCAGTGAGAAATGAGCCAGTCCTTGAAGTGAGTCCATGTTAAGGGAACAGATTAGTGTCTGCTGTTCTAAATTTGTAGTTATTTTGAATTGTTTTGGAGATTTGTTATAAATTTGTTTTATAGACCATACAAATTGATTTGTTCACTCAGTTGTGTCATATAACTATGCTAATGAATAATTAAACTCCCTAAAGGAATGATTTTCCCCTGTAAACCATCCCCAGAAGTTTGATAAGAATGTCCTGCTGATACAGAACTTACAGTGCTAGTTTTGAAAATATGCAAAATTTATGAGAGAGACTTTTGACAATACATTGCTGACAATAAATTAGTGTTGTTTCTTCCTTGCCCTTGAAGTTTCATTTGGACTTTAAACTAGAAAACTTAATTAAAGGTGGGTCCTTGACTTCCAACTGAGAGTAAGCAAGATAAAGGGTGTGGTCTCCACATTTATCTGACAGAATCCTTGAGTGATAATTATTGGGTGTCAAACAAGTTCTGAATTAATTAGTCTCTCAGCAGATGGTCAACAAAGCTTTCTGCCAATCAGATGAATAATGCTTCTGCATTTTAAGTTAATATGTTAGACTAATAATAATTCTTTATACTTCAGAAGGAAAAAGCACTTCTCTAGCATATCTTTAAGCACCAAAAATGAGGGGAGCAATATAAATACCTAAGATCCTGTGGAACGAATAAATCCCTTGGGATTTGCATTCTGTTCTTGCTCCTGAGTGCATTTTTCCACTGGCAGAGATTTAAAAGTACCTGATACATCTCTCCAAACCACCCAGTTTTCTCTTAAAGCTGAATTCCTGTCAAAAGCCCAGTATTCCTGTAGTTTGTTACTGGGATGATCCTTTTCTTTTCTTGTTCTATACAGGTAAACATTCCTCTACCAAAGCCAGTTCACCCCTTCATTATGGCTAAGTACAGACTGTCAAAAAGCCTGAGGCTGAATCAATTCAGTCTTTGCAGGTGAGTCTAAGATTTGTTGATTGAACCAATAAGCAGGTGAACAGACACTAGAGCACACCTCCCTGGTGGGCTGGAGCAGACAGCTTGGGCAAAGACTAGCCCCTGTCTTCTTTCCCCCACTGTGAAGGGGACTTGTGGGGGAGGTGAAAAGCAATGTGGGGACTGAGTTAACTGGAATCTGGAGGGGATCTTATTGCAGAAGTTCAATAAACTGATTTAACTTAAATCAGTTAAGTCTGATACTACATCCATCCAGGTTTATCTTAAACTGGTTTGGGCCATTTTGAAAGAAATTTATGTGCACTGAACTTCTGTTGTGTTTGAGGTTTGAACCGGTTTCCAATCACTTACACCAGTTTATGTGTAATTTCTGTCCCTAGCCTACAGGATGTGCTTACTCATCTTCTGGCAATATCACTGTGCTCTCCTCCTCTTACCTGTTCCACTCCTTCCTCTGCATACATAGGTAGATCATGTTATGAAATGCTGCAGGAGGGTGGCTGGCTATATTATGTCAATTTGTACAGCTTGGAATGTGCCATTCCCTTTCCTGTTACTATTGCATGAATACTAAAGCAAATTATTATTTATATGGATGCTGTCAACTTAAAAAGAGGACAGTTCCCACTGATAAAAGAAATTTACCTTGTGTTAAGATTCTTCATCTGCTTTTCTTATTATATGAAGCTCAAGGGATTTATCAGTAGATAAGACTTTTATACCTATTCCAGCCTCAGTATGCAAGCCTTACTATCCCAACTTCATAATACTGAAACACATTTCTAGACTCTAGTTCTTTGAATCTGTCTTTTATTTATAATTACAGTCACAACAAATGCATCTGTTCCTCACAAATTTTATAACTAGATATATAAAGTACCAAGATCTGCATATATCACCCATCTAAGTGGGTTGAATTAACAGACACTTAATATGTCTGCAGCTCTAGCTGAATTTTATTGATATCTAAATATTGATTTTGATACAAAGTTAAGAAATGGTTCCTGCTATGTATAAAGAAAATCAACGCATGACTGGGTGGTGAATATCAAGGGCTATAGGCTGTACAGGAGGGATAGGACAGGGAGGAAAGGTGGGGGCATGGTGTTCTACATTAAGGAGGAATACACATCCTCATCAATTAGCGAAGAATCAGAAGAGGGGCACTCTGAAGTGTTCTGGGTTAGGATACAAGGCAGTCGAGGGGAAAGAGATTTAACGGTGGGGGTCTACTACAGACCACCCAACCAAGGGGAGCTAGACCAGGAGTTCTTAAGTCAGCTCACGAAGGTAGTTAGGTCAAAGGACGTGATCATCATGGGTGACCTGAACTTTCCAGACATCTGCTGGGAAGAGCAGTCAGCCAGGTCTGACCGCTCACGTAAGGCTAGGTTCCTAGCCAGAATGCAGGACCTCCATCTAACCCAGGAGGTACACAGCCCCACCAGGAGAGATGCCTTGTTAGACCAGGTGCTGGCCACCGGCAACAACCTGGTGAGGGGGCTGCGGGTGCTCGACCATCTGGGCGACAGCGATCATCGCCTGCTGGAATTCACCATCCAGCGCAAGGTGGCAAATGCCTACAGCAAGGCAGCAGGCCTAGATTTCAGGAGGGCAGACTTCGGTGAGCTAAGGAGAATAGTCGGGGAAGCAGTGAGGTCCCAGAGGGGAGGGGAGCCAGGTGTCCAAGAAGAGTGGTTGCTCCTTAAG
>NW_017728948.1:34358965-34370599 GCF_001723895.1 Crocodylus porosus
CATGGAGAGGGTCCAGAGGAGGGCCACTTGGATGATCAGGAGGCAACAGGGCAGGCCCTATGAGGAGAGGCTATGGGACCTGAACCTGTTCAGCCTCCACAAGAGAAGGCTGAGGGAGGATTTAGTGGCCTGTTACAAACTAGTCAGAGGGGACCAACGGGCATTGGGGGAGTCCCTGTTCCCCCAAGCACTACCAGGAATGACTAGGAATAACGGTCACAAGCTGGCAGAGGGTAGATTCAGGCTAGATATCAGGAGGCGCTACTTCACGTTGAGGGTGGCTAGGATCTGGAACCAACTTCCAAGAGAAGTGGTGTTGGTTTCTACCCTGGGGGTCTTTTAGAGGAGGCTAAATGAACACCTTGCTGGGGTCGTTTGACCCCAGGACTCTTTCCTGCCGTGGCAGGGGGTTGGACTCGATGATCTGCTCAGGTCCCTTCCAACCCTACAAACTGTGAAACTATGAAAATGCATGGTATTGACCAAAGCTTAGCACTGAGAGAGGTGTGAACATCTCCCATATTTTTTTTTATGGTGTAGTGTTAAATCTAGAGTTTACTTACCACAGCCAAGATTGTCTCTTGACCTTGTATGGCACTTCTTGGCCCCATTCCCTCATCAAAGGCCATGTAAAACATATTCTGATTGCAACCCAAGGTGGATTTTAGCATGTACACATTTTCAGTAGAACCACCTTATTTGCCTTGAAATTTATCATAGATAATTCAAGGGAAACCGCTATAGGAAGTACAGACCATCCGTGGCCCCATGGAAAAACAGCTAACCCATGTGTTCTTAGAAAAAAAATTATAAGAATAAGAAAAAGCTGCTAGTACATTTTATGGCATAAAATAATAATGAAAGATTTGTCATGTAATTTATTAATATTTAGGTCACATGATTGATGCTTGACAAGAATTATTGTGATGTATCCTTCTGTCACAAGAGAAAAATTAATAATTCAGGTTCAAGATCCCTATATCCAAAGACAATTAAAGTTTTGTCACTGAGTTTAATGGATAAAACCTTTAAGCATGTAAACTAAAGCATATGTTGTCATCAGAATAAGGCCAGGGTTTAGTCTTCAGATAGTCCACCATGAAGACAAAACAAAGATACTAACACCACTCACAAATCAGAAATAGTTTCATTTAGAGGAATTTTTTTCTGTTACAGAACCTCATGTACAATATTTGAAGAATATTAACACCAAAGACAAGATAGGAGGAATTTTTAGGGTGAAATGAGGGATATAGGTAGAAGAAATGGAATTGATCTGAGAGGAGGAAAATACAGGTAAATTTTACAAGACAGGAAAAAAGTCTACGTCTATACAATTAGGAATGTTGACTACTTTTTCTGTGGGGACAGACCAGAAGGCCTTTTCCATTTCAATTATCTGTGTGCCTTTCTGCAGCCTCCCATGCCTCTCCCCCTAGCATTGCACATTTGGGTTCTTCATGAAGAACCGTGGCTTCTTGAGCTACATGGCCAGGCTATTGAGAATGCCCTTGGGTCAGTTACCAAGGGGTCTCATCTGCCACATCTTTGATTATAAGTCAGTTTCTATTGGGAGGACAACATCTGGTCCTGCCTCCCCTGGTAGTTTCCCTCAGCCGTCCCCACCGTTGTTCCTTATTGGGGCTCCACCTCCCCTACATCCCACCTAACGGTACTTCATCAGGGCCGGTACTTGGACCCCCCCCCCCTTTTGGCTTGGTTTCTTAGGGGCTGTGGTCATTAGCTAGTGATGGTACTCGTACCGAGTGCTTCCCATGGCCCCTCTTTTGCTCTCAGTTTTGCTCCCAGCCTCCGGCCCCCCTTGATGCGTTGTTTGCTTCCCAAGTTCGGTACCTGGTACCTGGGTCAGGGTCCTGTCCTCGTCATCTTCACTGGCATCCCAGTCGCTGCGCTGCCACCCTCAATCCACACTGGCTCCATTAGCGACTCCTCGGGCCGTCACTAGCCCAGTGTTCCCTTCCAAGGGAGCCACCAAGTCTCTACCACTGGATCGTTCGCCTGCTCTGGGCCAGCCGGGGACACTGTTTCTGGTCCCCCAGCTTCCTTCTGGACAGACCTTTTCTCTGGGGCCAGGCACCCACCCAGCCAATCAACCACGGCACATTTCTGTAAAGCATGCCCAGGTGGACACAGGAGCCATTCCCGGCTCCACTGTGGTTCTTTTCTTTGATCTTCGTCCGCGGCTGCTCCAGCCACTGCAGTTTCACTTTCACTGCAATCAGCTGTTGACATGGCACCCTGCCGCCTCTCCCTGGACTCTAGTAAGTTTCCACCATACTTTCTTTGGTGAACAGAATATCTTAGATATTGGTTCAAATATATCTTTGTAGATTTAGGTTTTGGTTCAAATATATCTTTTTAGATTTTTGTGTGGGTACTTTTATGATTGGTATTGTTTGTATCTTTTTTTGCTGAAATGTAGCTACTCAGGATACAGCAGTACAGTCTTCTCCCAAGAAAAATCCTTCATGTAGAGACCCTCTCCCCCTTACATATGTAAGTAAGAACCACAGATTCCTATTCAAGAAAAAAAAAATCACAGTTTTTTTGGGGGTGTCCTGGTCAAAATGACCTGTGAAAAATCTGAGTCAATATACTATACCATTGATGGCAAAATGAGCCTTGAATATATTCATTGTGGGCTTGTGAGAAGGCTCTATTGTCTACCCAAGAGGAAATAACATCTGTGATGAAGGTCCTGTTTATGAGATCCAGTCTTCTTAGACTATCAATTAGACCAAACAAACCTTAGTGGACTACATGTATACAAAGAGGATTGACAAATTTTGGGTAAAAAGAAGTACAGCATTGGCTAGATGGCTGTTTTGCATGCTATTTTCTGAACTTGACCTCATATTTGCAGACCTTTCTTTTACTAGCTACTGTACTGTGTACTGTACTTCTGCACTTTGTTCTGAGGAAATTGTTTTAACTTGTTGAGCTCAGTTGTAAAATGTTCCTTTTCTAATTGATCTATAATAATTGATAGATCCTAACAGATTGCTATAATGTAGTTTGAAGTATGTAACTTCATGAACTGAGCCATATTAATTACTAGATAGCAACATTCATTTTTCCTTTTGCAAATCATTGCATTTTATTACTTCTATTGCCTATTATTAGAAATGAATGAACTATGTCTTTCAAGCTAATTCTAAGTGAACTCTGTTCTAGGCATGCTATAAATGTGGTTACTTTCCTATGTGGTTACATTTTCTATTTTCCATATGCAAGTTCTGACACAGGTTATAACAACATGTTTTAAAAAGTATACAGTATGCATACTAATAACTATACCCTGTCATCCAAGAATCTGAGTAACTAGTAAAACATTAATGAATTTGGATTCTTAATATTTCTGTGAGGAAAGAGGAAATTTCTCATCTACAATTCTGTTTCTTTGAGAAAATAATCATGTCTTAGCTTTTTGGGGGTGGGAGGCCAAAACTCTTCTAACCAGTATTTTCAGCCCTTTGAGACATTGATAGCTGGCTCATTATACGATATTCTGTGCCAACCATCTTTGCCTTTTCTCCCTTGAAAAATAATCCTCAGCAGTGTGTACAGAAAAATGAGTGCTGTGCTACTAATGCCAGCTATATGCAAACCTCAGTGAGTATCATTCAGAAAGCACAAACTGCCATCATCTAATGGAGCTAATATCAGTTCTCTAGGTATCTAAACTGAACGTTACGAAAATAAAACCACAAAGGAAAACTACATCGAAAAACGTTTTCCAAACTAAAAGACTCTTCCCACCTAAAAAAAACAAACCAAAAAAATGGTAAATATGATTAAACGCATCCCATCAAACACATACCGTTCTCCCCCATGATTGATTAATGCCATTTCTTACTTTATTCTGTATTTCAGGAATATCCAAATGGACCTTACTTCTATGTATGGTATGTTCTAGGGTCTCAATTAGCCTAATAAATATACCTCTTTACAGGAAGTCTTTGACTTGCAATATTTTGAGTTACAACATTTCACACTTACAACATTTATAAATTGACACCATTTCAACTTTCTGACATCAGTTTTGACTTTACAGTGCTTGATCTGATGCCACGCCAGTGAACAAGTTTGCTGCATTGCCCATCTCCCTGGAGAACATCTGTTCAAGCTTCCTTGGACACTTACTTTAAGCAGACAAGACTCCAGAAAAATGTGCAGCCAAGACTCCTGAGAAGACTCCAGCCAAGAACCCTTCAAAAAGTCCAACCATGAGCCCTTCAAAAAGTCCAGCAAAGTCACCTCAAAAAAGTCACCTCAAAAAGTCCAGCAAAGTCCTTCCAAATCAATATGATTGCTATTTACAATATAAATACATTAATGTAGCTATATTACTCATTGAGTACAAAATTCTGGGTTATTTTTAATGGAAATAGGGCATCAGGCCTTGGTTCAGGAACCAACCCCCATTTATAACATTGTTTCCTATGGGAAAATTGGTTCCAAGTTACAGTGTTTTGACTTAAGATGTGGGCTTCAGGAGCCAATTGTGTCCCAAGTCCAAGGACTTCCTGTACTGGGATAACACACTTAACTTTTCCCCCAAAACTAGGGTGTGTGCCTTAAACAGGGAAGTTGATTTTCTGCCCTGAATAGAAGCATGGGGAAGCTGTAAGATGAGTTGTTGGATGGTAGTCTAGTGTTCAGCAACAGATACAATTTTAATCCTTTTACAACTGAATTGGAGCAGGGACAGTCTAATCTTCATCTTACCCTCCTTTTCCTGCCTAGGCAAAGCATGTGAATGGTTAGAACTGTAGCTTTTGCCTGAGAAATAGGAGACTCAGATGCTGTTTTCTCTTCACCTTGACGGGGTTGAAATCTTCACTGTCCATCTCCCAGGACGTCACTTGCAGACTACAGGCAACGTGAGGGAAGGGGAGCACTCTCCACTTCTACTGAAGCTGTATTCCACTGAAGCCAAGAATGTAACATTTATAAGGTCAGACAGACAGCAAAAGGGAGCATGACTGTAGCCTAGAAATGAGGAGGGAGTTCTGGGATTCAGGGCTACTTATGTCATTAACATAAAAAATCCATTGGCTAAAATACATAAACAATTTCAATCAAGGCCTGGACTCCCTACAGCAGGTTAATGTCCTCATCACTTGACTGCGGTGTCATGCTTCCTCTTGCCTTCTCCTTTCCTTTGGCCCCATAACTTTTGTGGTTGTCTTTGTCTAGTGGCACCTTCATGTCTTAGTCTAATAACCTTGTCCTAGAAAAATAATTCTTGTGTTCTTCTACTCACATTCTGTCTTCTCTTTTCCCAAACCACACAGCTTTCCTTACTATGCTACTTTTACACTAGCAGAAGTGTCATTGAAAGTATGGCAGATGCAGCTAGTCTGCTGTCATAATGCCTATATTCCTTAGCCTACCCCTAGCCTGGGAGGATGATGACAGGAAAGTTTGGCTTTGCCCTGCAGTCCTAGGCTGGAATATGGGTACAGGCAAACAATTAAATTAAAGTGAGTTAATAGAGGGGCAGGGACTTACCATGTTCCACAGTTAACTTCACGTGTTGACAACAGACCTGGGGTAAGTGATTGCTAAACCAGGGAAGCCTTGCCTTGACTGAAACCAGGATAATTGGAAAGAGTCATTTATGAAGATAGTACATCTACAGACCAGTCACATGTAGGAGTTGTACATGGGTGGTACATGCTTAGGAGTCTGTTATGTGATCTGATCAGCCTCTCCTTTTCCATTTTAGTTCTTTTGGAGGACTTCAGTTATTCCATTGCTCTTTCTCTAGTTTCCACAGTTCCACATATTCTTTGAGACTGTTTTAGTTATATACAATGTGGTAACTCAACCAGTGCAAAGGCACAATCTCCTCTTATTTTTCAGTAAAAATAGACTATATTTTGGTTTAAGCACAGAGGGTGAATTTTTAACCTCATTGATGTCAGTAAAGCTTGGATTTTACTCATAGAATTTAATATTTTCTAGACAGGTTTGTGTGCACATTCCTTAAAAATTGATACTATACCTTAAAGGTCTTGTAGGGGTGGATCCAGAGGGGATGCAGTAGCATGGTCTCACCCCCTTTCAGACCACATTGTGGAGCAACAATGGGGAATTTTTAAAGTCCCTGAATCAGGTGAGAATCCTTTTGCCTCTGTGCTCAGTGGCATCTCCCTACCCCTTTCTTCCAACTTCTTGCTCTGCTGCTGCTGCCACTGTCTCTCATGTCTCCAGCTGTCCCAGGGGTAGGGGGAGCTCCACAGCCACTCCAACCCCACTCCAGGGGAAGCCAGACTCAGCCTGAGGCAGGAGCAGAGTGGGGGTTCCTTCTCCCTGCTTGATTCTCCTGGGTCTTCCCTGCCAGCCTGGGAGCAGATTCAGGGAAGGGGAACCTAGCTGCCACTGCTGCTCCTGCTGCTGCTGTTCTTGGTTAAGCCTGGCTCCAGCCTGACTGGAGTAGCACAGGAGTGGCTCTGGAGCACCCCCTGTCCCTGGGGCAGCCAGGACAGTAGCAGTGGTGGTCAGGGGAAGGGGTAAATGAGAGGAGAGAGGAGGGGAATTGCTGAGAGCTGAGGTAGAGGATTCTTACCTATTTTAGAGACTTAAAGTCTCCAGCTCCTGTTTCTACAGCATGGTCTTCCTGTCCAAGGAATGAGGGTACAACCACCCCTGCAGCCTTGGATGCCATTCCCTCACCCTCCTTTACAAAATCCTGGACATGCCTATGTGGTCTTCATAGAATAAAATATCATTTCTCAAACAATACTGTGCAGCAGCTCTTCCTTTATTTACTTCCTATTTTGTATCTGAAGTTGTAGAAAATGTATATATGTAACTAGTCATTCCATAATAGATGGTAACTAGAAATCTGTGCTTTTATTTTTCTAGAGTGAAATAGTTAGTTGTATTAAAAGTCAGACGTAAGGCAAGGTAGAAGTGCATCTTACAGACTAATTGAACCAGAGATGCATACGCTTTTGTGAGCCACGGCTCAATTGGATGCAAACTTTTGATGAAGTGAGCAATTGCTCGCAAAAGCTTCTTTGGTTCAGTTAGTCCAGGAGTAGGCAACGTTCTTTGGCCAGAGTGCTGAAAAAACCACAATGTCTACCTTGGATAAGGTGCCAGAGTGCCGGCATGCCAGAAAAACAAAATGACAGCGGGGGCAGGAAGGTACATAGCAGGATGCACTGCATAATAGTATATTTAATAATCATAAATGTTGCCTTTGTTGTTGTGTATTCCTTTTTTGTTGAGCATGTTGCAATGAGAAAAAAAGAGACAAATAAGAGAAAGAGGAGAGAGCGAAAGAGAGAAAGAAAAAGGAGAGCAGAGAGAGAACCAGATACACGCACACACTCACAGAGAACCAGAACACACCCAGAACAGACACATGCACACACACATCCAGAACCAGATACATGTGTGCACACACAGACGCACAGAACCAGAGGCATGAGCACACGGAGCTGGGCTCCTGGGCCACTGGACAATGTCCACTCCGAGGTATGTGTGTACCCGCTTGTATGGAGCTAATGCCGGAGCCTGGAGCAGATGTTTGCAGCTCCCTGGCTGCAGCCAGCCCAGGCTCTGGGTAGCTGCTACCAACCACAGCAGGGCTTGCAACCACCCAGCTGCCTGCTGGGAGCAGCCCAGACTTTAGCTGGCAGCAGCTGCCTAGAGCCCAGGCCGCCGGTGGCATGCCGAACAAAATGGCTGTGTGTGCTGTGCTCAGCACATGTGCTAGGGGTTGCTGACCCCTGAATTAGTCTGGAAGCTGCAAGTCTACTCTGCCGTATTTTTCTAGTGCAATATAGCTTCTTATCATTTAGGCCTTCATTCCACCAATATATCTTTTCCATTCCATGTAGGGAGCTAGACTTGATAAGCTAGTTCTTTATTAATAGTTACTTAAGACATCAGAAGAGAAATACTCCCTTTCCTTTGCCTTTATGCCAATGTTTTCTTTGTCTCCAGTACCTTTCTGTCTCTCTCCTCTATTCAGAATTCCATTTTCCCCCACTGTTGATATCCTTTGTATTGATTAAAAATAGAAAAAAAAGTACTAGTAGAAGTGAACTTTAAACAAGTGCTGTTGCCATTTGAACAGAGCAGAACTCTCCTTCCACCTCTTCTGTTAGTGAATGGTGGATAAGGACTACAATAAGTATACAGTTTACATGGAAAGAATCAGGAAACAAATGTTTGGATACTATCCCAAGCTGCCTATCTATGTGGGGACTAATAGTTCCGGGAACAACTTTGAGCAGATCAAAAGTGACTACGTAGCTCTGAGTGTGAGGGCACAAGGGGGGTGTTCTTAATCCTTCCGAGTAACCTCCCAGTGAGAAGCAGACATGTACTAGAGATCAACATGTGGCTGAGAAGATGGCATCACCAGCAGGGCTTTGGCTTCTTTGAGCATAGGGTGGTGTTCCAGGAAGACAGATAGCTGGGAAAAGATGGAGTCCCCCTGACAAAGAGAGGGAAGAGTGTCTTTGTGTATAGTCTTGCTAATCTAGCAAGGAGGGCTTTAAACTAAGGTCACTGAGGGATGAAGAGAAAATCCCAGAGGTGAGTAAAGAGTCTTGAGACCTGGATAAAAACTTAGAAAGTGGAAACAATAATAGAAACCTAGCAAAGTTCTCTGGGCAAGGATGGGATAGTCAGATACTTGACATTTTTATACATTAATGTGAGAAGTATGGGAAACAAGTTCAAGTTCCTAACAGGAAGAAGGAAGGATACCAGAATAAGGATACCAGACTTAAGAAAAACAGGTTTAATGAACTCGGGGATCCCTTTGTTAGCCATGTCTGAGAGGAAAAGGAGTCCAAGAAATGTGGCTGTACTTGAAGGAGGCTCTCTTAAGGATGCAGGAGTAACATCAGCTATCCTGATGAGGCAGAAGAATGGGGAGGGCAACAGGAGAACAGCCTAAGTAGACAATGATCTCTTCAAGGAATTGAAGCTCAAAAAAGGAATCTACAGAAAGTGGAAGCTTGGTCATAGTACTAGGAAACATTATAAGAGTATCACACAGGCATGCAGACAGAAAAATAGGAAGGCCAAGGCACAATTTGAGATGCTGCTGGCAAAGGGCACAGAAGACAATAAAAGGGATTTTACAGGTGTGTCAAAAGAAAGGGGAAGACCAGAGGAACCACAGGTCCCTTATAGAAGGCTGAAAGCAATTTAGTTGCAGAAATGCAGAGAAAACAGAAGTATTTAATAACTCTTTTAACTTCAGTTTTCACAAATAGGGGCAGTTACCAGATGGTGAATGCAGTTGACAGCAGAGATACAGGAGGAGTAATGGCAGAACAGGTTAAGGGTTATGTAAACCAGATGTTTTGAAGTCAGCAGGGCTGGATGGGATGCACGCAAGGGTACTGCAGGAACTGTCTGAGGTAATTTTGGAATCACTGGCTATCTTTTCTGAGAACTCATGGAGAGTTGGGTCAGGTCCTGGATAACTGGAAAAGGGCAAATATAGTGCCCATCTTTAAGAAGGAGAAAAAGAAGGATCTGAAGAGATATAGACCAGTTACCCTAACTTCTATACCTGGAAAGATCACGGAGCAGGTCCTCAAGGAGTTCATTTTGAAGCACCTAGAGGAGGACAAGATGACCAGGAAAAGTTAGCATGGGTTCACTAAGAGCAAGTCATGCCTGACCAATCTGATATCCATCTATGATAATGTGATAGGCTGTGTGGATGAGTGGAGAGCAGTGGATGTGGTATACCTTAACTTCAGCATGGTGTTTGACTCATTAACAAGGTAAGGACATACAGACCAAATGAAAGTACTGTACAGTAGATGCATAACTGGTTTGATCATTGTACTCAGCAAGTAATCCTCAATGGCTCAATGTCTAGCTGGAAGGGAGGTATCAAGTGGGTTTCTCAAATGGTCTGCCCTGAATCTAGTATTGTTCAACATTTTCATTAATGATTTGGATGATGGGTTTGATTATACACTTAGCAAATCTGCAGATGACACCAAGCTGAGTGAAATCACGGACACTCTGGAGGGCTCAGCTAGGTTCCAGCATGACCTAGATAGACTGGAAAAATGGTCAGCAATCAATCGGGTGAGATTTAACAAGGACAAGTGCAGAGTCCTGCATTTGGGGTGGAATAACCACATGCACAAGTATGGGCTGGGGAACACTAGCTAGGCTCGTAAAGAAGGACCTGGGGGTTACGGTGGACCATAATTGGTTATGAGCCAATAGTGTGCTCTTGTTCCAAAAAGAAACAAACTGTCAACAGCAACCTGGGGTGTATTAACAGAAGTATCACTTGCAAATCAAGGAAAGTAATTCTTCTATTCAGCACTGGTGAGGCCTCACCTGGAGTGAATGTTTAGTTTTGGGCCCCACACTTCAGTTTGGGCAGTTTGGAAATAGTCCAGCACAGGGCCTGGGAGGCAAGACTTAAAAGGAAAGGCCGAAATAACTAGGTTTATTTAGCTTAGAGAAGAAAAGACAGTGGAGGGATCTGATGACAGTCTTCAAACTGAAGCGTGATTACAGGGAGGATGGAGATGGGCTTTTCTCTGTGGCAATAGGAGACAGGACCAGGAGCAATAGCCTCAAGCTACAGCAGGAGAAATTTACTTTGGAGATTCGGAGGAACTTGCTGACAACGAGGGTGATCAATCATTGAAACAGGCTTCCTAGAGAAATTGTGGAATCTCCATCCTTGGACACTTTCAAAAGTAGGGTAGACAGGCAAGGATGGTTAGTCAGGAATGATCCTGCCTTCTGCAGAATGATCCTGGACTAGATGACCTTTGAGGTCCCTTCTAGCCCTACTCATATGATCCTAAGTAAATCCTAAGTAAATATTAAAAGAAAAAGTAAGAACTGGTAACAACAATCTCTTTGGTTCACAGGGGAGTGGTCACTGCCCTAGAATTCAGCCCTTTGTGTGACTTTGGGGAAGGCATTTGGGGCATCTCTGTACAGAAAAAAGTAGCACGTGCTTTCTATCCTATTTTCCCCATCTGACAGATGGAGGAATAAACTACCCTTGTAAAGTGATTTGAAATTGGTATGTGCCAAGTGTTATATAATTGTTGATTAATTAATTTAGGCCAGATAGTAATATCCTTATTTATGCTGAATAGTATCTTATACAAGGAGTTGCTTTACTGATTTTAGTAGGTCTACCTTGCTGATAAATGTGCCACTCCTTGTGAGTGATAGAGAAGGAAAAGTCCTTTTTCAAATACATAGGGACATGAAGAAGGCACCGGGTAACGTGGGGCCCCTGCAAGGCACGCTGGGCAATCTGGTGGTTGCGCCAGAGGAGAAAGCGGAACTCTTTAATCAATTTTTCATGTCTGCTTTCTTGTGCAGGGACCAGGACTTCCACACTGGGATGCCAGATGGACTCGAGGGGAACGCCTCCAGACATCAGGTTGGGGAGGACTGGGATAGAGAAGGAAGGAAAGGTGGGGGTGTGGCACTCTATGTCAAGGAGCACTACACATCCTCTGCCAGCAGAATGGAATCAGAGGAAGGGCAGGCTGAAGTGCTCTGGGTTAAGATTCAAGGGGACCGTGGGGAGAGTGATTTGACGGTGGGGGTCTACTACAGACCCCCCAACCAAGGGGAGGA
>NW_017728948.1:34371189-34372430 GCF_001723895.1 Crocodylus porosus
TATCTCCAAAGAGGAGTATACCTCCTCTGCTCGGGCCTGTAGGGGGGCTGTCAGGAAAGCTAAGGCAGACATAGAGCTAGGACTAGCGTCCAAGATCAAGGATAATAAAAAGTCCTTTTTCAAATACATAGGGAGGATGAAGAAGGCACTGCGTAACGTGGGGCCCCTGCAAGGTACGCTTGCCAATCTGGTGGTTGCGCCAGAGGAGAAAGCGGAACTCTTTAACCAATTTTTCATGTCTGTTTTGTTGTGCAGGGACTGGGACTTCCCTGCTGGGATGCCAGATGGACTTGAGGGGAACGCCTCCAGACCTCAGGTTGGGGGGGACCGGGTTAGAGAGCTGGAGGGGCTGGATGTGTTCAAGTCAGCGGGTCCAGATGCTCTCCACCCCAGGGTGTTGAGGGAGCTAGCAGGGGTTATTGCAGGGCCCTTGACACGGCTCTATGAGCGCTCGTGGTGCTCGGGCCAGGTGCCAGATGACTGGAAGATAGCTAATGTGGTCCCCATCTTCAAAAAAGGGAAGAGGGAGGACCTGGGCAACTATAGGCTCGTCAGTCTTACCCCTATCCTTGGGAAACTCTTTGAGAAGATTCTCAAAGAGCACATCTGTGATGGGCCGGCTTCAGGGATGATGCTCAAGGGCAACCAGCATGGTTTCATTAGGGGCAGGTCTTGTCAGACCACCCTGATTGCCTTTTACGATCAGGTCACAAAGGCAATGGATGCAGGTGTTACCGTGGACATAGTCTTTCTAGACTTCAGCAAGGCCTTTGACACCGTCTCCCACACCATCCTCATTAAAAAACTAGGCGACTGTGGCATTGATGCATACGCAGTCAAAGGGATTGCAGACTGGCTCAAGGGTTGTACTCAGAGGGTCGTGGTGGATGGGTCATATTCGACCTGGGGGGAAGTGGGTAGCAGAGTCCCCCAGGGCTTGGTCCTGGGGCCTGTGCTGTTCAATTTCTTCATCAGCGATTTGGACGATGGGGTAAAATGCAACCTGTTTAAATTCGCTGATGATACCAAAATTTGGGGTGATGTGAGCACACTAGTAGGGAGGGAAAGACTGCAACAAGACCTGGACCAGTTACAGGAGTAGGCTGACATAAACAAGATGCGTTTCAATACTGACAAGTGCAGGGTGCTGCACTTAGGCAGTAGAAACCAGCAGTACACTTACAGAATGGGAAACTCCCTTCTTGAGAGCACGGAGGCAGAAAGGGATCTTGGAGTCATTA
>NW_017728948.1:34372530-34375044 GCF_001723895.1 Crocodylus porosus
GAAACTCCCTTCTTGAGAGCACGGAGGCAGAAAGGGATCTTGGAGTCATTATTGACTCCAAGATGAACATGGGCCGACAATGCGAGGTCACGGTTGGCAGGGCTAACCGCACCTTGTGCATTCACAGGTGCATCTCAAACAGCCAGGGAGGTGATCCTCCCCCTCTGTGCGACGCTGGTCAGGCCACAGTTGGAGTACTGTGTCCAGTTCTGTGCGCCCCATTTCAGGAGGGATGTGGACAACATTTAAAGGGTCCAGAGGAGGGCCACACGCATGATCTGGGGACTACAGGGCAGACCCTACATTGAAAGACTGTGGGATCTAAACCTGTTCAGCCTTCACAAGGCTGAGGGGGACCTGGTGACTGTCTGTAAACTCACTAGGGGGGACCAGAAGGGTTTAGGGGAGACGCTGTTTCCCCTAGTGCCCCTGGCATGACAAGGAATAACGGCCACAAGTTGATGGAGAGTAGGTTTAGATTAGACATCTGTAAGAACTACTTCACTGTCAGGGCGGCTAGGAGCTGGAACCAACTTCCTAGGGAAGTGGTGCTGGCTCCTACCCTGGGGATCTTTAAGAAGAGGCTTGATGACTACCTGGCTGGACTCATTTGAGTCCAGTCTTTTTCTCCCCCCCGGGCGGGGGGTCGGGCTTGAAGATCTACAAGGTCCCTTCCGACCCTACTTCTGTGATTCTGTGATCATGATTCAACCCCTTATTGGCCATCTCTGCCACAGTATGTCATTGTATATTATACAATTTGAACACAGAGCGCTGTAAGGAACACAACCACAACCATATATGGATGCCCAGACTTAGGCACCTAAAGCCTAATTTTTATTCATGCTGTTCTTTCACAGCTTAGTTAATATGCATCAATTAATATTGCTAGTGACTGCAGTTCTGAAGATTTGCAGTGTTTTAAAAACATGGACTACAGTTTTTACAGACATCACTTCTTGTGTGCATAAATTCCATTTGTGTGAAGCTATTTTTGCCTTGCATGGTAGACAAAGTTATTATTGTAAAGAGCTGAATTATTCCCGCCATTATGTATATGTAGTCAACTGGAGACAAAAGAACATTACTGACATTGAAACAAGCTTATGTTCAGTGACCTGGAAATCAAGGCTTGTGGGTTCTATCTAGCTAGGCTTTGCTACTACCTATGTGACCAGGGTCAGATCATAAGAGTATGTTCATAACTGAGGAGCATTCTGGTATTTATTTGTATTTAATTGAGTAGATCCTCATCCCACCACTGTGTTTAACATTCTGTAATATCCCATATATAAGGGTTGGATTTATCTGTATTTTTAGCCAGAGGTAGTTTTCAGATGTGGCTGTCTTTATTTTGTTTGTTTGTAGAGAAAAACACATTGTGCTAAAAATAATACTGGTAATAAAACTGAGGCATAACTAGATACCTGGGAATGTTGAATATGTGGTTCTTCAGGTTTGGGTAGCAGTTGAGTATTGGCATTTTCCATCATTTGTTTTTAGTTTGCAATAAATTAAAACCTTGAATTACAGATTTCCAGTCAAGATGACTTATTTTGAAACTCAAGCATAATCTCAAAAAACCATAAAATCATAGAATCATAGAAAATTGGTTGGAAGGGACCTCAGGAGGTCATCTAGGCCATCTGTTTCCATGCTTTACCCCCTGCTCAAGGTAAGACCATCTTGCATTATATCATGCCAACCAAGGCTTTGTCTAGCCAGATCTTAAGAACCAAGGATGGAGATTCCACAGCCTCTCTGGGTAACTTGTTCCAGTGCTTTACTTCCCTGATCTTGAGAGTTTTTTCCTAGTATCAAACCTAAATATCCCTTGCTGCTGCTTGAGACCTTGCTTCTTGTTCTGTCATCTGCCATCACAAAGAACAGTCTAGCTTCATCCTCTTTGCCACTCCCCTTCACATAGAATCATAGAAGTCGGGTCGGAAGGGACCTTGTAGATCTTCAAGTCTGACCCCCTGCCTGGGCAGGAGAAAAAACTGGGCTCAAATGATCCCAGCTAGGTAGGCATCAAGCCTCCTCTTAAAGACCCCCAGGGTAGGAGCCAGCACAACTTCCCTTGGAAGTTGGTTCCAGATCCTAGCTGCCCAAAATGTGAAGTAGTTCTTATGGATGTCTAATCTAAACCTACTGTCCAACAACTTATGGCCGTTATTCCTTGTTATGCCAGGGGGTTCTAGGGGAAACAAGGTCTATCCCAAACCCTTCTGGTCCCCCCTAGTGAGTTTATAGACAGTCACCAGGTCCCCAAGGTAGTTGAAGGCTTCTATTAAATCCTCACACAGTCTTCCCTTCTCTAGACTAAAGAAGCCCGGTTCCTTCAGCCTCTCTTCAGAAGTCATGTGCCCCAGTCCCCTAACCATTTTTGCCATCCTCCACTAGACTCTTTCCAGTTTGTCTACATTCTTTATGTAGTGGGGGGCCAAAACTGTACACAGTACTCCAGATGTGGTTTCACCAGTGCCAGTCAGAGGTGAATAATCACTTCTCTTC
>NW_017728948.1:34375144-34459290 GCF_001723895.1 Crocodylus porosus
TTGCAGGAGCCTGGCAGGGCTTCCCCCTGGGTCCTGTTTGACAGGAACCAGGGACAGATAAATATTAAATTTTCTAATTTTTTAGGGTCCGCATAGGCTGGATAGAATGGCCTGGTGGGCTGCTAAACCCATACTGAGATTCTGGGAGAAGTTCTTCAGCAAGTGGAAGGAGATTGTTCAGGAGGGTTCTCGCAAGCATCTTTCTTGTGCTGGACAGCAAGGTGATCTCTGTAGTTTCCATAGTCAGACTTGTCTCCTTCCTTGAAGATTGTCACAATCATAGTGTACCTAAGGTCATCTGGAACTTCCTCATCATTCCAGATTCTTAAGATGAGGGCATGAAGTTGTGATGTCAGCTTTACTCCCTGTGATTGAAGATTTCAGCAGAGTTTCTATCCACTCCAGAGGCCTTGTTATTCTTCACTTGCTTGATAGCTTCCCTCAACCCAGCAAGGATTGGAGAGATTCTGAGCTTATCTCTGACTGGGTGTTGCAGGATGGAGTTGAAAACATTGTCATCAACAGCAATCTCAGTTGAGAAGGTCTTCAATATGCTCTTCCAAGGGGCATCAGTGACTCCCCTTCCCTTCATCAGGTCTCGTCAACAGTGGAGCAGGGAGAAGAAAATACTAGAATCTCAATGGTGGCAAAGGGAAATGAAAGATGCAGCAGAATGAGATCCCCAGTTGTCTTGACCTCCCATTGGATCAAAGTCCCATTCTGTCAAAAGCCATGTGGAAGCTGTTGTGCAGCAGCTTCTCCACAATAAAAGAAGTTAGGTATGGACATCTTCCATGAAAACAGCTTTTCCAGCACATTTCTCAAGCCCTTTGGAGACCAGCTAATGGCAATGGGAGCAGGATTGTGTGGTCTGGAAGCTCCTAGTCATGATCTGGCACATGAAGGTAGCAGTTACAAAAAGGTTGTCTAGCATTTCAATGAGATAGGAGTGTGATTCGGCAGCTGTAACTGACCAAGCAGCCCTCTTCAGGATGCACTCTGCTCACCCTGAATGAAGAGGAGACTAGAAAAGGTGCCCTAAAAATAGCCTGTTTACCTTCTGCTTGCCTAGATAACCACATCCAGTGGAATCACCTTTACTGCAGTTGAAAATACCAGAGAAGATGCTCCATCGTTTTTGGCACCTGGAACATCAGGACCCTTATGAACAACCCTAATAGTGAATGCCCAGAATGCTGCACTGCAACCATACCCTGTGAACTCCTTTACTTGGAAGGGTAAACAGGAAGGAGTTGGTTTTGCCATTAAGAATGAACTCATAAACCAACTCAGTGAGTTCCCTATTATAATTAATGAGAGCCTCATAGTTCTATATATTAAACTGGTGGGGAGCCAATATGCCACTGTCATCAGTGCATATACCCTAACTCTTGATGCCACCAATGAAACCAAGGAGGAATTCTGTGCCAATCCTGACCAAGTCCTTTCTGACATTCTAGAGGGAGACAGACTTATTCTTCTTGGTGATTCAGTGCCAGTCAGGGGGGACTCTAACCTCTGGAATGGAACCGTCAGCAAAGAAGTAGGAAAGGTCAACTCCAGTGCTATTCTCCTTTTGACCAGATGCGTAGGACATGGACTTGCTATCACCAGAAAAATAGGCACAAGACATCATGGCAACACCCACAATCTAAACATTGGCACTTGATTGACTGTGTCATTGTCTATTCCCATGATTGCAAAGGTGTCTGCATCATCTGAGCTATGGTAGGAGCTGATGATTGCTGGACTGATCACTCACTCATTCACTCATTTATGTCACTTAAACTGGGTCCCAAATTTTGGCTGCAGCAGAAGCAATGCTGATGGAAGATCAATGCTAAGTTAGACTTCTTCCACCAGTGCCTCAATGAAATGGTGAATTACAATCAATAACAATTGGAGAATGTCAGCTGTGTGTGGGGTTCCCTCAAGGCCACGGTCATCAGCGCCTGTGAGGAGACACTTGGTTTTTATACCAGGAAACATCAAGACTAGTTTGATGAGAATGACTGGGAGATCTAAGAATTGATAGATTGCAAATGCAAGGCCATTTGTACCTGGCAAAATTGTACCAAGTCTAAGCAAAAAAACCTGCATCTCCAACAAGACAAGGCAGAGGTCCAAAGAGGGACCCATGATATGAAGAACAAATGGTAGGAAGACAAGGCTAAGGAAATTCAACATCTTGCTGACATCCATGATATGCGTGGCTTCTTCAGTACCACTAAAGCTGTCTATGGGCTGAGCACTCAGGGACCAACCCCCTTGAGACATAAGGATGGGGGAGACCTGATCAAGAATCTATTTATCTACTCCCTCACTGGAACAAACTGCAAAGTATAAAAAGGATCAAATTGAAGTTCTGGTAGAGGTAGAATAAAAATATATCCATGACTGACATTTTTGAGCCTCTTACCCAGTATATGAAACAGATGCCATCTCTGTTTTAAATTATGTTTAAGTGTTTATGCATTATTTTTCAGTGATTTCTATAGCACCTTCTCTATGATTGCTAAGAGCTTCAATTACAAATGTTGATGTTCACATGAGAATAAACCAAAGCCTCTTGATTGCAAATAATAAATAATGAACTTGTCTTAAATCATACTCTTAAATTGTTACACTGGGGTTCTGAGGGAAAGTTTGTTGAAAAAATATGGTTGAAAGGAAGAGAAGGGAAATCAGAATCATGGAAGGAGAATTGAATGCTCTGCAGAGTTTCTTGTTCAGGAGTATAACCTGATGCATGACTTCCCTACTGCTGGGTACATTTAATAGCAGCCAGATAAGGATCCAACAAGCATTTCTTTTCTCCACAGCTGTGGCTGGTGCAAAACCAAAGTGAGGAGAATTCTGCAATGCAGGTTGTTGGTGGGATGAATATGAGAAGAATGTAGAACTCAGCTGGATTGGTTCTAAATCCCAGTTTCAAACATTAACCTTCTCCAAATTTCAAGCCTCTCTCCATAGAAAACTAAAAGCTTCTGAATCCTTATTCAACATCTACTATTTGGAGGACACCTTATACAGCTTCTGCCTGTTCTTGGGAAGAAGGTGATAGGACCGGTGGGCAGTATTGTTTATGTCTGTCCTTTACAATGTAACTTGCTTTGGAACAGAACATTTTAATTTTGTTTATTGTTCAGAGAAAAAAGTTAGTGAAAAATAATTAATAATAATTGCAAGTATAAGGAAAACTCAGAAGTAGCCTAAGAGGCTTGCCAAACGGGGTTGTGAGCAAGTGTTGCTTGACTGTCTGCACTTCCAGAATGGAAAATGGTCATAGTAGTAGACCTAAGCGTGTGCAGAGATGTGTGCAGGAATGGTGTTTTATGAGCTTAAGGACATGTATACATTGGCACTGCACCACTCTTGAGGCTGCTGCTAAAAAATAAGTTCAGCCAACTTTCTCCCACATTGCACACTGCAAACCTGGAACGGAGACAGTGAGAACTCTCAAGGTGCTTTCCAGTCATTTTGAATCATTTAAACACTTAAAAGTTAAAACTGCTTTAATCTTGTGAATCAGTGTATTCCCAACTGCTTCCTTTAATCCTAAAATCAATTTCACTGAAATCAGAAAGCACACAATTAAGGTGATAGAACTTAGTTTCTAATATTATACATTTTGACTTAATGAAGGGATTCATGTTTAATTATAACTAACACACAACTGTGCATGCTTTTCCCATATTTATGGATACAAAAATATGTCTTCAATGAATGCAGCATAAACAGTAAAGTTTTGCAATAACCTTGTATGATCTGTAGTTGGTATTTCCTTATTTATTCCCTGTCAATGCCTCTCTCTTAGAATAACAGCTATGGCATGATTTGATTGCATTGGTGTTTTTTTCTTACTTTGGAGCTCTTATACTATGTATGGTCAATGATTATTTGGAGTTCTTATACTTTGTATGGTCAACGATTTTGCAGTTAAAATAGCTTAAAATGTGCATCAATCCTTATTGTAGTATTTTACATAATGATTTTTAGAGACTTACACATAAACCATCAGTTGGAGTATTCTGTATGGATAATCTGTATGTATTACCACTTATGCATTGGCCACTACAGGCACCAAAATTAAATAATATTATTTAAAATACTAATAATAATATTGTAAAAGAGGATCAATTAAAGTATTACTATGACATAACAGTGGAAGCTGATTCAAGATAAACACTAATATTTTTATAGCAGTTGCAAGAGAATTGCAAGTGCAGTATTGCCACTTAAATGTATATTTGACATGTTGAGAATACAGGGTTGACACCACCACTATCAGCGTGATACAACTTCATGAATACAGGAGATCCTTTTCTGTACTGCTCTAAACATCAAGGCAGTGATATATGCTGAATATGCTTCTGTTATTGTTTCTCTAAAATACAAAAAAATCCAAGCAATAAAACTGAATGTGGGTGGAGTCCCACTGTGTTTTGAATAGGAATGGGTCATACCTCATGACTACTTAAAATATTGTTGCATAAAAATAAGTCATGCTACTGTGAAATGATCAAAACGTTATAGCAAAACATACTAATATATATGTATGTATAGATGTATGTGTATTTATATGTATATGTATAGTTAGCTTGTATATACATGCACGCACACGTACTATTTGTGTAGCTACAGTGTTTTAATACATCATATGTCCTTGTATTAAGTATATTTTAGAATAAGACACTGTCCTTGTTTGTGACAGAAAAACAATTTATGTAGTAAGTAACAGGGTAGCAGCAGCTAGGGAGCCAAGCTGCATCTTGTTCTGCTCTGTGGATTGTGTGCAGGCTTTTGCTTTCACCCAGCCAAATTTTAAGCAGCAACAATTGCTCTAAACATATTTCCTCACATATAATGCACAGGCCAATTTATATCAGCTTCTTTTTTTTAAGTTGCATTTATATTTCATAGATTTCATAGACATTAGGGCTGGAAGGGACCTCGAAGATTGTCAAGATGCCCAAAAATTTAGTGTCATCGGCAAACTTAGCCAGTGCACTTCTGTCACCAATGTCCACATCATTGATAAAGATGTTGAAGAGAATTGGTCCAAGGACAGAGCCTTGGGGGACACCACAATGCCATAACGATTCACTACCATTGACCACTAGTCTCTGGGTCCAATCTCGGAGCCAATTTCCTAGCCATCAGACTGTGGTGTAGCTGAGGCCACAGTTGGCCAATTTTTCCATGAGAAGGTCATGGGACACCAGATCAAAGGCTTTCTTAAAATCCAGGTATATGACATAAATCTCTTTTTCCTTGTCCAGTTGATATGTCCAGTTGATAGAAAGAGATGAGATTAGTCAGGCAAGACCTACCCATGACAAACCCATGCTGGCTGTCCCTCAGAATGTTGCTCTCAGCCAGGTTATCCAGAAGGGTCTCCTTGATAATTTTCTCCAGAATCTTACCAGGGATTGAAGTCAAGCTGATTGGCCTGTAATTCCCAGGATCTACTTTCCACCCTTTTTTGAAGATGGGTACCAGACTGGCCTTCTTCCAGTCCTCAGGTACTTCACCTGAGCGCCATGAGTTTTCGAATATTTTTGCCAATGGTTGGGCTATGACACCTGCCAGCTCCTTGAGTACTTCAGGGTGTAATCTGTCAGGACCAGCTGACTTGAAGGTGTCCAGCCTCTCAAAGTGATCCTTTACTAGATCAACACTGATGCTGGGTATAAATACACCCTCACCCTGGCTGTTCCACATCTGGCTAGGCAGGGTGGTCCCATTGGACTGATGAAAGACTGGGGGACTGAGGGAGCAATCTGCCACTCCAACTCCCTAGCCCTGAAGGTCTGCTACTTCCCAGAGGCCTGCATTTGGGACATAGCAGAGAGGATCCCAAAGATTATCTGTCCCTCCAACCACTACCCTATGCTCCTTATCCATGTGGGCATGAATGACAGCTCAGCCGGGTCCTGAGAGACTACTGAGGAGGGAGAGACGGGTCAAGGTAGTCGAGCAAAGACTGCGGTGCTGGTGTCATCATGAAGGCTTTGGCTTCCATGATCACAGTCCACTCTTTGGTGAGAGAGGCAGTGGTCTGCTGGATAGAGATGGCCTCCACCTCACTCCGCTGGAGAAGAGGCTCTTCTCAGCCAGACTGGTTGACCTGCTCAACCAGGCTTTAAACTAAGCCTGCTGGGGGTTGGGGGGATTACCACCACTGGAAGACCACTGGGCAACCTTTGTAAATCCAAATCAGGGATGGTGGGACTGGGAGCATGGCACAATATAAATCCACATATATAGAAGAAAATATGTAATATAGTTGATATTTTATTATATGGTAAATACATATATATTTTCTATTGTATTTCTTTTTCTTTTTTTAATACTTCAGGGTTTTGTTACTGTAAATTTGGTCCTCAGATCACCCATCAACAGGCTACCAGTATGGTCAAAGCAGTTGTTTCTGGATCTCAACTGAATGCTTACTTTCTTATGTTTTAAAAAAAGGAAAAGGTCTCTGACCTAATTTCATTATTTGTTATTTGCAGCAGTACAGGGATGTGGCTGGCCACCTGGGCAAGGTAGAAATGGCGACTTCTGGTTGCTGCCGCAAATGTTCAGTTGTTGGCAGTAGCTACTTTTAGCCCCTATCATACCCCTAGTTATGCCAAGATTATTTGTCATCCTGTATCATGGTATAATGCCATTGTCTGGTAAAATGGACAAATGTCTACTTCTGTTGTGGCTAATCCAACCCAAGTTTTTCCAACAAATCTATAATTCGTAGGAAAATAAGAGGGAAAATAGTCCTTTTTTTTCCTTTTTTTTTTTTAAATATATTTATTTTGGCATATAGCCACAAAACCTTGGTAATCTCATTAGAATTGAGTAGGTCAGCAGAATTGCACAAGATAAAATCCAAGTGGCTACAGCATGTACTGCTGTTGACTGAATAGCTGTGAAACTTTTCTTTGTCATGTCTTGCATGCCATTGGTTAAGGGAGGAGATGGAGGAGGTTTTGCTTCTGTCTTACAGACCAGACAAACTGAGATTCTGAGCACCTGTGGTGGTAAAAATCCCATGTTGCATTTCTTCTGAAATATCTTCTTAACTGTAACTGAAAATCTCACACACAGTCTTTCCTCTTCCTGATCCCTGTAGGCCTCTGATGAGAGCTGCACCAGGCAGTGCATTCAACTGAGGCTTAACTTTAGACATGTTTAGGAACAAATCTTACTTATCCTTTCTTCTTCTTGCAAAACATTATTTATGAGGGTGACATCAATTAAACTTATCCACCCTTCTCTTTGGCTGGCAGCTCAGGTATAATGCTTTGCTTCTATCTTCTCATTTCTTCTATCACTTCCCCTCTGAAAAGCAGAAAAGAACTGAGTTGACAATTAATCCTCTGCCCTTCATACAGCTCAGGTACCTGCACCATTTTCACTCAGTTCTTATGTCCATCTTCCTCCCTCCTGTCCCAGCTGGCAGAAATAACAGTGCTGTTGTGATTGATGTCATTCTTTTGTCCACTAGGTAGGAAACCAGAACCATTTACTTGCCCAGACGGCCTTTACTCATCACTGGCTTCTGGGAACTAGAGTATTAGGATATTTTCCCCAAAATAACGTAACCTTTGATCTTAACTCAGCATCATGTTAGTCATAGTACACTGATTTTTATCAAAAGGAGAATTAGTCAGCAGTTAAGAATGAACTGATTCCCAGTACTATTGTCCTAACCTGTCTGCACAGAACAGCAACTAATACAAGTTCTTGTTACATCCTTGCTGCAAATTGTTGCCTCTGGTCTGATTTAGCAATAGGTCACAGTAGGGTGAATGGTTTAGACCACTCGTGCGTATCTTAACTTCATCTTTTGCCTCATCCTTTATTTTTCAGTGCAGTGCATATTGTTACTTGCTGTTATTAGAAGATGACTCCTTCATTTTAGCTATCAAAGTGATAAAATATTCTTCTGGAGTGCATTTGTTCATTCCATGTTGTGTGTGAGTAGTTTACATTAGAAGGGACCTCCTGCATCACTGAGTCCAGTCCCCTGCAATTGCAGACAGCTGAATTGCATAACTCCTTTTCATAAACTGAGCAAGCTCTGTCTTGAAGGTAATTAGGTTTTCCCTTCCAGTACCTCAGCCTTTTGGACAAAGATACCTCTGTCTTTTGCCTCTTGTTCTGAGTGCTCTCTATATCTCCTACTTCATAGCTGACAATGGCTGTGTGTAGACGAAACAAGAGGTGTGCGTGCATAACACTTTAAAGTGGGCTAGATACTTTTGCACCACTTTAATGATGTCAGTGTTTGCATGCCTCGGCAGTGTATTGTGCATTAATTCCAGCCGCTGTAGGAAATTTGGCAGTGTAAGGCTCCTTAAATCACTTGGGGTGCAGCAAACTAAAACTCCTTGAAGGAGTTTTAGTTTGCTGCCCCTACAGCTAGAGTGTGAAGCACTGGGCTCTGCAGTTTTGTGGCTCTGTAGGAAGCCCTGCAGGCAGCCTGGCAGCAACCTGGGAAAGCAGGATGCCCAAGAAAAGCAGCGAGCTTGATCTTCCCCCACCTTTGGAGCCTGCTTGCCTGAGCTGTGCAGGGGCCCGGAGCTTACCTCTGTGGCTGCGGTGCGCCCCAGAACTGCCTGAGATGTGTGCCTGTGGGCAGATGCTGCTGGGGGGGAGGTGACCACTGCCATGGAGGGAAGCAAAGGCCCCCCCACAGCCCAGGGACCGCTCCTCCTGCCGGCTAGTTGCCCTCCCCTCCCCAACGGAGAGGCAGGTAAGTTAGCAGAGTGTGTGCATGGCACGGACGTTTAATGAGCCCTAAATTGAAGCAGTGTTTTTTAAAACCCACAGCTTCAGTTTAGGGCCAGTGTGTCAACATTTTGAATTATTTTACTGCTAACCATTTTAGCAGAAGCATCTAGCCCTCGACCTCACGCCTCTCTAAACAACTTAGTCTCTGAAGTACCACCCTACCCTACCCTGCTTTCTCCTTTACTTAAAACTAGCTTGGGTAACTACCTCTCTCATCTTCTGCAGGTAAGTTTTCTTGAACCACATGTTATGTACAACTCACATGTTTTGGTAAGCTCAAGCTGTACTGTTGATATAGCTAAGGACCTGGGAAGGGGAACTGTGACAGGAGTATTGCTACTGGAGCCTTTCTATTGGCGACTCCGCCCTCCTGTTATGGGCCAACCGCCTGCTTACCCCCTGCCATGCCTTGATCTTAATTGATTGATGTAATTAGCAGGAGGCTGCCCACTTTATGCACCCTGGTGCCAGGGGACGCTATCTACAGCTCCTTTTCCTCCCCTACACAGCCTCGCAGATGGTACTGATGTGGTTTTGACCTGGGCCCTGTTGTGACTTGGCCCTCTCCTTCACCTCCTTGAGGCTTCTCACAGCTCCCTCCCTTGCTCTGGGGCTTCTCACTGCCCCCTTGCTCTGGGGCCTCTTGCTCCTCGCAGCCCTCTCTCCAGGCTCCTCACTGCCCCCCTTGCTCTGGGGCTGGGGTCAATGCATCCCAAATGCAGTGCCCTCTCTGGTGCCAGGGTCCCCATGCTACCGTGGAGCTCCTCCAACCCCTAATAGCCTCACCCCGTCCTCCTGTGCAAAACAGCAAACACAAAAACACAAAGCCCCTGGGCTATAACATAAAAAGCTAGACTGTCCGGCTAAACAACATTCAGTCCCTTACGCAGAAAACACTCCAACCCCCGGTCGTGACCAGGGGCTGCTCTCACAGTCAGGGTTCTCCCCTGGCCAAGCTCCTCCTCCCTTGGCTGCCAGAAGGGAACTGCCCTCTTGGCCTCCTGACTGGGCTTATATGGGCCAGGCCCTGCCCCTTCCTGTCAGCTGGCTCCCCAGTGGTTGTCCTGGCAACCAGCACCTGTTACTCTGGCTGCCCTGGTAAGTGGCAGCTGGGCCTCCCCTTTTGTGCCACTAGGGGTCTCTCCGAACTGTTTTCTGCTGTCAGGTGCAGGGCACCTGAGTGCTCTGCGACAGAACTTTTCCACTGTTTTTAACCATCTGCCTGAGCTTACTTTCTGCAGCAGCTTCTGCACAGAAGCTCTTAAGTTGTCAAAACAAAATTCTGAAACTGAAAATGTTATCAATTTAAATTTGATTTCAAATTAAGCTGTGTAAGCTGAGTATAATTTTTATTATCCAGGTTCATATTATTTAGTGAAAACCTACATATTTTAACAAAAAAAGTTTCAGATTTTGCACTGTGATGCAGCATAGTGCCACAATAACTTGCAAATCTTTCAGCAGAATCACTTTGCCCAACAAAACATAAGTTCTAATTAAAAACAGCAAAGGGAAAAGGTATAACAATGTGGTCCCTACTAGATTTAATACGTGTGCTACGTGGGAAATAAAGAATGAGATAACATTGCCATAATCATCATTACTCAATTAGGCTTCAAACATGTTATTAAGTGGTAAATGCTATTTGAGGGTAAAGTTTTGTTCCCATGTATATATGAGACAAGTTTTTCAATTAATTATATATCTTTCTTTCTTTATGCAGGTGATTAGTGTGTGGCATAGTGAAGAGGGCAGTGGACTGTGATTTGGGAGCGGTGAGTTCCAAATCCAGCTCTGCCATTGTTTCTTGGGTGATCTTGAACCAATCACTTGCCTGCTTATGTTTTGTTTTTTTATTTAAGGATAGGAAGCAGTGATACTGACCTTTGATTGCTTTGAAATGTAAGGATGAAAAATGCCAAAAAAAAAACAAACTAGGTATAATCATCTTCCCTGTCAGGCTAGGATTCTCTTGGTCTGCTATCTGGTACCATATAAACCAGTACAGCCTGTTCAATGGTTGGGTTGTCAGTGACTAAATCATCACCCCTACCTGGGCTAGCCTGGGTAAGGAGGGTGTGTGGGCACTTAGCAGGATTAAAAACAAGACCTGTCAAAGGGTGGATGAGCTTCCTGCGAGCCAATGGCCATCCATACCTGGACAGGAGATGGGTGCCTCCAGGTCACTCTGCCCGAAGAATCACCAATGATGCAAAATAACTCAACTAACTTAGGGGCGTTACAGCATCTAAGGTGCCCCAGCGGTCATAGAGGCCTCAAGACTGACTTGACTCAACCTGAGAATCATCTTCAGTGACTAATGTATCTATCTCCATTTTCTATTTTATTGACAATCAAATAGCACCAAAACAGAACTACTTTAGTGTTTTTGTTCGTATCTTCTGCATCAAGCAGCCAGAGGAGAGGCACACACTTCCCATAATATGTAAATAATAATGATAATATTCAGTGCTTACATGACTCTTCTTCCATAAATTTCAAGGATAAGGCCATGATTTATGACGAAACCGTGGAAATACAATGTCAGGAGGTTTCACAAGTCACAGAATTTGGTTAGAACAAAATCTCCTGACTCTTTGTATAGCTCCCAATGCATTATGCTGTCAGTGGTTGGTATTCTGCTCCTCTTCAGGGTCAATATATTAAAAAGGTGTAGCTTGAGAAAGCTTTGAGGGAGAGCTCCTAATTATTTGAAGATTATAATAGGTGCTTTTCTTTTGGTTATCCTAAGCAAATGTCAAAGTTATTCAGTTCATTGTTCAGAGATTTTTGTCATTTTGGCCTCAGTCTTCTCTTGTCTTGTGATATATTCATCTACCACATCTTCAGAAATTTGTACTTGCGTTATTTCCTTCAGATTTTAGTTATGAAGCAGAAAGAATAATTCAGTGGAAACTATAAGATAGTCCACAGCTGATAAACTCTTGTTTTCAGATAATAATTTTGTTTTCATTTCCTACTAGTGAATACTTAAGAAGCTGTAACAGCAAGTGAGGAAAGAAGAATGAAGTACCAACTTGGAAGGAGTAAGAGAATGGGATAACAAGTCTTCTGCACCCTGGTTCTCTTGAACCAAATGTTGAGACTTTCTATAAGTTGAAACTGCACTGTATATTTTAAGTTAGGGACCACAGTTAAAATCCTAATAGTTTAAGCTCAGTGCACGGGTATCAATTATATACATTTCAGCAAAATAACTTATCTTGTAGGCTTTATTTCACATTTTCTAATGTGTTATAGAAAATGACTGAATGCCTATACTGTCTGTCTGTCTGTCTGTCTGTCTGTCTATCTTCAGTTTTGCAAATTTTCAAAACCTATCTCTAATTTTGGATGTCATGGTTGCAACCTGGGGATTCTGAGGAGTTATCACTTCTGAAAATCAAGGTATTTTGTGCATTGTTATATATGCACAAATTTTAGTTGCCTGTTTTGGCACAGCCACATTTGCTAGTTTTGGCAGAGGTAGATATACATGAGATTCCCAAAACTTTGACTCCCAAAGTTAAAGGTCACTTTAGTAAATTGGGTTGTGCCTAGGCATTTTTCACAATAGATTGCAAGTCCAGATGCTCTTCACCTAGGGGTGCTGATGGAATTGGCAAGGGTCATAGCAGGGGCTCTGGCCAGGTACCAGAGGATTGGAAAAGGGTCAGTGTGGTCCCCATTTACAAGAACGGGAGGAGGATCCTGGCAATTATAAGCCAGTCAGTCTCACCTTGGTCCTTGAGACGATGTGAGGGCGGTGGGAGGAATAGCAGGTGTGCCATGACAGCAGTGGTGGGGGGAGGGGAGGAGTAGGCCCAGGCCCGATGTGGGGGAGGAGAAGCTGAGCTACTGTGGTGTGGGGAGCAGCGGGTCTGGGCTGACCTGGAGGTGGTGGGGGGATGGAAGGAGTCGGCTTGGAGTGGATGTGGGGAAGACAGGGGGAATGGGGAAGGAGTGGGACTGGGCCTGAGTGGGGGAGAAGCCGGCCCACCACAGTGGGGGGGGAGCAGTGGGCCCAGCCCGATGCAGCAGCAGGGGGAGGGGAGGAGTGGGCCTCCTCCCCTGCATCGGGCCTGCGTCCACTCCTTCCCCACCCCCCACTGTGCTGGCCCACCACCACTGGGTTGGCCTGGGCCTGCTGCTCCCCCTGCTGTGGTAGCCCAGCTCCTCCCCAGCCTTGGCCCTGGTCTTCCCCTGCAACAGGCCAGGGTCTGCGCCTCCCCTCCCCCTGCTGCTGTGGCGGGGAGTGGGGGAATGGACCTGGACCCCAAGCAGCAGAGGGGAAGCTGGGAGCTGGCCCAGATGGCAGTGCAGGCCTGGGGCTCTGTCCCTGCCTGCTCTCACCCCGCTGTCATTCTTGATGGGCGGTTGGCTTGTATAATCATAATTGGCCCACATGAAGATCCTTCCATCAGGCCCCATGTGCTCATGTACATCTGTTCCATGCTGTTGAATTCATAATAAATGAAGAAAACTCAAGTTTAATGCCAGCCCAGTCCATTAAAATTAATGGATTAACTTTGTATTAGGGACATAGGACAGGAAGAGACCTCTTGGTTAAGGAAATGTAGTCCTTTGCTATTGTAAGCCACCATGTCATATGCTCTCTTTCATAAATTGGTCAGGTTTCATCTTAAAAGCAGCAAGTTTCTTTTGATTTCTCCAGCTTTCATTGGAAAGCTGTTAGAATCCTCACCTCTAAATAAACTTTTTTGTTCCAATGTCCAACCCATGATCAATTTATACTGATTTTTTTGTGTGTACATCCTTTAGTTTAAATAGCTTTTCCTGGATTCTTCTGGTGTGTTTTTAAAGAAAAAGAATCCTTTCCCCTTTCTACCTTTTTGCTAAGCTAAACAACCCAGTCTTTTAGCCCCATCTCTGAACATAGGCTTTCTATTCCTGCTGATCCTCCTTGGAGCTATTTCTTTCACCTGTTCCAGTCTGAATTAATATTTTCTTGACCATATATTAAGCAGGTCTTCACAAAGGTGAAGTCTCACTGGTGTCTTATCTGCTGGAAATATTTTTCCTAGGATCTCATTCGGCTTTTTCGTGGCCACTTCATTTTTGTGGCTCAGCCTGTGATCAACTGCTGCACAAGGTCTTATTCCTCTGTCTTTTCCAAATGATAAGCTACCTGCTAAATACTAAAATTATTTTTTTAATCCCTCTAAATATTACTTTGCAGATTATACAATATTTAATCTCGCTTCTGTTGTGGTCCTTATTGTCATTCACATCTTTCTTAGAACAGTGTTTAGATGACTATTATGTAATATCTGTATGATGAATCCAAATTTTGTGTTGTTAGTCCATTTTATTAGCACACTTCTAATTGTGTGTCATGGTCATTAATGAAAATAGTAAATAAGGTCAGTTCCAAGGCAGATCCTAGAGGAATGCCATTAGTAAGCTCCCTCCAGCATGATAACCTATGTTTCAGCAGAACTTTGTCTCCTTTATCATACGAACATAGGAATGGCCATTTACTAGGGGAAATCATATGTTCATCTTGCCCAATATCTTGTTAGTTACACAGTAGCAGAGAGTGGATGGTAAAAGGAAGAGTGAACAGGGGATGACCAGGGTATTTCCCCTATTCCTCTCCCATTTGCAGCCTCCAGCATTTAGAGCGTAGGAAGTTCTGATTTGCAGGCTGTATCCCATGGTCAATAACTACTGACTTACCTTTCCTCTAAGAATTTGTCCAGTCCCTTTTTGAATCTGGTTGAACTCTCAACTTCCGCAACATCTTGTGGAGTTCCACACTTAAATTACTACCTACTATTTCTAGGTAGTATAATTGTGCCTACTAGTTTAAACTTACTAGTTTCATATTATGACTTCTAGTTCTTGTATTGTGAAACTTAGTAAATAAAAAAATCCCTATTTACTTTCTCCTCACTATTTAGTATTTTATTAACTGTTATCTTCAGGCATCTCTTGCCTAAACTGAATAGGCCTTGCTTCTTTAGTCTGTCCTCATATGGAAGCCCCTCCATACCACTAATCATCTTTGTTGCCCTTTTATGTACCTTCTATCTCTTCTATAATGTTTTTGGCATGTCCCCACAGGCAGGGGTGTGCACTTGCAGCTGCAAAAATAGCAGTGTCCATAGTCACCAAGTTTTATTTTGCTGGGGAAGGGGGCCTAGGATGATGACACCCCTGCAGTATGGCTGGAGCAGAGCCAAGCAAAGCCTATAGGGTGGAGGGGCAGATGCAGGCTGCCCATTGTGAGCTCAGGGCTCCCCACCCTGCTGCCCTCCCCCCAGCAGCCCCATGCTGCCATGGCAAAGAACCCTTTGCCTACCTGGCAGCAGCAGGAGGCACAACTCCACATTGCTGCCCCTGCTGCTGTATGGTAACACCCTGGCATAGGGCTCCCAGGGGGCAGCAGAGAGGGAAGCTCCGAGCCCCCACTGGGCAGCCAGCATCCGCCTCTGCCCCATGCACAAATCTGCAGAGCATGTGCCCCCTCATGCACTGCTCACTGGGAGTGCACCAAGTGGCAGGAAACTGCCCCTCCTGCCCCCTGGATGAACCACCTGTGGCTCTGTCCCACTCCCTGCCCCAGGCCCCATGCACTGTCCTGGCTGGGCAATACCCTCTGGCCCAGCCTCTGCTCCACTCCCTTCGCCATAGGGGCCTCAATCCATGCCCCCCCCCCATAGGCTTACCTGGCCACAGACAGCCTGGCTTCTGAAGGATTGGGCCTTTGGCTCCCATAGGTGTCAGGAGTGTAAGGGGAATCACACCACCATGCCCCTATGAATCCACCCATGATAGTTATGAAGTCCACTTCAGCCAACAAAGCACTTTGTGTACTTTTTTTCCAAACTTCACTCTTTCAAAGTTAAGATGTTTCTGAACTCCTGCAATGTGAAAAGGGTTCTGTCATTTTCCCTATGCAGAATGGAGCCATTGATAAAGTTTCTGTGCCTATTTGTTTCCTTAATTGAGAGATCTAAAAGTAAAGAGATATCAGCATAAAGACTGTCCAGGTAGATAATGGAGAATACTAAGTTTTGTAGGAGACCACCAAGGTGGAACCAATATTTGTAGTCCTACTAGAATAAAGGTAGCTCAATAGCATCCTTCCAGTATGCTTCTGTAACCAATATCTACGGGGCACTTGACCATGCTCTTTGCAATCACAGAAGCCTCCAGAACAGATGCTACATTTACTAAGGTACATCAGCCTTTGCTCACCTAGAGCAGTGGTGCTCAACCTTGTGGCCCCACAGGCCAAATGAGTGGCACAGGGCTGGTCTGCAGGCTGGATTGGATCCCACATGCCAGAATTGAGCCCACACACCCAGATCAGGCCCCACACAGTTTGGCTGAACCCCACATCCTGGGATTGGGTTCTCTGCTGCCTCTGCATGCTGGGATTGGGTGCTGGGGCCCCACACCACATCTGCCCAGTCTCATGTGCCAGGATCAAGTTCTGGGGTCCCATGTTGCACCCATCCAGCTCTGCATGCCAGGATTCAGCTTCAGGGCCCTGCCCTGCCCAGCTCTGCGTGTCAGGATTTGGCTCTGCACCACTTTGCACATCTGATATAGTGTGCAGGGCCACAAGACATGGTGCTGGGGCTGGATCTGGCTTATGGGTCAGGAGTTGAGCACACCTGACTTAGAAGATTCCAAGACCCACCCCCTGTATGAGGGCTATGGCATTACACCCAGAGTGAGGCTTGGCATATAGACACTCTCTCAAAGGAAAAAGATTAGTTACTTGACTAGAAACTAGAGTTCTTTACAATGTGTTTGAGGTGTTCATTAAATTAAAGAAGTTTAAGGAATATGATGGTAATTTAAAATCGTAAGTCTGAGTACAATCTTTGTAAATGTGAGTATTTTTAGTGCGTATTTAAAATATTCACTAGATTGTATTTAAATTGTCTAATGCAAAACATTTATTGTCTAATGTGCATTTCTCCATGTGTTCTTTTTAACGTTTCTGCATAAATACCTACACTTTTTTATCCTTCTCTCCATTTTTACTTTAATGTTTAAATGTAGTTTTCGGCTTTGTATCATGACCTTTTTGCTTGATTTGAGTAGAAATGATGTTGATTTGTTAAACTCCCTGCATGACATTGCTAAATTATAAAGTTTATGTTCACACTCATATTCTCAATTTTTCTGTATGCAAAAGTGAAGTATGTCTGACTGGATGATGAAACAAATGTGCCATTGTTTTTTATAAGTTGTTGCACTTCCTGAATGATGAGGAAAGTATGAATGTCTAATCTTCTTGTTTTTTCTCCATAGTACTTGCTGATAAAGTGGAATTCAAAAGAATCCCTCTAATCCAGGGGTGCTCAGCCTCCAGTCTATATGCCAAATGTGGTTCTCAGAGCCCCTGCATGTGGCCTGCAGGACTCCCTACAGGTCAGGAAATTTGGTGGTGGAGGAGCAGTGTCAATGAATATGGCTATCCTTCCCCTACCAAATTTCTAAGGCTCACATGGTGGGTCAGAGCCTGGCCATGCCCACACCCTGCACAGCTGGATCAGGGTTGGGCCATGCTCCCTCTCCCCCTTCTTCTTCCCCTTCTTCTTCTCCTCCTCTGCAGCTAGATCGGTGTTGAGCCACACCCATTCTCCCCCTCCATAGCTGGATGGAGCCAGGCCACGTGCTCTCCCTACCACTGCAGTTGCACTGGGGCCAGGCTATGGCATGAAAGAACAGGTCAGGCACTGTTTAGAAAAGTTGGGCTTATAAAAGTCCATGGGACTGAAAGGGATGCACCAGAGGGTGCTGAGGTAGTCAGCTGATGTGACTGCAGAGCCTGGCCCAGTAGCATAACAAAGTGAGGTGATGGGGCACCAGCCTTAAGTGCCGACAATGGAGGGTGTATAAAAATAGCAGCAGCCAACAACACAACCATTAAGGTTTCATGAACCACTATTACACTGAAGGTACCCCTCCAAAAATGCCAGATATTTACTTATTTTTTAATTACAGAAAAATAATAGAGCAATTGTTTGGGTGCAAAGAACTTAGAGACCACAGAGGTCAGAATGTTTTAGGATCCTCTGGGTTTATCTTGTGAACCTTGTGAAACACCTAAGAGTGGTATTATTGTGCAGAATTCTTTAAATGATCTCATGGCACCCCAGAGTACCTTGGTTAAGAATTGCTGATTTAAACTTTTTTTGTAAAGAATTTTGAGCATCTTGCAATTAAATCCAAGTCAAAGATCTGCCCAAGTAAGAAAGCTCAGCATTCAGGCATGGTTAAAGCACTAAGTGCAACTTTCAAACCTGGACTGAGGCCTTGAGCTGAGTTCATATGTGACTTCCAATGAGCCGCCATATGGACATGTACCATAGTTTGCCTAAGGTCAGTGGTTCCCACACACAGGAACCTGCTTAGCAAACTTCTCTTTCTTCTTCTTAGTGCTATCACAAGAGTCACCTCACAGGCAGCACAGCCGCAACACAGGAGAGAATGAAACCAGCAGCACCTGAATCTTTATTCATCAATAACAAAAATATACCTAATTATGCTCTTACCCAAGTACCCTTATGGAGCTCAATGGAAATACACCAATGCACAGTCTGTGGAGAATCAGGCACACTGCCCCTAATGTATACAAACTTAAACTTGCATCTATGTAGAGAATTAACTGTGTGTCAATACAATAAATAAATAGGTATTAATAAATTAGTATTTTTATGTTGCCCTAAATCAATGTATCAATATTTATTTCAAAATAAAAAGTCCTGCTTTGATTTTAAGTGTCTTAAGTAACTGCTTAAGTTTGGGTGAAGACTAGTGACACTCAATTTTGAGGAGAGACACAGAGTTATTTTAAATAGTGGCCTTACAAAGCAGGTATAATACCACTTTTTTGTCTGGTGTTGGATGGCTGTCATCAGGTTTTTCTGCAGCAGCTTTGGGTCTGCTGTATAATATCAAGCTTGTTTATAATCCATTACTTGATACACACTAATCTCTGTACTTCACAAGTGATATGACTGTCCTAAATTATCTTGTTCTTTTCCTTACCAGGCTTTTAGTGTGAACTTCTCTACACATTACATTTATGCCATGATTAATGTGTTAATCATGGTGTAAATGGTTGCTACATATGCAACCAATTTAAGCTGTCAGGCACAGGGGTCAGAAATTCTCAGAGGAGCAGTTTAATTCTCTAGTGGGGGAAGCCCTTCCCCTAACTGGGAGCCTCTGATCCCCTACCCAAGCTGCTGGACACCGGGTTTTGATAACTATCTGAATGTCAACCCCTGGGTTCCAGACATGGGGCTGTTTGGCAAAAGCCAACAATCAACTGATTGTCTTCCCAGACAGCCTTGGGTGAACTGGACCTGGGGCTGTCTGACCCAGGGCTGACAATCACTTGATTCTCAGCTCTAGCCCCACACCAGTGAAATGAACTGGTTCACTACAGGACTGATCAGCTGATTGTCAGCCCCAGCCCAACTTGCTGGTGCAGGGAAAGCCCAGCAACCAGCAAGTAATAATGGTAAATTGGGATCTGATCCCCAATCCCAAAATCATGCCTCCTGCCATGCATGTATGGCATAGCAGGAGGTGTAATTGTTGGGAGCAGGGATGGGGTCCATCAAGCCATTAAATGAGTGTATGCGGCATGCCACCATTTTGCCTGTCTGTTAGCTACCAGATAATTTTTCTTATATCCTGTTTTTTATTTTCATGTAAGAGTTTTACATGGGTCCTTGTTCCATCTGCTCTTTAGCCCTGCTGTGTCTGCTTCTCTCCCAGAGACCCAAGGAAGTGTTCTGGGATACCCAAAAGCTTGTTTAAGTCTCTCCAAGATATCACCCACAAGAATTCTTGCCTCTTACATATTTCCTAAACTAGGCATTTTCAGTCCCTGGCCTGTGGCCCGGTGCTGGGCCATGGCAGGTCAACTGCCAGTCCACAGCAGGGTTGGCTGCTGGACCAGAAATGGCCACAGACTGGCAAATTGTAGCGCCCCCCAGAGCTGGGCAGAGAGGCAACAGCTCCTTCTGCAGGGCCCACAGCAGCACAGGATTTGGCCCACCCTCCCCGCCCAGGGGTTGGGGATATCCTTACCTGGCTGCTGGCCAGAAATTCCAGCCGCAGTCGGCTGTGACTCCTGGGCCATGTTTTGCATAAAAACTTTGAGGACCCTGTCATAGACCATTGCAACTACAATATCATGTCACCACTAGCCTTCAGTAAAGCATTTGATGCAGTGCTAATTTGGAAAATTATTGAACTAGAAGGAAGGGAGATTACTACAAGAGTTGTGGCGTGAGTAAGGCAATGGCAGAAGGGAGGATGAGAGTAGGCTGTGTATTTCATCACTGAGGAACCACTAAGGGGAAGAGAGGTTGCTGCTCAAGGATTTGTCTTGGAACTGATTTTATTAAATATTTTCATCAGTGATCCTGTCACAACAAATTGGAGTGCGATAAGGAAATTTGCTGATGGCACACATCTGGGAGATATTTTTAATTCACTTTCTTCAGAAAGATGTATGTAAATCAGTACAATTGGATTGGATTGGAATAACATAAATGAAAACCTGGATGACTTGTAGTAGCCATGTGTCCATCTCACAAGACAATAAAATTGTGCTGAGTGAGACAGCTCACTGAACATGAAAGATGAAGCAAAGCTGGAGTGACCTCTCCAGGATGTAAAAGTCTAGGCAACGTAGACAGAGACACCAAGTTGCACACACACTAGCATCTTCCTTTCAGCCTTGCTGCTTTACTCCAAATGAAAGGCAGGTGCCAGTATGTTTGGAACCATCTTGGCTGCAGGAGTTTCGAGAACGCAGGAGATAATCCATTTGTCCATCTATCAGGTCTCCACTCCTAGACTTGCTGCCAACTCAAGTTAAAGAGCCCAATCTACCCTATTACGGAGTAGACCTTAGTTCTACAAACTATTGGCAGTATTTTCTCTGCCAGGAGTAAGACTAATACCCACGTTTAAGGTGTTCTTCTAGACATTTGCATCCTACAGGTTGCCAGGTTATTTAACTCCAAATACTGGGCAGTGGCTAGCAGTAGCAGGTAGTTCCATCTACTGTAAACTATGGTAGCAGGCAAACCTGACCTGATTTAAGGACTGACTTTAAGGACTGGAGTAATGGAAATAAGAGGAAATGTAATTGAACAAAGTTCTCCCAGGGACTGATAACAAGAATCTTGTCCAAAAATCTTGTCATAGAAAGATTACTTGTCCTCTGGAAATGACAGGGGAGGAAGTAAGACCTGGGTGTATTAGTTGATCATTGTATGACTGTGAGACACCAGTGTAATGTGCTCATGAAAAAAGCACATGCAGTCCCCGGGTACATTTGGTGAGCTATTTCCTAGAGAGTTAGAGAAGTATTAATGCCTTTGCAGAAGACGTGATGAGGTCTCATCTTAGCTGTTGTATGCAGCTCTGTTCACTAATGATCCAACTAGAGGCGCTGACAGAAATGACATTTGTCACATGATTGGCCCTTTGAAAGTGCTCTACAGCCATGCCTTGATAGAAGAGAATGGCTGCAGAACACTTTAAAAGTACCCAGTCATGTGACAAATTAGCCCTCATGTAATGAGGGTTCAGATGAAGGTGCTCCAAAGAAGATTGCCTTCATCAATTTCTGGCTGATTGGGGCTGGGCTGATGCCGCCCAGCCCCACCTCTAGTGCTATCTGCAGGATGAAAAGGGAGGGGAGGGAGCTCAGGCTGCGGTTTGCCCAGCCTGCACTGGAGGGGAGGTGGGTACATTGGAGCCCCTTCCCTTCTCCCTGCTCCCATCCTGGAGATCGCACCAGAGAAGTTTGGGTGGTGGGGCCTCAGACAGGCAGCTCCTTCTAGATGGGATCAAGCTTCACTTCAGAACCACACCCCACCCAACCCAGCAGTGAATGTCTCTTGTGTTTGGGGCGGGGGGGGGGGCAGGGAGGTTGCTGTAAATGATTGCACTTTCTGTGAAGCAGCATGAGTTACACTGGGGATTTGCATGTCTGTCAGTGCCCTAAAAGACCATGGGTTGCTTAGCTTAGCAAAATGAAGGTAGAGAAAGGGATGCGATTGCTTTTTATAAGTTAAATTGAGTTGGGTTGTAAACACCAGACAGAGAGAAGACACTTTGAAACAAAAGGACAAAGTACAAATAGCTGTAGGTAGTTTTTGTATCTTTATGGCTTGTGTAGTCCTTGAAGCTCTACCGTAAACTATGTTATACACATTCTTGTTGAATGTCTTCTCATAAACATACAGTAGTTCTCAGAGATTTTGTAATTACTTGCAAATGTAAGTGGCATTAGGTCACACAGCTTACCTCCAAACGAAGAAACACAGCTGGCCTTCTAAAACCATGCCAAATTAATAAATGCTCGTACTGTGGTGAAAAGACCTTTTTATAAGCATTGCTTGGTCTACCAGAATTCAGATTAACTTGGAAATATGCTCAGTATATAGACAATCTTAACTTCAAAGACAGCTGTAATCATCTCTTTCAAAAACTTTCAAATCATCATTTGTATCACTTTGTGTTAGATCCATAAAATCTTAACCAGAGAAGCAAGACTTTTTCTATGTGATTTATCATTTGACTGTATTTGTATCATGCATACATAATCTATGTATATGTGTGTGTGTTTGTGTGTGTACAGATCAAGGATACAAAGTCTGTATAAAAAATGGTAAATGAAAAAGCAATTGATTTACCATTAAAAATATATTTGTCTTTGTCATTGGCAACCCCCACTGTTACCCAAGTGTGTTCCTAAATAAATTTCTAGCATTTCCCCCCTCCGTCTTTTAAATCTATTTACTTGGACTTCTATGCTGGGCTAAACAGTGGTGTCTGAGCATCTCATAACTTTTTTTTAGCCACAGTAGATCATTTTCTCTTGCATTGTGGCCTAGTAAATATGGGGAGAATGTTTTTCCTTCTTTCTTTCCCTCATGTGCCTTCTTATTGTATTGTTATACCTGTATGAAAATTAAATCAGACAAGTAAGTGTTGCACTTTATTTTGAGGGTGGCAGATTTGTGAATTTCTTGCTCTTCGGCTCACTTCAGGGAAATTTATCTCTTTTTTTGAGTTTCATCTTTGGTAGGATTGAGAGTTTCATTAGTTCCTAAATAACATAACTGTTGTAGGAGATCATTAGTGTGGCAAAAGAGAGAGCACGTAAAGCAGCTTGAGCCATACCAGGAACTTTTTGTTTAAGATATACCCTGCCCTCCATTAACGCTGACCTCGTGAAGGAACACCTTGAGAAGCTGGATACCTTCAAGTCAGCCGGCCCTGACAATCTACGCCCCAGGGTACTCAAGGAGCTGGCGAGCATCATAGCCCAGCCTCTGGCACGGATCTTGAAAACTCCTGGCGCTCTGGTGTAGTGCCCGAAGACTGGAAGAAGGCCAATGTGGTGCCAACTTCAAGAAAGGGAGGAAAGTGGATCCAGCTAACTACAGGCCCATTAGCCTGACCTCTATTCTGGGGAAGATCTTAGAAAAGTTTATTAAGGAGGCCATCCTTGATGGACTGGCTGACACCAACATCCTAAGGGATAGCCAGCACGGGTTTGTTGTGGGTAGGTCTTGCTTGACCCAATCTCATTTCCTTTTACGATCAGGTGACCTATCACCTGGACAAGGGAGAAGAGATTGATGTCATATATCTTGACTTCAAAAAAGCCTTCGATCTGGTATCCCATGATCACCTCTTTGTGAAACTGGCCAGTTGTGGCCTTGGGTCCACCATGATCCGTTGGCTGGGAAATTGGCTCTGTGGTCAGACCCAGAGGTTTGTAATTGATGGCAGTCACTCATCATGGTGTCTTGTGACCAGTGGGGTCCCCCAAGGCTCTGTCCTTGGACCCATATTGTTTAACATCTTCGTTAATGACATGGACATTGGAGTCGGAAGCGGACTGGCCAGGTTTGCTGATGATACCAAACTTTGGGGCAAAGCGTCCATACCTGAAGACCGGAAGATGATCCAGGCTGACCTGACAGGCTCAGCAGATGGGCGGATGAGAATCTGATGGTGTTTCACACCGAAAAATGCAAGGTTTTCCACCTTGGGAAGAAAAACCTGCAGCATCCTTATAGGCTCGGCAGTGCTACGCTGGCTAGCACTACGGAAGAAAGAGACTTGGGGGTCATCATTGACCACAAGATGAACATGAGCCCGCAATGCGATGCTGTAAAGGAACCAAAATGCTGGCGTGCATCCATAGATGCTTCTCAAGCAAATCCTGGGACGTCATGCTCCCCTTGTACTTTGCCTTGGTGAGGCCGCAGCTGGAGTACTGCATCCAGTTTTGGGCTCCACAATTCAAAAAGGATGTGGAGAAGCTTGAGAGAGTCCAGAGGAGAGCCACGCGCATGATCAGAGGTCAGGAAAACAGACCTTATGACAATAGGCTGAGAACCATGATGCTCTTTAGCCTAGAAAAGTGCAGGCTCAGGGGTGATCTGTTGGACACCTATAAGTTTGTCAGGGGTGACCACCAGTATCTGGGGGAACATTTGTTCACCAGAGCTCCCCAAGGGATGATGAAGTCAAACGGTCATAAACTACTACTACTGCAAGACTGTTTCAGGCTGGGCATAAGGAGGAATTTCTTTACTGTCCGAGCCCCCAAGGTCTGGAGCAGCCTGCCTTTGGAGATGGTTCAAGCACCGAAATTGAACAACCTCAAGAGTAAATTGGATGTTTATCTCACTGGGATCCTATGACCCCAGCTAACTTCCTGCCCTCCAGGCGCGGGGCTGGACTCGATGATCTTCCGAGGTCCCTTCCAGCCCTAATGTCTATGAAAACTACTCAGGTTAGACTAACCTGCAAAGATTGAATCAATTCAGGCTCTGACTTTTTGAATGTCTGTCCCTAGCCATAAGTATGTCCACACCTAGAACTTTTAAGGAATATTTGTACTTGTATAATTTTGAGGTATGTAAGCACTTGGATTTTTGCATGGCTGAAAAGTGTCAGAAGTCCAGACAAATGAGTGAAGTTTCCAAGCTATGTACTGGGTAGTGGGGAGCTTCTTTGTAACAAACACACAACAGCTAGATTCTGACTCGCTCCTTTTTAAAAAGGGTCTCAAGCCAAAGAATTTATCTGACCCCCAAATTCCTTTAAATTGGGTTAATAATGCCAATGTATTTCTTTAAAAATGTTTTGGTAGATAGTGTAGTTTTAATCACAAATATCTAAAAACCAAAAAATAAAAATATAAACATTGCAAAATATGACAGTGCAGAGTTCTCATATGATGACTCAGACAGCTGTAACTTGCCCACTTCCTGGCCCACTGCTCTCAATTATAACACAACTGAATGTATCTACACACCATGCATCTGAACATATTGCTTTCATGTGGTCGGAGGTGCTATGTAAATACCAAATACTTGTAATTACTATATAAAACAGACTTCATATGCATTTTCCTTACAAACTACATAAAAGATGTAGGTTCATGGCTTGCAAAACCCCTTTTTATTTAGTACCAGAATAAATTGTAGCTGGCTTAGTACTAGCCAGGCTTACATGGCACTTTAATTTTCAAAGTGCCAGCACACAAACATTAACCAATCCTCCTCGCAGCAGGTAAGTAGTATTTCCATTTTAAAGATGTGCAATTGATACACCAAGAGATAGTGACTTGACAATGGCAATACAAGAAGTCAGAAGCAGAGCCAAAATTACAACTTCCTGAGCTCAGACATTTAAACCATACTCTTCTCTTTTCAATTTAATTACAATGATATTTGATGTCTTTTATAAATCCCAATACTTTTCTTTCCCTTAGAGCCAAGCCTTGCTTTGAAGGTTTTAGCTCTTTTAATTGTAAGTTCCACACAATCTCTTCCAACTCATGAAGTGCTTTATCTTAGTAAAAAATGGTTAATATTGAGCTTATTAATTTAATGCCTCAGCATAACTGGTAACAAAGTACACAAGGATCTTTTCTGGAAAAAGAATCTGGAGTTACTTTCATAAAATTATTTGACAGATTTCATCAGGACATCCAGTCATTCACATATTCACAACAGCAACCCTCCAGCCAGACAGTTACCTGGCCTCCAACAGCAGAACTGCCCTGTTTATATGGGCAGCCCCAAATCCAAAATGGCTGCCTTCATCAGGCATCTGGCAGCTGCCAGCTCCAGGCCCTTAAAGTGGCAGGCACAAACAGTGCCCTGCCACAAAGGCCTTAAGCAATCCATTTCTAAGCACTTGGAAGAGGAAAAAGTGATTAGGATCAGTCGGCATGGATTCACCAAGGGCAAGGCATACCTGACCAACCTGATTGCCTTCTATGGTGAGATGACTGGCTCTGTGTATGTGATATACTTTGACTTCAGCAAGACGTTTGATGTGGTCTCCCACAATATTCTTGCAAGCAAGCTACGGAAGTATGGGTTGGATGAATGAACTCTAAGGTGGACGGAAAGCTGGCTTGATCATTGGGTTCAGAGGGGTGTAGTTAATGGCTTCATGTCTGGTTGGCTGCCAGTGGAGTGAAGTCCCCCAGGGGTTGATCCTGGGGCTGGTTTTGTTCAATATCTTTATCAATAACCTGGAAGATGGGATGGACTGCATCCTCAGCAAGTTTGTGGATGGCACCAAGGTGGATTCAGAGAGACCTTGATAAATTAGCGAACAAGATCAAAAGAAATCTCATGAAGTTCAATAAGGACAAGTGCAAAGTCCTGCACTTAGGATGGAACAATCCCATGCACTAGTACGGGCTGGGGACCTTCACTGGCATTCACTGGCTAAGCAGCAGCAGCTCTGAAGAAAAGGACCTGTGGCTTACTATGGACAATAAGCTGAATATGAACCAAGAGTGTCCTTGTTGTGAGGAAGGCTAACAGCATATTGAACTGTATTAGTAGGAATGTTGCTAGAAGATAGAGGGGAGTGATTCTTCCACTTTGTTCAGCACTGGTGAGGCACATGTGTGGTACTGTGTCCAGTTTTGGGCCTCCCACTACAGAAAGGATGTAGACAAAATGGAGAGAGCCCAGCAGAGGGCAATGAAAATGGTTAGGGGACTGGGGCACATGACTTCTGAGGAGAGGCTGAAGGAATTGGATTTATTTAGTCTGGAAAGGAGAAGAGCAAGGGGATCCTTAGTAGCAGTCTTCAGCTGTCTGAACAGAGGTTCCAAAGAGGATGGAGCTAAGCTGTTCTAAGTGGTGGCAGGTGAACAATGGTCTCAAGTTGCAGCAAGGGATGTTTAGCTTAGATATTAGGATGAACTTTTTCACCAGGAGAGTAGTAAAACACTGAAACAGATTACCCAGAGAAGTTGTGGAATCTCCATCCTTGGAGGCTTTTATGACCCAGCTAGACAAAGCCTTGGGTGGGTTGATATAATTAGGGACAGTCCTGCTTTGAGCAGGGAGTTGGACTAGATGACATCCTGAGGTCCCTTCCAACCCTAAATTTATATGAGTTTATGATTCCAAGTCCTAAGTCAGTGTAATAATATAGATGATGCAATATAATGATAGGCCTATGCATGGAATATAAAAATTCTTTAAATGATCAACAGAAAAAAGGGTTGATAACACAACCTAGCACAATAAAATACACTTTTCATTAAAAACAGTTCAGGGCAGATTCTACATTAAAACTGATACAAAGGTCTAATAAAAAGTAGACCATTTAGATCAAGGTTTGGCGATCAAGGACAGCATACCACACATTTGTAAATGTGTTTTACATAATTTATTGAGATTAACATAAAGTTACAGTTTTGTAGACTCTGTAGGTCTTGAGTTACACATCAGCAGTAACAGAGACACCTGTTTAAATCTTAATATATGCAAAATTGCACTTGTTACCTGTGGGTAAAAAATGTCCTTTCAGTACAAGTTAAAAAGTAATTCTTGTTTCTTTAGCTGCATTGATTTACAGTTAATTGATTGCTGTTAAAAGAGCTTTTTATTTAAAGAAAATCTATTTTCTATTGTTTGGTCATTTTATTGATGTTACGATAACTGATGTACTGTTGCAACATCTCACTATGCTAGTCTTGCTAGGACCATGAGCCTGTGAATATTTTTATACAGATATAAAACTTTACTCAAATGAACAAGCCTATTGCGAGTTTTCGTGCAAACACAGCTATGCTTCTGCTCAGGTTTAGGTCCTAGATTTGACTTTGAAGAAGTTTTTGTGATGTAGGTATCAAGCCAGAAGTCTACCAGCTGCTGTTTTAAAGATGTAAGATTATCTTTTCCTGTATAGAAAATTTTTTATTATGTTCAGTAACAACTTTGAATTTCAGAGTGACAGTTATCTGATGTATCATTAAAAATAAAATGTTGTTTGTATTGTTTACTTTCACTTGAATGACTAGCCAAAGTTTGGGGCCCTATGAGGTGTTTCCAGTTGGAAGGGAAACTGAGGGTGGTATCTTTGGTACAAGCCTATACATTTACAAGAATGTTCACATTTCTGTTTCCCTTAATGCGAGAGTTGTTGAACAACAGGGGAGAAGTATTTTTTTGGCTCCTGTTATGTGCCCTCTTCTTCTGGAACTCAGCCAAAAAGCATACACTTGATAACTCTCTCTTGTATATTCTCAGGGCAACATATGATGTTTTCCTTTCTTCTCTCACACACACATTTTTATGAAAACCCAAACCCAGCTAACCTCTTCAGCCATGTAGTTCAAATTCCTGAACAGCCCACATGTGCCTTTGTCAGAATTACAGTTACGGTTTCAAAAAAATGCTTTTGGGTGCAGACACACAAGACATTTGCTGTGGAGCTGCATAATTAGCTCCACAGTAAAGTCTTAACAATGACATGTGTGGCCCTATTAGGCCACAGGAAACTAATTAACTCTTTTGCAGGTTACTGCTCGTAAATACAGGTACTATCCTGTGGCAGCGTTCTTTAGTGGGCAGAAATGCACGTGTAGATGCTGAGAAGGCTGGTTGGAGCCTGAGGGTGCTTTAGTGCAGGACTGCCTGCTAGCTAGCCCCACACTGAAGCGCTCTCATAACCTAGCCAGCCTCTTTGCAGCACATTGAGCCAGGTTGGAGTAGCCCCTTGCTGGCAGGTTGACCCCTGAGATCCCTTGCCAGCCCAGGCTGCTTTGACCCAGCTCAGTGTGCTGCTGTACTGAGCACATGTGAAGGTGCAGCACTCAGGAACAGTAAACTCTGGTGCAGTATGTGCCAGAGTTGATTAATTTGTATTCATTTCATGTGTAGATGTGCCCAGTATGTTTCTTGCAGTTCTTTGCAATGAAGGGCAGTGGTTACTTGTACCAGTTGCACATTTTGTCTAATCCACAACAATATTAAATTTTAAATACTTATCTTTGTTATTTCCCTCTTTAAGAAAGTCAGTTATATATCTTTCAAAATCAGCTGCTGTTAAAAAGAGACTAACCATAGCAACTGGGTTTCAATACATGGGATTTTGTCAGCCTGTGGACAGGACTGTGCTTATAGAAGATAAAGTTTTAGAGTCTGAGTTTGGAATTGTTGAGTGGTACATAAGGGCCTGATCCTGCAGACATGGGTAGGTCCATGGAAACAATTTGTATGAAGTTACTCTTGTACAAAAATATTTGGAGGACTGGGCCTTACCCTGGAATGCTATGCTATTTATGTTGGCTTGATGACTTGCACATAAGTGGTCTGGGCATTTTCCTGGAGACTTACTGCAAATACAAGGGTTGGGTTTCAGTTGAGAGTCTGGGTAAAGAAAAAGATAGGCAGAGAAACGTGTCCAGAAAATAGAGGAAAAGGAAGCAGACAGCAAGAGAAGCAATGAAAAGCATCACCTTGAGAAGAATCAGAGGTAGACATCAGATTCTTCTGCTAATTAAAACACTGGGGCAAGGCTCTGAATATCGGCTACTTGCTTGAGCCACAGAACAACATCTATAAAAATGTTTTTATATTCTGGCCTTTGAGAAACAAATACTGTATCCATTAGTCCTTTACTCATCTGTTAGGTAAGTTTTAAAAGAGTAACATGGACATGTGCTGCTGTGCATGTGCCATTGTAAATTAAATATTGGAAACAATGCTGTATTGAAACACAAAAGGTTCTGCTTTATTTTAAATACTTACATGCAATTACTTCTGAAGTTAGTGAGAATTTGTGTAAGCAGAATTTACTTAAATAGTTTGCAAGGAATTTTCTATTAACAGAGAGAAGCCAATGCAAGAATATTGCTTCCATTACTCTTATAAAGTTCTTTATGAGACATGAAAAGATACGGAAGATTTTGTAAGCATTTCATTCAACTGACACTTCCCTCCTTGGACTGGGTAATCAGGTTTTGTTTAAGTGGGTAAACAGTTGAATAGTTTTCCCAGTTTGCCACCCTCACCAAGTACATATACCCCAACTTCCAAGAATTTTGCATAGACTAAGGGGGGGTATTGAACATTGTCAAAATATGCTCAATAATGTATATGCTAGTAAATTGCTGCAAATTGAGGGTAATTATTATCCCAAGATGATAAAACCCTTGTGGGATTATCTGAAGGGGAAATCGCTTGCTGCAGGTTGTCTGGAATGTAATCCTTTTCCAATTCTGAATGCCATTGTTTTACATTCATCTTAAAACAGAAAACGCTACCAAAGCTATAAGGTGGGTGTGTCATTTCAGACAAAATGTAGTTGGACTGATGATGCCTAGGTGCTGGTCAGCATGCAAGGACATGTAACATGAAGACACAGGTTAACCCTTCCCTGGCCCTGCAGCTACTGTCAAATTCAAGGCTTTGGCTCCTTGCTTGCCATATAAAATTGCAGTGATTATAGGGCCCGGGAAGGGTTAACCTGGCCCTTGGTTGTTATACCCCCTCTTGAGGCAGTGTCCACAGACAGACATTTAGGGACCACAGCCAGAGACTCAAGGACTTGAGGTCCCCTTCCTCCATTCTGGTGCAAACTCTTATCAGGTATACCTTGGGGGGGGAAGGGAAGGAGGAGGATGGAGGGGAACAGCACGATCAGGGGGTGGAGGTATGAGTTTAACTTATGACATGCCTATCAGAAAACTTGGCCACCACTGTCCTAGACTCTCTCAACTGTGATGGCTTTCACAAAATGCACCAATTTCTCACTACCTCATTAGACACGCTAAAATGCCGAACAAAATTACAACTCACTATATCGCTGTATCTGTAGAGAAGAGAGCTAATGCGCTAATAAAATTTTTTACTTATAAAGCTGATTAGTTTGTACATAGTGCCAAAAACCTACTATTATGGAAACCTTTGTGGTCTTATGCAGTTAAAAGTGTTGACCTGCTGTAGACCAACAAATAGGACCTTGGCCCAGACATTTATACCTCCATAGATAAGCGATATGGGCTCCTCAGGAGCACAAAGCTCAGGGTCCTTTGCTGTTTTCTTGTGATTAGATAGATTCTAGCATTCTGTGCTCCTATTATTATCTGCTTCAAGTACTGTGGGAGTAAAAGAAACAGAACTAGGGAGTTATCCTCTCTAATGCATTTCTTACAGAATTTTGCTTGAGGTTCTCCAGTTCTGAGGCTACATCTGCTGTTATGATCTCAGTTACTTATTGAAGTCCTTCCCCATCTGAGAAGATTCCACAGATGATATTTTAAGGAATTCTGATGCTTCAGGATCATGCAGCTGATCTCTGTGATGGATGTGATGTCCCGTGTGTGAGGTTTAAATGTAAAAATTCTGATTGGGCTAAGGGAAGGCAGTTGTTACTCTATTTGGTAAGGAGGATGTTTTGATTTTGCAAAGTTGTTTTACATTTCAGAATAGGAACCTATTGCAACTCCTGTAGTTAAATGTAGTAATGTTCAATGAATGTTCTGGTCAGAGTACTTAATCTGCCTTTCCAAATTTACTTGAAGAATCACCCAGAATTTGTTTCCCTTCCAGCTAGGCAATCAGTTCCCTTTTTACAGACCGTGAAGGCCAACCCAGTTCTACTGAAAGAGGCAGCTTGATAATCATTCCATCCCAAAGCATCTTTCACATTATGATCATCCATGTGTGAATTGCTGTGAAGGTCAAGAGGCAACCTGGTACTTAAGTTATAGGATTTAATTTCTGTTCTAATGGTAAGTTAAAATAAACAGGACCAAACAAAATTAAATAAAAACTTCAGGTTTGTCTAATATTTTCAGAACACCAATATCTGATGTCAGAATTTGGACTAAGTAATCTTCCTTCAATTGGAAGGGATCTTTCTTACCAGTCAGCATACATGTGTTGGGCAAAAGAATAAATGTTTGACTGTGGGACTCAGAAGTATTTTTCAGTTGCAGAACTGAATAGCAAATGTAATCCACACCAGTGAGATATCTAATGCAATTCTAAGGTACAGTGAAAATTTCTGTGAATTTCATATTTTACAAGTGGGCTTATTGCTGTTTGGGACATAAACCAATGCCCTATTCACTTGCCAGACACGGTTCTTTGGGTAAATCTGATAACTTCTATTAGACCAACTAAAATATTTGGAAAAATTCTTCTTTGCTAGCTTTCAGGTACAAACACCCTTCTTCAGGCAGAGGAAGCATCTGCAGTTGTTTGGTGCTCTTCCTGGATGATTTAGTTGGTCTAATAAAATATATTGGATTTAACCAAAGGACCTTGTCTGCCTATGTCTTTAAACCAACATGGCTACAACCAACTATTCACTTGGCCCCTATTCACTTGGCAGATTATGGCAGTTCCGAAAATGTACCTTCTTGGCAGGTTGGTAGTGATTTTATCAATCTAAATATGACAGGCACTGTGAGAAATTTGCTGGGTTTTTTATTGTTTTTGAAAGCATGAACATTCTGTCCTGCTTTATTTTTAATGTGGAAAGCATTTGCCTCCAGAAGATAAATCTCTTATAGAAATGCAATTTGCACACCTTCTTCCTCTCCATGAAAGCAGACATTCATTTGCCAGGGCAACTAAGATACTTTACATATGTTCAAAGTATAGCTGGCTTAGTCTAATGAAATAAATATATGTCTAATAAAATAATAACAAATCCTGGATTAGGCTTGTTGTGGGCTGGATCTGGCCTGGGGCCTGGGGCAGCGGCAGTGGCAGTGGCAGTAGCTACAACAGCAAGTAGTGGTGGCAACAACTACAATGATCACAGCATCATTGGTGTAAGTGTAAGGTGTAGGTGAAGGTGTAAGTGGCCACGGGCAAGTGGGCTGCAGAGTGACTGAGGGCTGTATTGCAAAGCCTTCCCCTCTTCACTGTTGACGGTCATGTCCACTGGGGCCCTGGATTCAGTGGCAGGCCACAGCCATCACTAGCTAAATCCCCAAATCCAGGGGCCCACTAGTACCCCAGCGGATAGGGTGGAGCAGTTCCACAGGCCAGATCTGACCTGCAGGCCATGTGTTTGATATCTCTGATTTAGACAATGTAGATTCTGCCTCCAGCAAAATTTATAGTCAACACAGTATCAAAAACATTTATATCTGAGCATATAGAACACCATCGCTACTTGCATTAATGACTTTGAGGTAAATGTCATGACTTTTTTAAACTGATGACTCCTCGAGAAAAATAACATTGCAATAGTCGGTATTTGCTGCTAAATTCCATGTTGAGTTTTCTCTCTCTTTTAGACTTATTCAGTATAAAATAGGTGAATTCTGAGACAAGTTTTTCCAATATAATTTCAATGTATGTGCGTAATAAACAAGTTGAATAAGCTGCATTTGTTTAGTGAAATGTTAAATTTCTATCTTGCCACATGATAAACAGTGAGCCATGTGAAAAAGATTATTTTAATGGTCATAACTTAGAAAGAAAAGATTACAAAGGATTTTCCAAATATATACAACAAATATTATCTTCTATAAATTAGGTGTATTTTCAGTTGTTCCTTTTTTTTGCATCCTTGTGACAAGATATTTAGCAGATTCATTGGAATCTGACAGAGCCATGCTGGGAGTGCTTCTTCTATGGCCTCAAACTTGGGATCTCTGGGCTGTCAACTATATGCCTTAGTACCTGTGCCACCTGAGCCTGGGATAGCTATAAGCTTCCCTTTTGGGCTTGCCTGCTGAGGGAGAAATGATCCCTCCTGGAATTCTGGAAAGCAAAGCATGGTACTGCCCCTCCATGGGACAGCCTCAGGTATAATCTGGTCCACAACTCCAGTGCATTTTGACAGATGTGGCATAACAATTTCTTGACCAGGGTATTCTAGGTACCTGAAATTTTTATTTTATTTTGTTTGGTTCTATTTATTAAAAGCTTCCCATTAAAATGATTGTCTCTTAGAACTTATAAAAAATCTTACTGAAATAAAACAGAGGATGCTCATATACTGTATCTGGATCTCTAAAAAGTAGGGCATTTCTATATTGAATGGCTATTTCACTCTAGGGTTTATCTGGGTGACAGGTACTACTCAGGGAAAGAAAGCGAAGGCAGGACACTGAGATCTCCAAACTTCAGTTGGAATGAATGGATGGTACATATTGGATAGCGCACCTGAGCTCTGGTCCAAGAGTTGAAGTACTAAGAGATTATACTCTGGGACAGGCAAGGACATGAAGTCCAACCCCTGAAGTAAAACCAGAAACAAGGGGTATAGTTGACTCAGTAACCAAGATGTTTATCAAGAACATGTTTCAGCCATATGTAAGCACGCTGCTTCCTTTTCCTTTCTTAAAGTAAGTTCTTCTCCTTTAAATGAAGGTGAATGATTGCACATGAGAACTACTCCGTAGTATTTGTTTATGTCCGCAGTCAAACTCTAGAGCTTAGTGAACTCTTTAATTTTGTGATAATGAGATGAGCAGGTGATTACACACACGCAAGAATGCCGAGGTTTGACTTGTACTGGTCAAACTGGTAAACCCTCTTTAAGAAATTGACCTGTAGGTGTGCATCTGGCTTTTTTTTATGAGATAATGAATTTATTTTTCATTTTCTGAATTGTCTTAGGGAAGCTTAAATCATATTTTTAGCAGTATCCATGGTTTGAGTCTGTCAAATCAAGTTGATATTGAAAAGCTGGGAAAAGGAACTGGAAAGAAAGGACTTTTTAATTGTAATTTATGGTGTTAATGTTTTGATTTTAATAGATTGTAACTTTGTCTGACTTTACACGTGACTAGTACAATGGCTGGATTTTAAACACTAGTACGATGGCTGGATTTTAAAAACATGCTCAATTTTTGAGAGAGATGGTGTAGGTCAGTAATACCCTCATTTTAAGTGTAGGAATCTCTCAAACTGGTAGAATTTTTACCATTTTAGATGTAAAAAGCTTTTTTTAGTGTAAGTGCCTAGCCTGCTCTATATATAGTAGATGGAAGTTGGAAGGCTGTATGACTAGTATGGAGAGGGGGAAGACAGACTGGAAACATGTGATAGGCCTGGTGGGGATGATCCTTTGGTGTAAAAGCACTCAGTTGACTAGCTGTTAATTATACTTATTCATGTAACTGGCTGCAACTTAATGATCAGAGACAATGCAAAGTTAAAAGAACTGGAGGGGAACAATGGATTTTTAAAAAATAAAAATTCTTTTTTTGTAAATCAACAAAGGATCCTGAACAGTCTTTTTATAATATAAAATATAATAATTAACTCTTCTGAAACACTTGGAAATCCTTTGATTAGGCTACCTATAGGAGTGTAAACTATTATTATTTATTTAAGACCTCTCACATTTCTACTCACTTCTTCTCTTACTCCTCCTCCCCTTCACTTGTGTGTTGGAAAGATCCTATTTACATTCATTAATATGTGGGCAAATTTCAGAGAGGAAGGCAATTGGAAGATCTGGAATAGAAACAAGAAGGGATAGAAGAATAAATATCTCCAGCTTATTCAGGATTCTAGAAAGAATTGTCTTATGCAATGTAAAAAATAGATGCATCATTGACAATATGGAGTAAAATAGATTAAAATTTGGTATTGTGTCTTTACTAAAAAGAGTCTTATATGATGTTGGTGTTAATGTAGATTATACCCAAACACATCCTAAAGTATACAGGAATGTAGAATTTCACACATAATTTTAGTCTAATACAGTTATATCCTGGGCTTTCCATTTTTAATAGAATACACTGTTTAATTGTTTTCATTTAAATACAGAGTACCTCTTGATGACAATGGTACTTCTATCCTGAGAACTACATTTTCTGAGGTGGGACGGAAGGTGGCAGTAGGATCTGTCCCTGTTATACAGCATGGTCCATATTGCAATCAGCACAAATTCTAATATAATGAAAGCCTTAGTCTGTCTGTCTCTCTGTCTGTAATGCTTTATTCGCACTCTGATTGGTTGTCTCAGCAGCCAATCACAATCCTGACTGAAACAGCCAATCAGAGTGCTCCAAGAGTGTTCCAGACAGGAAGTTGTGGCGGTGGTGTGGCAGAGCACTGCCATGACAGCAGGGATGGAGGGAATGGAGTTGGGGGGAGGGGGGAGGCCAGTGCTGCTGGCCTTGCTCCCCCTAGCCCTGCTTCCTGGAGGTGGTGGTGGAATGGGGTGCTGGCTGTGGGGGGACGGCAGGGCATGCTTCCTTCCCACCCCTGCTTCTGGGAGGTGGCAGCAGCATGGGGTTGTGGGTAGTGGATGGTAACGATGTGTAAGGGGTGCACAGGTGTACATGTGCACCCCCTGAGGGTGCTGCTACACCCTCTGACAGCCAGTGCTCCCTGCTTAGGCAACGAGTGGGGGGCCAGGCGGGAGTGCCCTGCAAGTGGTGGCTGGGGAGTGGGAGCACAGGATGAACCATCACAGCCACTTCTGAGAGTGCCCTGGCCACTTTTGGAAGTGCTGCGGCTGCTTCCTGGTCAGCCATGGAGGGACATGAAGGGGCTCCCCCCAGTCAGCAAGACTGGCCATGGGGAAACCCCTAGGTTGCTGGTGGGGCACATGCCCTCCCAACTAAGGTGGCACCAGTTGCCCATGGTGGTGGCACTCCGTCCCCACCTGCCCCACCAATCATTCCTGACGGGCAATTGGCTAGTCTTGTATATAAAGCCTGGGGTAGATCCAGAGGATATATGATTATTGCAGTTGCACCCTATTCAGACCATGCCATTGAACAGCAGCCAGGGATGTTTAAGTCCCCAAATCAGGTAAGAATTTCCCCTTCACTATGCTGAGTGGCACGTCCCTTCTGTATCCATTCCCTCTCTCACCTGCCCACTACCCCTGTCCCTCACTGACCTGAGGGTAGGGGAAACTCCACAGATGCTCCTGCTTCTCCCTAGCTAGGCTGCATGGGGACTCAGGGACCATGGCAACAGCAGCAGTGTTTGCATGTGCCTTACCAACCTGGGAGCAGGCTCAGAGAGGGAGAACCCATCTGCCACCACCATCCCTGCTGCTGTCCTTGTCTGAGCTTCCTATACAGCCCAGCTGGGATGGGGCAGGAGCAGCTGTGGAGCTTCTCCTGTCCTTCAGTCAGCCAGGGACAGTAGCAGTGCAGGGAAGAGAAGAAGGACAGTGAGAGAAGGGATATGCTACTGAGCATGGAGAGGCAGGGCAGGGAGTCAGGATTCTTACCCTATTTGGGAACTTAAGAGCTGCCTATAGATGTGCTCGTTCACATTCTAATTAGAAAGCTCCAATGTCACTTTGCCTTCATGTGTATTAAGCCCCCCACATTTCAACATGTCCACAGGGGAGCTTTAACTAAACTGTGTCAAATGAGCTTTAGTTAAAGCACCCTTGTGGCCATTTTAAAACACAGGGGGGCTTCATACACATGATGGCGAGCTGGTTTAGTTAAAGCAGGTATCTGGTAACCACTTTAATTAAGATGCACCCTGCCACCTCCAAGCACATGTACAGGCAGCCAAAATGTCCCTGGCTACTGTTCCCATGGTGGTCTGCCCACCCCAGTGGAAGGGGTATAGCCTGAAAGTAGGTGGTGCAGCTACCCCTGCAGTTCCAGTTGCTGCTCCTTCCCCAGTCCCCACCCTCTTTACAAAATGCTGAATCTGCCTATGCTTATAGCCAATGCACCCTCTTTACAAAATGCTGAATCTGCCTATGCTTATAGTGTGTTTGTAGATACCTGAAAGAATACATCAAAATACAACAATTTAACTATATTTATCCAATTTCCAAACATAGATCAGCAGCCAGATTTTGCCAGGATATGTTTCAACGGACATTGTAGGTTCCAGAGTCCCTGAATGCATCTGATGAAGTAGGTTATACCCTATGAAAGCTCATGACTTTCTGAATGAGTTAGTCTATAAGGTGCCACCTGTTCTGCTTTCTGCCTTCCTTCATATAGTGAATGTATTTTTTTCTGATTAGGCCATTAACAGTTAAGTGATATATTGTAAGAGAGGTGATTTTCGCTCTTTTTTGAGCTAAATGTGTTGATGAGGAATGTCACGTCTGTTAGGATAGTGTCTATTAATACTACCACTGTGACCTTACATATTAAGATTGACGAGTAAATGCCATGTGTTTTTTAATGATATTTTTAGTACATACAGGATATGCATTAAATATTTCTTAGGGTTAAAATTAATTTAGGTTCATAGTTATGGTAGGAGATAGTTTTAGTGTTGTTTTACTGAATTTTAACTTAATATGAGCTATGTTTTTCTCCCTAATGATTTATGCTTAGAAATGGATATTGTTCCATGGAGACTTATGGGGTTTGTCCCAAGAAATGTGTACATGCATTTGCAGCACCTCAAACCCCTTTTGAGGCATCACAGACCGCACATAGCACATGTGCACCTGTTCACTGTACTACTGATTTTCAGTGCAGAAGTTTTGTTTGACACTGGTAGATCTTGATGTAAAAAAAGTAACCTGCTGCTAAAAAAAGCAGCGTGGTGAATGCAGCAGCAGCGTACACTACTAGAAACAGAGCCTGGCTGGCCAGAGTCATGCTCTGGCTGCTGACCAGGTGCTGAGTGGCTGACCCCTTGCTGCTGCTGCCCCAAGAGGCCCCCAGGACCTCAGGTGAGGATGCTGGTGCTATCACAGGTGGCCCCAGCGTCCCCTACCCCACCTGGATCAATTTTCCATGTGGTGGAGTCTGCACGCAGGGGCATTCCTGGGGACAAATAGCAGCGGCACACCCTGCATGTATGCATTCATTGGAACATGCCCCATGGATTTGCATTTGTGACCTCTCAGCATTAGACATTTACATTTCAATTTTGTCTGGGGGCATCATGGTGGAGAGGTTGAGCTTGTTGTGGTATGTTTGTATGTTGGACACATTTCTTATATATGCAGTAGCTTCCTATATCATATAACAGTTATGGTATTTTGAAAGAAATCACAGTTCTCAATTTATATCTGCACTGAATTTTTGTTAAATACGTGAGATAGCAGAGGTTAATTTTCCTGCCAAATACAGTACCAAGGTATTTCAGATAGTATCTGTCTCAGTAGGGCTCTTGTAGGAAGCCATGCCTATAAAGGGAGTTTGGTTGGTTTATTAAATGTTCCCTAGCTAGGGACTTTTTCCCTACTCCTTTGATATTAAGTCATTTGCTCCTCAAAGGTGTCTGTCTCAAAGTGAGCAGCAGGTGATAAAAAAGTAAGAACAGTAACATCTCCTTCCAGGTGTCTTTCCATTCTTTATACCCCATCCCTATTTCTTATCAGTCATTGCAAGGACCTTGGACTGTAGCCTAGCTGCCTTGGGGAGAATTCCCAGCCTGTTCTCTTCTGCTGGAAGATAGTGTGAGGTTGCTCATATGACTAACAGCAACCTTGATCCCTAGCTACTGAGAGGAAACGTGAGTTGCAGCCCTTCCTGTCTTTGGGTATTACTCATGGGCCCTCAAACAGGTTTCATAATACATTTACTAGAATGGCAGGTGGCCCTCCTGAAACCACTGCCTTTCTGCCAGTGACAAACTAACCCTTCCTAAAGGTATTTTTCCTAGAAAAGTATAATATTGATGCAATAGAGTTCCCTTCCTATATGGCCACTAGGCCTATTATAGCACTGTTCTATGTATAGCAATCAGAATAAAGCACCTTGAATAGAAATCAACTATTTAGGGAGTCTTCACATACCTGTTTGAAGAATGATGGTGTGCTTGAAACATGTCCAACAACTGCCCAAACTGGGTTTGGTGAATAGCAAGCAAGAGAACAGCAAGCCATATATGCTTCCAAGTGTAACCCATTTATTTTCATTGTAGGATATCTATTACAACAGTTTCCTTTTTTTCTATACCATTTTTTATATCATAAAAATGCTTTCTTACAATAACAAGTGATGCTGTAAAAACGGCCTGGTGGATTTCCAATGTATTTTTCTCATTTATTTCCAATTCTGGTATTCTCATAATTCTCATATTTTCTTAATAAGATTTTTGTTAAAGGCCATCTCTGAAAGTTTCATCTGTAAGAACCTACCAAATTCATGGTGGAAGTGGGCTGCATAGCAATCCTTTAATCTTGCGAGTTCCCCCATGTGCCGCCCCGCTGATGGGTGGAGGGACCCCGCCACTTGCTCCTGATTGGCAGGAAGGTGTGCCATTTTTGCCTCCTGGCCAATCAGCAACAAGCAGCAGGGCCACTGTGGCCCCTCAGCCAATCAGCAATGTGTGGGGGGAGGGGGAGATATGGGGGAAGATTAAAGATTAAAGGAGCTGCTGCATGGCCCACTTCCACCATGAATTCAGTAGGTTCCTCTTCATCTGGGAAGCAAGAGCCAAGCTGAGGATTTTTTTTTCAATTTGTTCATAATCTTCCTTAGTAAGAGCTATTGGACTTTTGGTTATGCCCTTGTAGCCATGTGGAAACATTATGTTTCTACTGGGAGAACAAACTTTCCTTCAGTTTCTCCTTGGGGGAAACATGCACCCAGTGGGAGAAAATTTTTGAGGAAGAAACTCTCCTGAAAGAATGAAAGCCGGTATGCTCCCCACCCAGAATGGCCTGTTCCCAGGGGAAGTAGAGCAGTGGGGCAAAGCCGCCCCTCCCCCTATTCCTCATGCCAGGGGCTCCAGTCTGGGGAGCAGGTCAGAGGTTTGTCCATTGCTCCCCCACTCAGCTCCTGTTGCTGGGAAGAGTTGGGAAGCAGCTGCTCCTTGCCCCTCTGCCCGCTCCTCAGATTGGGTTGTAGGGTTTGCCTTGCTGCTCCATTCCTTTCTTGGACCCTTCTGGGAGGAGACTGGAACAGCCCCTGAAGCGCCTCTTCTACACCCCAGAATGAGTGGAGGGCTTTGCCTCTCCAGTCCAGGAGGAGACTGGAGCAGCCCCGGCTCCCCATGCCTTGCTGTGACTGGGATCACCCCAGCTGGGGAAGGCATGGAGAGAAGGGAAGAGTGGGCGGTTGCAGGCTTGCTCCCTCACCCAGAATGATTTCTAGCAGTAGAGGTTTCTGAGAAATTAACTCCTCTTTGAGGCCATATTCTTCCAAGTAATACTCAGTGCTACTGGTGTCAACCCAGAGCCTCCCTGGCCAGGCTGCCCCAGGATTAGCAAATAAGAACTTAGTAAATGGTTCTGTTGATGTGGTACAAAAAGCATAAGTTCTGCTTGCATCTTTGCCATGCTGCCAGGGCTAGCAGGAATGAAAAAGCAACAGCCTTATTTTAGTCAGGAAAACATGAACAAAGACATGCCACAATGCACAGAGAAGGTGATGCTTTTAGTTAAGATGCCTCTATACGGAGTCATTTTCCAGATGGACCTGAGAGCAAATGGGTCTGGACAGCAAAAATTCAAAGAGAATAATACTGCAATGTTTATGGCTTGGTCAGTACTTCCTGTGTACCTACCTCTGTATAGTAGTCAGCAGTGGTAGTGGCTCACTTTCGCACTTGTCATTTGTTTGTATAGGTCATGAATCTTTAATATCATACTGAGCTTATTCGTACCTGTTGTACTACTTGCTAGCCTTCAGGATAAAGTTACCAGGAGCACTCTTATATCTTTAAATCTCTTTTATTTGAGAGCCAGAGTAGCAATGGCCAAAATGCTAATGATCTCTGTAGCTTCTTTTTAATTGTAAACACTGGGCACTGATAAGAATGAAAACTTCATCCTTTGTTCTGAAAGGGGCTCTTACAGGTTTCCTAATTAGACCATTTTTTTAATCTGATTCTCTGTCACTTCTCTTCTGAGGCAGACAAATAGACAGTAGGATAGACGAATGGACAGATAACAGCACCATATCCCTGTCAGAACTCTATTGATCAATTTTTGGTATAAGAAGACATTTTTGGAAGACATTTATTAGAAAGATGACTAAATGACCAACGTGGCCAGCAGCTTGTCAGAGTGGAACAAATAATTCCATGTTACTCAGAATGTGGAATTAACACATTAGCAACTCTTTAATGCTGATGGGACATTTCCTAGAATATGATAAGTGTGAAACAATTTGAGGTTTTATTGCTGTTGGTTGCTTTCCACTTCTGCTGAAAAGAGCTGATTGAGATCATTAAGCTGCAGGTAGGCAGTGCCTCTAGAGTGTAAGATAGGAATGTGAGTGTGCACTGGTGACAGCAGACTTTGCTCAACACCTTCCTCTCTCCCTCTATAAATTGCAGGTTTCAGTGGATACCTGGCTGATCTGTTCTCTCTGTTGTTGGGGAAGAAAGAAGCGGTAAGTAAAAGCAACTCAGGCAAACTTTCCTTTTTAAAAACTTTGAAGTAATTTGTATGTAAGTCTCAGACTGTTTTGCAGGTCACATGAAATAGCAGCAGAGAGATAAAGAAGTGGAATTGGAATTGTACTACAAAGTATAGTCAAAGTTTTAAATATTTTGGATGGTATCTTTTTAGTTGTATTCCCTTAATTTTTTTAAAATGCCAAAATTAAAATGGATTATAAATACATACTACCGTAAATATCTTCTGCAAGGAGGATAGACTTTTTCACATAGAATTCGAAAGTAGAGCCAAGAGGTATGTTAGCAGTGGTAAAGAATCAAAAGTACAAAAACTGCCTGCAGTATCAGAAAAAGTATTTAGTGTTTTACTTTGTTTGAAAACAGAAAGTTTAATCAGAAATAATCAGTAGGATCGGATGCTGAAAAATGCCTAAGCTGCAATCAGTGAAGCATCAGCAGTCATATGTTACTACATAAAATTGTATGAAATGGCTATGTAAAACATTATTACACTAACAGGCAATTCCAAAACCAAACGTTTTTAATGTTAATTCAGTTTAATGCACTGAGGAAAGAGGAATACATTAGTCTAATAGAATTGGCTGAATTAATATGACAGAAGACAGGAATTTGACTGATATTGGAGTTTTCATTAGTGGCTTTCATTAAGTTAATAAAACTTTTCAGTGCTGTTCTGTTTCTTTTCTTGAGATCCTTTACCAAGTCCCTCAGCCTAGGTATGGGGGCAGGTATCTGTTTTGATTATATTGTTTTCTTGTGGTGAAGATGTTTTTAATCATACTGTTTGTTACATTCAAATACATTCCAGATTATTCACTGAAATCATGGTGATATGGTTCTGTTAGCTAGAGTACTGGTTGTGAATGGATAGATATTGGCAACAAGTGGATATTGTGAAGTATTTGCTTTATTTCTGCACTGGCTTAGACATTCATTTATTTACTAGTGTATGCCGTTCTTGGTTTGGTTTTGCTTTTTCGTGGTTTAGATTCAGTTCTGCGAGACAACCAGAGGTCTAAGGACTCCAATGTAAATAAAATATTTATATATTAGCAACCTTATTTAGCATTTGTCCCCTGCACTTTCCCTTCTACAGCAGAGATGTTTGATTTAAAACCCTACATCCTGGTTAAACTTGGTAACTTGATGGATGCAAATAGTCCTACTGGAGTGATGCTAGCTGAAGCAGAGAAGAAACCTGCCCTTCTTAGCACAGTTGAATCATTGCTTGTACATTATAATTATTACCTGTTCTCTCACATTTAAAGCAATAGGGTGGTAATGCTATGGATCCACGTCCTCATCTTGTGTAAACTGGTTAGTTAACTTCAGTGGTGCTATTCTAGTTTATGCTGACTAAGAACCTGGTCACTCGTGTCTATAAGATGTGAGTTTTATCTCTGGTTACGTGTTTTGAAGTTACACATATTGCATGCATCTTCAACATACATGTGGAGAAGTCCTGAGACATAACTATTCATTAAAGTATACTTGTTGAAATAGTATGAATGCAAATAGAGCCGAATATCAGATCCGCTGCAAAAAAAAACCTAACAAAAAAACCCCCAAACCCAAAAACTTTCTGAAATAAACATCTGCAGCATGGACAACAGCAACAATGCACTGCATTTTAGAGAAGTAAAAGAAGCGAGACAGTAGCCTGTTTGAAATGGATATCTTGCTTTGGAAACTGTTTGATGGGCCTGGAAAAAAATTTACATGCATGATAGTTTAGCTATTTCCTGGGTTTATTAATGGTTATATTTGAAGTACTGGTATATGGTTCACATAGAAATCCCATTTCTTCTCAGTTCTACCTTGCAGTTTCCATGTAATTTTGATTTTCTAAATACTATTGCTTCACATTACTTGTTTCAAGTACAACTTGTCCTTTCACTGAGCTGTCATGGGTGGAAAGACAAAAACAATACTGAGTACACACATGCAGTTGGTAGTTTATATCCCTTGTGTTAAGCCCAGCAAAATAAGTGACTTATGACTATTTTAAGGTAAAATAGAGAATTATTGAAGGTTTAGGTCTGTAAAACAGAAAAAAGTAGTAATTTCATGAGTCACTCAGCATATATAATAGTCCCAATTCCGCTTTTATTCTCTGTGGGCACTGGAGTAGGGATTTGGCATCTTTTATAATTAAAGACACCCAAAATAGTGAGCACCGTTGGAAGCAAATAATACATAATAATAAAGGAGAAGAAGGGCAAGAATTGCAACCAAAGGAGCACACACTATGGCATGTGAGGATTTATTGCATCATTCATTGAGACAGACTGGATTACAGTTTGTGTGCGCATTAGTTTTCAGACCTTTGAAATGCTAATTTCATATAGAATGCATGGAATATTTTGACCTACCAGTTAAAAAAAGAGAAAAGGTGTGGGGGGGGGCTTGCTTCCATTTCAGATCTTCAATCGATGTAGCAATGAGGTGACAGCCACCTAAAGTAGCATTGACAATCATGAGTTATGTGTTCTAAAGTAAATTGTGACTGAGGATTATGATCTTGATTCTCCACTATCTTGCACTTTGTATATCAGCATACAGAGCATCTAAAATGCTACTTATTCTTATGCTCATGTGGAAGGGAGTAGAGTATATGGTTACGATCCTGCTTTTCAGTGCTTAGGGTTTTCTTTAATGAATTTTTTCCTTCAAATATTAATGCTTTCTTTTGGGGAAAATAGTTGTCTTTGAAAGGAGTGCTTTTGTGATAATACCTGTTACATGCTGGGGATAAACATAGCAATAGCAAGAAGCTGTGGGTTAAAATTCTAATAATCAGTCTGACTTGTGGCTGAAAGTTACCCTTCCTACACACTTCATAGGGTTAAGTTGTCATCCTGCAGAGTCACTTCAAGAGATCCATGTTTCCATTGTCAAAGATCCTTGATAACATTAGCCAATCTGCTTTGGCTGCCAGAGTGATATTTTCCTGGGAAGCACAGATGCTGAAAGCAGTTAGTTGTAGGGACTATGGTATTCAAGCTGTACTTGCCAACACAAAGTTTGATCAGACCTGAAATTGATTATTTTTATATGTATTAATCTTATTTTGTATATCTATATAGTACCTCTCCTCTGCCCCGCCTCAAAGGTACTCTGTATTGCCAAGCTAAATTAATATTCTAAAATAATAATAGTAATAAAAACATATGACCTACCTGTGGGTGTCTAGACACCATAGCGTTAATACAAATCTCATGAAACTATTTTCTATCCAAATGCTTCAGTTCGGAAGACTTAGTTTAGGGGGAAAAAATGCTTTTCATTAGATGGAGTTTTCTAATCCGTATTTATCACACCAGTTCAGTTTTCAGGCTGCTTCTGTAATAGGGGAGGTTAAGCCCTTGAGTTCCATCTTGAATATGGATGTAGGAAAAGAGCTGTAAATGTATTATGTGGTGTGTTAAACCCAGCCCAATCCTGAATTTCAGATGCTTGCTTATGGTTGCCGTTGATTTTAAAAAGACTATTACTAAGCACTTACATCATTCAAAACTCTTTTAATGCTGAATGTGTGCAAGGGCAACTTGTTTAACAAGGCTGAGTTCTTCTGACATGGGTGGGGCCTTGAGGTTGTTTGGACGTGAATGACAACATGAGAGTTGCTCTGAGCAAATGGAAAAAACACTGTTGAAACCAGCAAGTGATATTCTTAGCTGTTTAGAGATCCATCTACCATATCCACTTTACAGATGAAATCCTGCACATAATAGTTGTGTAAGAGCTTCCTTGTTGCTAGCAGAATTCTCTCAATAGGTGTGGCAGGGGAATGTTTTTCTTATAAAATGCCACAAAACTGTACTATTGACTATTACAGTAGGCTTTGAGTGATCATGCTATCTGACATTCTCCCTCAACCATGGGGTACACAATAGGAGCATAATTGGTGACTAATGGGGGCCATGTAAGGGGCAACCCTTTTCCAATATCGGACTTAGGTATTAACCAATTCAATGTGGGATTAAGTACTCTTCTTTCAATGGATGCTGTTCATACTTGAATCTTGTTTATATCACAATGGCAATCTTCATACTACCTTATTGAGGCCTTATCTTAACTGACATAGGGATCCTGCTGGTGGTGAACATTTTAGCCAAGTTCTCCCACTGTTGATCTACCATTGATGCCAACTGGTGCTGGCCTGTGAAGAATCAGCAGGGTAGACCCGTCACTAGTGCTTTTATCCCCCTATCACACAAACTTGTTTACAGTAAGGTACAATAGATAAAAATGCCTATACTAATCTAAATTGGGACTTCCAATAGTGCTACCTAGGATAGATCTGCAACAGTAATAGTACAGATGTAAGGTATTTCCTGAGAAAGGCTAGTAAAAATGCAGCCTAAGGGGGTAAAGGACCTTTGTACCAGAATTTTTCCCATTGTTGTTACCACTATTTTCTCTTTTCCTGTGACATCAACTCTCAAAGTATTACTGTAGATAGAAGTGCAAGTCCTCCTGACATTTGAACATTGTAGGCACACCCACACATGCAATTAATGTGGCCAAATACAGTCCAGTGCAGTTCATACCAGAGTTTATTGCTCCTGGGCACTGCATTTACATGTGTGCCCAGGACCGCAGCATGTTAAGCCAGGTTGGAGCAGCCCTGGCTGGCAGAGGATCCTGGGGGTCAGCCTGCTAGTTGGGGCTGCTCTGACCTGGCTCAACATGCTGTCGAGGGTCTGGCTGGGGCACAAAGGAGCTTCAGTGCAGGGCTGGCTGGCAGGAAGCCACTGCACTGAAGTACCACCATGCCCCAGGCAGTCCCGTCAGTGTCTAGATGTGTGTTGCAGTGGAGTAAATAACTCCACCGTAGGTTAGTACTTGTGTCTGGCAGTACTATCCTGTGGTGGAGTTACTTAGTTTACTCCATCCTAACAGTATAGCACATGTAGACAGTGACATTTTACTGTGGGGCTAATTAGGCAACAGTAAACATCTCATGTAGACAAGCCCTGTGTTATTTACCGATCCAGAGCAGGTCAATGCAATAAGTACCTTAAAATCCTTTAAGGAAGTGACAACTCCCCTTCCCTCATCTTTCCCCCTCCCATTTCTGCTGCTGTTGCTTCCCCTGCTGTCCTAGGGCTGGGAGAAGCACCAGAGCTGTTGCTGTCCACCCCAACCAGGCTGCATGTGGACTGGGTTCAGCTGGGGATGGGGAAAGCAGCAGTGTGGGTGAGTGGGGAGATCCTCTTTCCCAGGCTTGCTTTAGGGGATGGGGCAGGGAAGGGAGGGATACTCTTCTGACCTGCTGTTGGTACTATCCCCATCCCCAGATGAGCCCTGTCCTGGTACAGCCCAGCTGGGATGGGCAGGAGCACCTCTGGTGCTCTCCCAGCCCGTGGCACTGTGGGGAAAGCAACAGTGGCAGCTGGGGAGGGAAGGGAAGGAAAGGAGGGGTTTTCACTTGTTTTAGGGACTTCATAAAGTCCCTGGAGGCTCTTGAGGGCAGTCTGCCCACATTGGTGGAGGCAGAAGAGGCTCGGCAGTAGGGGTGCAGCTACCCCTACACTGGGGATTGCTGCTCCTGGATCCCCCCTTTGGGGAACCCTGGATCTGCCTCTGGCCAGAGCTGCGTAACACAAACCCTATCTACTACATGAAATAAGTTAACTGCTGTTTAAAAGCAGGTGCTGTTGAGCCACTTTAAAATAGTTAAACTGCATGTGTAGATCAGACCAAACCCAGTTCACCACCCATAACTGAGACTAGCTGAACCACACATCAACAGTTCATCGATTTAGAAGGCATCTTAATTTAACTGGTGTAACAGTACAGCAATGTGTCTAGGTGGCAGGGTTGAGACATTTTTGTTAGCGCTAGGAATAAAATGGGCATCCCTAGACAGGTTAGTGGAAATGGATTGGTCAGGCTTCAATTCCTTTTAGTTCAGCCAGTAATAAAAAAATAAGACACTTCCTTTTCAGATCTAATAACTGTATTACCATTTAAGAATTAGACCCATACAGTTAAGAATGAAAGAATGACAAAAAATAAAGTAGCAATTTGTTTCCTATAGAAGAATGACTGACTGACTGACTGAATGAAGGCTAGCTGAAGACTTAAATTTTAGATTGTATAAAAATCTTTGCTTTTGGTAGTAGCCAAAACTTAGCATAATTGCAACTAGGGAGAGGAAATGAAATTTTTTGTACTGACTTAAGCAACACAAGTAAATCTAAGTTAATTAATAACTACAGTAATTCATAAAAATTAAGGAAGATCTGTGCTGGAAGATAGATTGTTTTCTTTGTGTTGTTCTTAGGTAATTGTTTTCTTTGTGTTGTTCTTAGGTAAACCTTTCTTTTCATCATATTGATAAATGTTAACAAATGTTTTCACAGCACTGTAATTTTGATCAGTATATTTCTTTAGTAACAGACCATGGCTCCTTGGCCTGAAGTGGACAAGCCTGAAGCCAATAACTGCATTGATGAATCCTCCAAGCAAACACAGCCTGTGACTGCAAAAGATGGAGGTAAATATATTTTCATGATTTACATGAAGATCTTATATTTGTGCTCTTGGGTTAAGGCAGCAAGTACTTAAATTGATTTGTTTTGTGTTTGATTTCTATAGGCAATGTGGTTTCGACAGGAAGTATTCAGCCTGGATATTCTACAATTGCCTTGATAAATCAGACAGGGGCAGAAGAAGATGATGACCCTTGGACAGTGCCAGACCTTCCGGACACTGGGATCAAGTGGTCAGGTAATAAGCTGTCAATGTATAACATTTACCTGTCTATTTTTTTAACCTGCTGCTGTTCTATCTTAATCTTATTATGTAATATTATTTTTGGAGAACTGGTTTTATGATTTAACTTGAGTAGTCAGGGCTCGTATATACATGCAGGGAAGCTGCTCCAATGCACTGTAATTCCAGCCCATCAGAGCAGACTCCAGCATAGAATCATAGAAGTCGGGTCGGAAGGGACCTTGTAGATCTTCAAGCCCGCCCCTCTGCCTGGGCAGGAGAAAAACTGGGCTCAAATGACTCCAGCTAGGTAGGCATCAAGCCTCTTCTTAAAGACCCCCAGGGTAGGAGCCAGCACCACCTCCCTTGGAAGTTGGTTTCAGATCCTAGCTGCCCTAACCGTGAAGTAGTTCTTACGGATGTCTAATCTAAACCTATTCTCCAACAACTTGTGGCCGTTATTCCTTGTGACCCCGGGGGGCACTAGGGGAAACAAGGTCTCTCCCAAACCCTTCTGGTCCCTCCTAGTGAGTTTGTAGACTGTCACCAGCTACTCCAGCTGTGGCCTGACCAGTGTTGCCTTATGTTTTGCAGATCGGGATATGAAAGGAAAACTACTCTTTGTACTCCAAGGGTTAGGAAAGCTTGTTCTCATGCTTGGATTACTCTATTTATTTGTGTGCTCTTTGGATGTTCTAAGCTCTGGCTTCCAATTGGTAGGAGGTATGTAAATACTTTTAAAGTACCAAGTTAATCTATGGATGACTGGGTTGTTGACTCTAATACAATTCAAAATGAAATAACCATGCTAAGAATATTGAACTGTAAGAACTCACGTTAGATACACACGTATGAACATACATGTGTAGAAGTTGTCTTCAGTAACTAAAAGTTGATCTCCTTTTGTTTGCAAGAAGTCTTTGTTTCCAGAATTCCAGACTATTATTGCCATTGGAAGTCCTTGTTGTCCTACTAACACAAATACACCCGTGCATTTAGCTTTACTATGTGAACACTATTGTAACATAAAGTTTAAAAACAGGTGCTTATTTAAAAGATTCAACATTAAAGGACCCTAAATCCTTTCAAGGTGAAAAAATATTATAATATAAAAGGACCAAACTGTGGTTTACTTAAATTTGTGTAGACTCCTGTTTGAGTTTAGTGATTTTTTTCCATTTCCATTCAAGATTTTTAGCAGTATAATTTAAAATATAAAATAATCCCAACTATTTACAATTACTAAAATATTATTCCTTAAAGAAGCAAACCAAAAATATTAATGATAAGAAAATATTTTGGATTTAAAACTGAAACTAGTTTTCTTTTTTAAATCCATGGCATTTTGTTGATATCTTTCATACCGTTTTGTTGAATTTACTATTCCAGGCATAAAACTACACAACCAAAATAAAGCCTGAGTTACTGAATATCCTATGTAGGATTATACCATTGAGGCATACCCTAACTAGGGGAAGATGCAGAAAGATTTGCTTGTGATAGTGCCCTGTCACACGTGTCTGTGCCTAAAATAGCATCTTTAGGGCTCCTACATGAAGTAAACAATTGTCTTCTCCTTAGTGATCCTATTTTTTCCTGAGCCTCAAGAAGCCCTTCCCTCTGACAAAGTGGTTAGATATACTTATATCCAAGCCTTTTCACTGTTGTTTTTTCTGTCATATAAAAGAATGAGATAAATATGATGTATTTTTTGATAACTTGGAAGGAATAAGTCTAAGTTCAGGATTTGAACTTGGATCTCTGAGCTACATCACTTTAATTTGCCTTTAGACTGACAGGTAGGGTTGCATACATTGCGTTTTAAGAAGTGGAATAGTTTTTCTGTAAATGCTCTTGTCATTGACTGTGCAAGACACTTTTCTCACTAGAAGGATTTTTTTTTATAGGTAAAGCAGCTGGGGACATTTTTCGAGATGATTCTGTGCTGTCAAATCCAGTGGCTGGACTAGTGATTGGAGTTTTGGTGACAGTCATGGTACAAAGCTCTAGCACCTCTTCGTCTATTATAGTCAGCATGGTGTCTTCTTCATGTAAGTCATCCCACGCTATGGTAGTAGAGATCATGATGCTTCTTATATTAGCAGTTAAAAAGTTGTAAAAGAAGCTGTGGGAATAAGTAAAGGGATGAGGGGAAAACTTCACTGCAGTTCTCCTGATACTAAATTAGAAAAAGTTAGCAATAACAAATGGACATTGAGGGTATGGGCAGACAAACAAATTATGATGGCTTAGAAGAGAGGGACATGGAAGTAACTATGTTTCAGTTGCTCTGCAATAATTTTTTATGTTTTCATGCTGTTTTGCAGTAACTGGAAGCTTAACTGTGAAAGCTAAACTGTGGTAACGTAGCCCTCTTTCATTCAGGGCTATGCTAGTCTAGTTCATCTTTCACTTACCACAAGGCACACCTAGTGCAGAAACACAAAGAAATTACCATGGGGCAGTGGATACATGGCAAGTCCCTCCTCCTTTTTAACTAGCTATAATTTATTTGTCTCTTCATACTATAATGCACAAAAATGCCATTCAGCTGTAGGGAACCTATTTAGTACACTGGCGCTGAATGTACTAACTTTGGCAACTGCATGATTTTATCTGTCAAAAAAGTTACTAGAGTCTATGTTTTTGTTTCTTAGTTTCAAAATTCTGAAGTATATATATAATATGTGGGAGAATGCTTAGTAAAAAAAAAAAGGGTAAGGTACTTGAATATTTTGTACTAGAAACCAAGGACCAGTATGCTTCAGATGCAAAGTGGGTTCTCAGAATAATAAAGCAGCACCCTCCCAAGATCCTTTGACTAAAAAGAAGTTTGTGTGGATCATAGTGATGTTTGTTAGACAAATTTGATCACATTGAAGTCAGTGGCAAAAGTCCCAGTGACTTCAATGGGAAGGTAATTTGATTCACACTGAGTGCATCTACACAAGATGTTCACTGTGGAGCTGCCTAATTAGGACCACAGAAAAGTCTCAATGTCTGCTCATGCGGCCCTATTAGGCCTCAGGAAATAAATTAACTCCACTGTAGGTTAATATTTGTAAATACAAGTACTGTCCTTCGGTGGCATTCTTTAGTGCGACGTGTAGACACTGACAGGGCTGGCTGGGGCATGAGAGTGCTTCAGTGCAGGGCTGCCTGCCAGCCAGTCCTGCACTGGGGCACCCTCACGCCTCACCCAGCCCCTGTGCAGTATGTTGAGCCAGGTTGGAGCAGCTCTGGTCTGGCAGGCTGACCCCCTAGCCCTCTGCCAGCTGGGTCTGCTCTGACCCTGGTCAACGTGCTGCAGTCCTAGACACACGTGAAGACACGGTGCTCTGGAGCAATAAACTCTGGTGCCATATGCATCAGAGCTTATTGCTTCACAATAATTTCATGTCTTGACTAGCCCTCTGTGTAGACTGTGCGTCAAGTATTTGATTTTCACCTAATGTTCCTTTTTTACTTTATAGTGTTGACTGTACAAGCTGCTATTCCTATCATAATGGGGGCAAATATTGGTACCTCAATTACAAACACAATTGTGGCACTTATGCAAGCTGGAGAAAGGAATGAATTTAGAAGGTATTGTGCTTTAATTTTACCCCATAAGCATATATTTTAACTCGTAACAGATTTTCTTATGTTTCTTTCTATGATTCTTATTACTATAGCAGCTTCTCAGCTAGTCTGTTGTCCAAAATTACAATCTACATCTTGAAAATGGAAAGTAAATTTCTAAGGCTCCTTTAATGAAGTGCTGTGCAGTTCCAATTATGTAGCTGGATATAAAATAATTAAAATAAGTCACGTTTTCTTCACAATCATGTAAAAGAAAGTATCTGATCCTACCTTATTTAAATCACTGAGAATTTGCCACTGATCTCAATGGGATGCAAGAACAGGTGCTATCTTGCTTAGTCATCATAAATAATTACATGGCAATTCCATAGCTTTCTGCTCCATAAAGCGGTCAGCTTTGATGGTTCAGTAAGTTCCAAGTTGCCTTTATTCTTCAGTTATCTGACATTACAGAGCACAATGCAGTCTATGCTTGCTATAAGTTAACTTGAAAATATATCTTAAATGCTTTCTGTGTTCCCTAAAAAGCTACATGGGTTTGGAAGATTCAAACATTTTTTTAACAGAATCCCATAGTATGGCACTTATTAACCTTTTTTTTAAAAGTATATCCACTTTTCCACCCATATTTTACCATATCTTTATAACAGAGAAAATATGTGTGCAGAAAGTTAATGTTACATTAAATAAGAAGTTTTCCACTTGTTGTGTACTTTCTGTTTCAAGGACTAGTAAATCAACAATAAGCAAGATATGAGAAACAGAGAAAAGTGAAACATTCTAACAGCTACATGTGTATGCACTGACAGTTTATGAACTACTAAACTCTCATTAGTACTGAGATATGGCAACTGCCAGAGTAGTAAAACTGGAATGGGTGTGAGATTGTGGTGCCTTGTTATTCTTGTTATTTATAGTAATGTATACGGAGACACTGCCAAATGTGTGAAATGCATTTAGCTAGACTATATTTCCCTGTTTGTTTTCCCTCTGCATCTTTTATTTATTGGTTTGCCAATTACACACAAGGAACAAAGCTTGAAAGGGAAATATACTGTGATGTTTGAAAATTGTACATAGCATAGCTATAAAGAGGTCAGAGACTAGTACTTTGCATTAATCAGTGAGCAGAGAAAAGGTGGCAATGGACTTCAGAATGCCAGAAAAAGCTATGGGTGGAATTCTGTTTTCCGTTGTGTGTCTGAATCACAGCTTGCTAGCCACGTAAGTGGCATTTTTTGGCATGTAAGCACAGGTTGCAATTCTTTTACCCCTGCATTGTGGATGTGAAAGAATATATGTGTAGACTGAGCATGCACAGTAGGCTATACACTGGTGGAGCACATATGCAGCTGGGTATACATGTCCATTATGGTTGTGTATGTGCATCCAAGTTGAAAAAGCACATGTCCAGAAACTCCTGACTAACTAATAGGTGTTAGATGCTGGAAGAGGAGGAGGCCCCTACTAGCTGAGTGGTTAGGATACTTGCCCAGGAAATACAAGACCTGGCTTCTAGGCCCTTTTTGCCCAAAGAGAGTTTCAACCTGCATGTCTGACTTTCCAGTACAGTGTTCTAACATCCTCACTGCAGGCATTATTCAGTCCCCGCTCAGGCAGTACTCTTGAAGCTGGACCTCTGGGCAGCTAAAAGAAAGAGATTAATTCAGTAGCATAACTTGGGGTAGGTAATTAGTGCACCTGCCCCAGGTACCAACTTAGAGGGGAAACCAGAAAGGTAGCCCCTGGTAGAGTCCATGCCATGGCAACAGCAGCAGCCCCACACCATTGCACTGCTGCTGCAGCAACACCACATCATAGCAGTACCAGCTGGGGGGGTTTGAGATAAGACTCCCACCCAACCAGTGCTCAATAACCTCTTCTCAGCATTCTGGATACATGGGGCCAGGAGGATGAGAGCAAATTAGAGTGTGTGACTGAGTGAGATGGATGCAGCTTGAAAAGGAACAGGTCCTGAGTTCTAGCATCGAACCTTAGTCCCAGTGCTTTCTATCTATTTTATTAGAGATTATTGAATGCAAAGTGCAGTGGCTCAGAAATGCCCGGGTAGATGGCTAGAAAACTGCCATTTAAATGCACAAAGGAAAATAAAAGTCTGCTCTACATAACTATACTTAGCCAATGGGACAAGCTAACAGAGGCTGCTCAATGGCCTTTCATTTGAACTAGTTGCGGTTAGGTTGTATTCCCCACCTGTCAAGGATAGTTTCCTTTTTTTTCTCTAGTTCTGTTCGTATTTTTTAATCCCTTGGTTAGCTCTGCCAGTTAGACTGCTTAAAGAGCACACTGTAACACAAGTGGTAATCTGTGGCTCTAAAAATGACATAATTCTCGACTTGTTACAGGCTCCCTTTGCACTTGTGTATTTTCGTACTTTATTTACACTATGAATGTGCTATTAAAAACAATTTGCTTTTAATTGTCTTTTTGCAGGGCCTTTGCTGGAGCTACAGTCCATGATTTCTTTAACTGGCTTGCAGTGTTTGTGCTGTTGCCTATAGAAGTTGCTACTGGTTATCTTTATCATCTTACTAATGTTATAGTTAAATCCTTTAATCTTGAGACGGGTGAAGATGCCCCTCAGCTACTAAAAGTTATCACAGATCCTTTTACAAAGCTTATCATTGAGGTAGGTTTTCACTTTAATGAAGCCACTTGATTCAGCTACAGTTATTTAAGCTGCTCTAAAGATACTAGGCTGTCTGATAGTATTGTTGTCCTCATGATAAAACATCTTTGATAGATGAAAATTTTTATTTCTGATATAATTATTCAAAATATGTGGAGTAATAATCCCCATTATTGATAATAGCTTAACCAAGCATTTTTCCAGGAGTTAAGTCCTTGCTTGTCTTATCTGCTGGGTAGGAGAGTAGGCTGCAGTAAGAATTGTGCTGTCTTACATGCATAAGCAGTTTTATTGATTTCTGTGGCACTGCTTGAAGGGTGTAGGTGAAAAGGTTTTTGGCCTAAATTTTGTAGACTTAAGCTTCAGGTTAGAATAATTTTTCTATTTTTTTCTTTAACATTTAAGCTTGATAAATCTGTAATAAATGCAATTGCTATGAATGATGACTCAGCGAAAAATAGAAGCCTGGTGAAGATTTGGTGCCTAACTAACACCAGTGTGGTAAGTATTTGTTAAAATGGCTTTTATCTCCTAATGAAAGATATTATTGCTACTTAAACAGCACTTCAGATAGAAGGAAAATATTCACAGTATTGCAAATATACCCATAGGAGAAGAGTTTTCTTTACTACTGCTATTATTTTGAGTGTATAAGTATGGCATTCATATATATCAGTATTGTAGAATCATAGAAAATTAGGGTTGGAAGGGACCTCAGGAGGTCATCTAGTCCAACTCCCTGCTCGAAGTGGGACCAGCCCCAACTAGATGGTTTCAGCCAGGGCTTTGTCTAGCCAGGTCTTAAAATCCTCCAAGGATGGAGCTTCCCCAACCTCTCTAGGTAACCTGTTCCAGTACTTCACCACCCTCCTAGTGAGAAAGTTTTCCCTAATATCCAACTTAAACTTCCCTTGTGGCAACTTGAGACCACTGTTCCTTGTTCTGTCATCTGCCACCACTGAGACCAATCTAGCTCCAGCCTCTTTTGAACCCCCTTCGGGTAGTTGAAGGCTACTATCAAATCCTCTCTGTCTTCTCTTTTGCAGACTAAATAAGCCCAGTTCCTTCAGCCTCTTCTCAGAAGTCATTTGCCCCAGCCACTGAAACATTTTTGTTGCTCTCTGCTGGGCTCTCTCCAATTTGTCCACATCCTTTCTATAGTGGGGGAGCAGGCAAACTGGACACTCCAGATGTGGCCTCACCAGTGCTGAATAAAGTGGAATAATTACTTCCCTTGATTTGCAGGCAATGCTCCTACTAATGCAGCCTAGTATGCTGTTAGCTTTCTTGGCAACAAGTACACACTGCTGACTTGTATTCATCTTGTTCACTGCTACATTATGAACAGAAACTGGTCAGAATATTTTTGACAACGTGAATTTTCTTAAAAACTGAAATATTTCAGAGGTATAGGTTGTAGAGAAGTTTTCTTCAGTATGGAGAGGGGGAGAGAGAAAAATCATTCTGTAGCCTTTTTGAATCAGAAAGGTGTCTCTGTCTCTATACAGCTTAGTATTTAGGGGATTCAGTGAGAAGACAAATTCAAATCCGCATTTTACCTGTTTCAAAAAAGACTCCTGGGAATCAGGCAGAGAACCTGGTTCACCCACAGTTCTCTCCCTTTCCTGAAGAAAACTTAACTGAAATGTTTCTCAGAGGTACCCTTCTGGCCTCCACAGTCCATTTGGCTAGCACACACATTGGTATAGTTCAGTCAGCAATCTTTTCCAGCATTTCTTAATTTGCAGTAACAGTTACATACTGAGTGTTGTAACTTGGTGTCCCTTGATCTGTGAGCTGTAGGGTCACTTCAGCTAATTGTGTGCAGCAACCATCCTAAATAAAGAACCTCCTTCACATCTCTTAGTGCAGAAGCTAGACTCTTTTTCTCTGAGACAGCTAATTTGATGTATTTGGGGAAATTACAGCCAACAGAGCAGGAGGCTGTGAATCAATTCCCTCCCCATAGGTTGCCTTCCTTGTAGGCAAGATGGTAATTGGTGGACAGGTGAGGAGTCCAGACTTTATTCCATTAATAATAATGCTAAGAATAAACTAGCCCTCAAGTGGCACTTTTCATCAGATCTCAAAGTGATTTACAGAAGAGGCCGGTATCCTGTTTGCAGATAAGAGAACTGAGACACGGAGAGGTGATGTGATTTGGCTCGGGTCAACCAGTAGGCAAGTGGCAGAGACAGGAATGCAATCCTGGTCTTCTGAAATCTAGTCCAGTCTCCATCTAGTAGGCAATGTGGCTGCATCAACTGCAGTTAAGGACCTGCAGAAGAGATAGAAACTTGTTTGATTCAAGGAAATGACACTAGTTGGAACAGACAAGAGTTCTACACCCTTCTTCATTTTTTTTACACTAACTGTCTTGATTAAAACATCAGCTTTTTCCTGTGTGAAAAATATTTCTCCCTCTTTGTGACTGTGATGCCATTCAACTATAGACTGAACTCAACTCTTTTTCACCTGTATTTTATTAATTTATTTTTAGTTCTTGAAAACCTAGAAGAATTGCACATGAGCTGGTAATATATGAAATGGGGTTAACTAAACTCTCTCTGTCTTTTATATGGCAATCTTTAGACATTGCAGAATGTCACAATCCCACCCTCAGAAAACTGCACATCTCCTGACCTTTGCTGGACTTCAGGCAACATAACATGGACCATCAAAAATATAACTGAAGTAGACAATATTGAAAAATGTAAGTAGGAAGATAGATACCCACTCTACAAAATGAATGTTTAACTGGCTATTGTAAAAGGGCAGAGGGGAAATGAGGTTTGGCTCCTGTAGTTGCAGCAGTAATAAAGATCTTCAATATCATGGCAGTCTCTGCTCTTCCAGTTTGGGGTCTTTATGGTAGCAGTTTCTTGGATATTTTGGTAACCTTTGTGTGTGCTGCTCAGGGCTCACAAGTGCCATTAGTATGTTAGTGCAGAAGGGGTGACCCACTAATCATGCTGGAGTGCACCAAGATTTGCTTGTGCCTTTGCATGTCATTCCCTTGCACCCTGCACCAAAGTGCATGAAGTTACACCACTGTACCTGCTCCTCTTTGTATTTTCTCCCCTTGAGAAGGGTGTGTTGTATGGTTTAATAGCCCTACCACACAAAAACAATGCATCCTTCTGAAATGTGCCTCCTATAGGGTCAGTAAGGTGAATATCTGTGACTGTCATCATATAAAGCGACGTGCATCTTTGTCCAATTTGTTCAAGCTTGTGTAGAGCAGAACTACAGTTTGGCCTAGTGAATAAAGTACCAGTCTAACTTTGATTTTTTTAATTTTGTAGGCAAGCATATCTTTGTGGATGCAGATCTTCCAGATCTTGGTATTGGCCTCATTCTCCTTGCATTTTCTTTGATAACTCTCTGTGGGTGTTTGGTGATGATCGTTAAGCTACTGAATTCTGTCCTTAAAGGACGAATGGCCAGTATCATCAAGAAGACTATCAATACTGGTAATTATACACTATTTCTGAAGATTTTTTTCAAACCTGTGACAGTAAGCTCATTTATTGACACTATTTGCATAGGCAGATCCAAAGTGATAGTGTGCATAATTCATTATTAAATGAAAATCCTAGAAGAAAGTTTAATTTTATCACTGTTTATCATTTCTCCTTAAAAATCTCTGAGTGAACACATTGCTTGTGAAATGTGGCAGATTAATGACGATAGAGACCAAAGTCCAGACTCTGTTTATTGAAGTATAATCATTATCTGGTAGAAATGTCCATGTGAATGTGCATATCGTCAGCAAATAGCACTCGAGCACTGAGGTGGTAATTGCTTACTACTATACAGAACTGAAAATAAGGACAACTTTTTTTATTACTTTTTTTAGTTATTTTCTTTCCTTGCCTTACCTATTGCATCCTGTAATCCTCTCCTCAGTGGCAGATAAAAGAAGCACCCTCTCCCTGGACTGTGCACTGTCAGCCTCCATGTGCCATTAAGAAGCCATCTGTTTTTTAGTGATAAAGACACTTTGTACACAGAAGTTTTCAGTAGGCCACCTACTGATGCCTTCCCCTTTGCTTCCTAGATTGAAGAAAAGGGTGGGATCTATGTATTGTCACATATAAAACAAAACATATTTTTTCCAGTTAAAAAGAAACTAGAGGCTTTACTAATATGCTAGGAGGCTAGGGCTGTATTACTCAGTTTAACATTGAAGCAAAAATAAATATAACTTTATTGGAATAAGTTATAAACAATCTGCACAGCTGTGAAATAGAAACTTCATCACAAAGAACAGCTAACAGACAGCAGAATTGCAGAACCAAGGATAGCTTCATTTGTGGAACATCAAGGCCATTAAAATGGCCATTGTTAATATCTGTGGAACAAAGACTTAGATGGAGTCAGATAGAATACAGTGACCCATGAAGTCAGTTGACCCCCTCACCACTGTCTGAGTAGAAATGCTGCCACCGCCAGTGTTCCCTCTAAGCTGTATGGTGTGCGTGGCTGCTCACGCATGCCTTGCAGCATGGCATGAGCACACCTGTCTGGCTGTGCATGCCACGCATCTTAGAGGGAATGCTGGCCGCCGCACATGCAGTTGGTTTTAAATTTTAGATGGGGCAGGAATCAGAGAGGGGTGCAAGCTCACCCCCTCCTCCCCCACCCTTGAATCTGCCCCTGCTCACGTCACTTCCTCTAGAGTGAAGCACATCTAGTAGCTCAGGAAAATAAACTAGGAAATCAGTCAGTTGCCAGTTTAGATCTGGATGGGAACCTGTCATATCCCAAGTTTGTTGTTGCAGGTCTTCCCAGAATTAAGTTCTGATTTCTTAGCTGACTGTGACAACTGCTGGCTGCAAAGGAACACAGTGGGCATGTCTACATATGCATTTACACTGGCTTAAATTTACTGCACAGTAACTGCAGGAATAGGCCAACGTCTCCATGTGCAGGTGTTAAAGTGCATTAACACTGTATGTGGACTGACTTCAGACTCAATAAAGTTACTGTAGTGCAGTAAGGCATCTACATGTGCATTACTGTGCAGTAACTAATCAGTCATAAATTTGATGCCTGCATGATGCAGGTATCAAATTTATGCTCAAGTTGGCATAAGTCACCATATTTACTGTGCAGTATGGGTGTGCATGCATAGACGTGCACCCATACTGCGCAGTAATTTGGGGTACTGCACAGTAAATGAGCATATGTAGACATGCCCATCGCTTACCTTTTCTGATCTAACCTCTTTAGACCTTTATTTTCGAGAGAGGGTTATTTTAGGATGTCTGATTTCAGACACTTTATTGTACCCTGTTTTCATAGCATGGGTTCTGGATGTTTTTGAAAATCGGCCCCCTTAAAGACTTTATATTGCCAAAACTGAGACATCTGCTATTTTTGAAAATGTGGGCCATATTGTTTTAGCTTATATCCTCAATGCATCTAGAGATTGTGTAAATGCTTTTATTCTTTATTAGTATTATTCATTAGTCATATTGCAGTAGCCCCAATTTTATAGCTGGACATCAGTGTGCTAGGCACTGTATAAATGCACAACAAAAAAAAGGCCATTGCCCTAAATGCTTTAAAATCTAAATAATAGTAAGATTTTCACAGTGGTTTCACATGTAGTACAAAACCTTTCTAATTCTAAAAACAGCATGCCCCCGTTCTGCTTTTCAGATTTCCCATATCCTTTTACATGGCTTGCTGGATACCTGGCAATGGTGGTTGGAGCTGGTATGACCTTCATTGTCCAAAGTAGTTCTGTTTTTACATCTGCTATTACACCACTGGTTGGTAAGTTCTTTGAGCTTTCCTTTCCTTTGGACTTTAAAATCTCACGTTACATTTTTTAAAATCCAAATGCTCAATGCTATTTCTTTTCTTTTAGGTATTGGTGTTATAAGCATTCAACGTGCTTATCCTCTTACCTTAGGATCTAACATTGGTACAACTACAACAGCTATACTTGCAGCTTTAGCGAGTCCAGGAAGTACATTACAGTATTCATTACAGGTTAGCATAAAACATTCTTATTACAATCTAGCTACTGAGTCAATGAGTCAATGAGAATTTTGCCTGAGCAAGGACTTGAGGATTTAGCTTTAAAAATGCTGGTGCACTAATCTTTCAGAATAATACCAGTGTATGGCTCTTGACCTCCAAATGCTGAGGTCAGAGCAAAAAAGCACATTGAATGTTTCACGACATTTTGTTATATAACAAAATCTCAGACATTCATAAGATTGTCTTATTTAATTAAATCTAACCAAAGTTTTTTGAAATGGGTGTCTAAAGTTAGGTTTCTAAGTCTATTTCTAAATATCTAAATTGGTTGTGTAGTTTCTAAAACACTGAGTTTTGAGAGGTGAAGAAGAGATTTGAACCTAACTCCAGGAGAGAGTTTATGTCTGTGTGTGCCAGGCAGAGATAAGTATACTGCATCTTGGAATTAGGCCCGTGTCCTAGACCTCGAAGTCATTTCCTATCAGCTGCCTTAAGAGGTCCCCCGGTTGTCTTTCTGGCCTCTGTGAATCCCGTTCTCAGGTACTTACCTTTTTGTCATACATTGTACAAGGAGCTTAGGCACCTGAGTGGAGGTTGTGAAATCCATCAGACAAAGTGACTCTAAATGAGAGGCGTCGGGTATGTTGCAACGTTTGATAAATCTAGTCAGAGTATGTCTCATTGGGTGCTTGTCCACATCCATTGACTTCTCAACTGTACCAGTGCATTTGAATAATAATAATAACAATACTAGTAATAATAAAGTGGGAAATTGTTACAGTAGTCATGTTATTACCTCCAAATAAGACAGGTTGCTGTAATCTCAAACTGGGCTAAATCCAGTTCAGTTAATCTCATGTTAAATAGCTGTTTTATAAGGTAATTTAAAAAACAAAATGATGTAGTTAAATATTTGCTTTAATTTGTTAATCACAGAGGGTATATGAGATAACAAGCAGGGAAATTAGTGATTTGGTCAGCAATCACTGAACTTTTATTTTACCCAAGCCAACTTTTTATTAAAGTCTACTTTGCATGTAGAAAAATATATAAGACAAATTATGTAAAAATGTCCAAATCAGCTCCTAATTTTAGGATTTGCTCAGTTACCTGTATCTTTTTCTGTTGGGTTGGGCTAGATACACACTATCTTTGCTTCATTAATGGCCATCTATCAGAGGCCTGTAAGGCACCTGTTCTTTATTTATTAACTGCATATTTTATTTAAAAATGTTAATGGTGCACAAAACTAATACTGATTGGGCTGGTATATATATTTGGCTGGTGAATGATTCCATGATGTTGGGTTCATCAGCCCTGCATTCAGTCAGCCTCATTGCAATGAACAGCTATATTTTAGAACTTCCCAGTCTGCATTTGATCGCGTTAATGTTAAGTTCCCATACTCCTGTTGCAGATTGCTTGACAGCAGTGAGAGTTTTGCTAGAATGGTAGAAAGGACGCTTAAGCCAAGCCAGGTAGATTTTAGCTTGTATATGTTGATGACTTAGGAAAAGTACTGACAGAAGTCTACAGAATTTCCACACATTATTCTGTAACATCAAGAGTAGATTCTTAGTATTAATTCTATAGTACTAAATATGTGATCAGTGCTTACCAGGCAAAAAGGAGAGAGGGGGAAGGGAGATCATGGCTTTTGAGTAACATCATGAGTTTTGTATTCAGTTCACAGTCTTTCTAGGAACTCTAACTAACCTCTCAAAATGTGTTTACTTTCAGATCGCCCTGTGCCACTTTTTTTTCAATGTTTCTGGAATTATTCTTTTTTATCCAATACCTTACACCAGGCTCCCCATCCACTTGGCCAAGGTGTTGGGGAACATAACAGCCACATACAGATGGTTTTCAGGTTTTTATCTCTTCATCTGCTTCTTTTTAATACCTGTGGGTGTGCTATTCCTGTCAATGGCTGGCTGGCAAGTCCTCTTGGGCGTTTGTGGTCCCATACTACTTTTATTTATTGCAGTGGTGGTAATTAATGTTCTACAGTCTAAAAAGCCACATATACTGCCTGCAAAACTCCAGAACTGGGACTACCTTCCCTTGTGGATGCGATCCCTGCAGCCATGGGATGATATGATAACATCTTCGATGACCTTTTGTAGAGAACGCTGCTGCTGCTACTGCAAGGCCTGCAAACGCAACAGGGAAGAGGCAGCTGTCAAAGACCGGCAGATAAAGGCCCTGGAAGTTTATGAAAACACTGTTGCAATGGCATGTGATGAAAACCGTGTTCCAAAACCACAGCCTGCAACTGGTTCACAACCTGCAATGGGCTCTAACAACACAGCTTTATAGTAGGAGATCAACCTGCATTAACAAAGACACAGTATAGGACAATCAGTCTCTTGAAAATCAGTTTGGACAATGCACTGAGGACTAAATGAAAGTTTTCTTAGTTTCCTGATTCCAGTGCTACACTACTCATCAAGGAATGGAGTAGAACAATTTCTACAGGGTGCCCAGTAAGTCTCAGATCAGGTAAAAAGCTGAGAATAGATCTGTGTCTGGAGGATGTTCTATATGATTAGTAGTACCAAAAACAAGAAATGTCAATGCACTCCAACCTAACAGAGGATGGCTGAAATAAGTTCAGAGGCTTATGAACTTAACAGAACAATGTAATGTGTTGGACATTCTCCCTGAATCATACTGGTATTAAACCAAACTCATTCTATGATATAAAAAAGGTTTTGTGAGAGAAAAAAACAAATCAAAAGAATGGAAATGTTTTCACATGTTCATTTCCTTAAGTGTTAGAGAGCTTAGTTGCTATATTTTGTGATGTCTAGCTAAAGGCCAAAATGTAAGTATTTTAAATTGCTGGTGCATTTGCCTTTGGAAGATATAAGTTGGTTGAAGATCGGCTGTCCATTAAGGGAGTAACTACTGAAGAATTTGAAGGAGACTTGTACTAAACCTCAAAACAGGCTTTTAAAATAGTGGTAAGGATTGGATTAAGATCTGTAAAAACAAGGATGCTTTGGGTTCAGCACTGTGGCCAGTGCATGGTGTGTTATAAGATCACACATTCCTAGGACTCTTTTAATATTTAATGTGGAGAAAATGTGTGTTAACTCTAACCATTTGCAGCATGATCGATATCAGTGTCCTTGGAGCTGCTATAGTGCCTTATGGCAATTTGTGCTGACAGTGTTATAAAGTCATCTATTGGAAATCTGTAACCCTAATAAAAATCCATGGGTTAAGTAGCGATCCAGCACAGGCTGGAAAGCCCCTTGTTTTCAGTGTTGTTGTGTTAATAAATGCCAGTCTGCAACTCTGACTAGCTGCAACATTTCAGTGTTATAAAATGAGCCAGTTCAGGAAATATTAAAGCATTTGACATCAGTGAAGTTCTGCTGGCTTGCAGTAGCATAAAATGACCAAATTATAGGAGATGGAAGAGGTGAGAAGGTGCAATGTGTGAGGGCTGCAAGTCATGGGGTGGGGGGGAAATTACCACCCAGGGTCTATGCCAAGCTTCAGCCAGTTTATATGACTGTGTTTTAAATGGGATTTAAAATTTAAATGCAAACAGACCCTTCATCATAACATAGCTGCTCAGTGCTGCTAAAATATATTTAATTCTGAAAAAGTTTATTTTCTTTGAAGTTCTCTAGTGTAATAGGCAGAACTAAGTTATCAAGTAAATATGTTCATTTTAGAGATTTGTTTATTTACATTTTTTAAACTGACATGCTTTTAAGTTGCCTAAAAATGCTTTTTTTATTAGAGTATACTGAATATTATTCAGAATCAGCTTTAGACTATTTCTGTTTTCTTGGGCCACTGACAGATTTTTAAGAATGGTGTGATTTTTCCCTACATTGACACAGATGGGGTTTTCAAGAGTGTTTGGCATTGGACTAAATCTTGCTCCTGTTGATGTCAGTGGAAAAGAGCAGAATTAGCCACCCCTTTGCCTGTTCTTCCTTCTCTTTCCTTGATGCTCCTCAGATAGAATTTTCTCTGTTCCTTGCTCAAAAAGTGTAATTCTGTTGTCTTTCATAACTCCCCTGAAGTCAACTGAAAGTGAACAAAATTTTAAGTCTGCCACTCTTGCTTTGGATATGCATGCTCAAAGGCTGCGTTCCTTCATAAGCTGGTGTGCATTTCCTTTGCTCTAACTTTTTAGTGATTAGAATACAACCCAGAAGTCCATGTGACTCTCTTATTTGCAGTTGAGTAATCTGAACATAGAAGAGGTCTTCTGCTTTTTGCCTAATAAGTTCTCTGATAAAGTGCCTGTTTTTTGTAGCATGAAATAAAGGAATAAACAAACTGTTAACAGCCTCTACAAAAAATTCTGGGGTCCGATAGGAAAAGCACTTTGCTAAAAAGGAACCAGGGGAATTATGTATAAGTACAGCAATGTTTTAGGCCCCTTTGTTGTAATTTTTTTCCTATCATATTAATGCAGCTCATGTTTATTATCCATCCCTTTATCTACTTTGGACCACACAGTGCTGTTGCTTTTGGCAGAAGTCAGATTTCAGTGAATGCTTCTTAAAAACAGATAGTACAAAGTGACCCTGATATAACCGTCCCTGCCCCAGATTCTAACTAAAGATATTTACAGTTTATTTATGATTATTCTAGTGTACAGAATTTTTCATAAGTTACGTAGGACGTGTCTTGTGATCGAGTGGTGTATTACTTATTTGAAAACATTATGCAATGTTTATCTATAGAAATGTAAAAAGGAAGTACTGTATATTTTGTAACATAGCTTTCCAAATTGTGTTTGTAACTGTGTATACTTCATTTTACAGCAGTGCATTATTTGCTCCACTGTTCAGTTACATTGTGATTTGCTGGCAAAGAAGGAACAGAGTCCTTAAAAGAAAGATGATAATGTAGCTAAATACCTTTATATTATGTCTACAATACACAAGGATATTGAATGCTACTTTTCTAGCCAGATGTGCATTTTCTTTAATGAATAACTTTTGAGGTACAAGGTTTCTAAAAAAAATTATTATTTTTTAATTCTAAAAATGTTTCTTATCTTTTGTGGAGACAATATATACAGCTTTATAATTTGGCATGAATATTCATCTTGCCCTGGTATGGTAGGTGCATTGAATGTGAAAATAAAAATAGTTTAACATTTTAAACATTTTTCACTATAACTGTTTACTTATGCATAATGGAGGCTGATGAAAAATAGTTCTGAACAGAATAGCTCCCTTTAGAGACAGCAGAGTTTGAATGGTATGAGCTTATGTATCAGCGTTAGGCAGGCAAAGGACATCTCAGGAGAAATGTGCCTTCATTTATACAAGTGAGTATGCTGCCCCTGAGGCTAATGTAAGGTTCAGGGGAGTTATGCAGAGCATGGATGTTTTTCAGGCAAGTTTTTTGGGGCTGCTGTTAGTGAAAATCAGGTATGGAAGGGAAAGGTGAAGATTTGCCATAATGTTCTTGATGCTTGTGTTATTTAATATTCCACAGTTTTTGGAGTGATGTTTCTAAAATAGTTATACCTAGATGTGGAAGTACTGGAAGTTGTAATTCCTGAATTCCAGCATACTTCAATGAAATTAAAAAGGCACACAAAGCATTCTTTCACCAATAAAAAGAGCAGCCATTACAGGTACTTGGTCTAAAACTGCCATCACCCTCCATTAGCCCTGAGTCACTCTCAGGAGTTAAAGCACATCAATACAAACATGGATTGTATCCTCCACTTTATGTAGACTATTTTTAAATCAGGTCTGAATTTTCACCAAGGGTAAAATACAGCAGTGCATTTAAACCTGTTTAACTTCAGTCATATGTTTAAGTACTGCACTGAATACATGTCTAAACATTCCTATAATGATATTTCATCTAGGTCCCCTAACTACTGTCTAGCTTAGCTATTGTTATCACTGTTCTTCATTTCTCTTGTTACATATTCTACTACTTCTCTCTCTTGACTTCTACACTGGGAGCTATGGAAGGAAGGAAATAATTAAATAGTCTTTCTCCTGTCTCTCCTATACGGTTCATAATTCATGCTCGTCACTGAAGTATGTATGAACCTTCCAGTAGTGCATTAAGTAACATTGAGCAACAGCTGTCATTTATTTATTCATTCTCTCTCTCATCCTCCCTCTTGGGGGAGAATTGTGTGTGCAGTGTTGTGTTTTGTTTGCTTTTAAACACACTGCTCTGTGTTTCTTTGGGCTATTTGAAATATGTTCAACTGCAATTTTCCATTGGAAGATGTAGCCTTGTTGAAATTTACTTCATGGGAATATGTCAGTTTTGACAGTTTTCAATGGGAAGTGTTGAAAAGATTGATTTACATTTCCTTGTTTCAATTAATTTGAAATGTATTATACTAAAACAATAGTTTTGTTAAATATTAAATCATACATATTATTAAATACTTACTATACGGTTTTGACATTATCAAAATAAAACATTTTGACATTTCCAAATCAATTTTTTTCAAAATTTCTGTTCCATAAAAAAATTCAAAATGTTACCCTTCATTCCAGTTCAGAATGAAAAGAAATTTTGAAATATCAGCATTTCTTGTAGCAAGGATGTATCATTGGCCAGCTCCAATGATTAGAATAGAGAGGGCAAAGTCAAATAATTGAGCCAAAGAAAAGTTGCAAAGTTGGCTTTGCATTAAAAATTTTAAAAAATACAAAAAGCAAAAATATTATATTACATCATGCAAGAGACTAACAGTTATAAAAGTGATAGACATAATTCACCTAATATCAAAAGTATCTTTAGGGGGCAATGCTGAATGTGATACATCTTAGAGGATTTTGAGAAACTGAGCTTCCAGGACATTTTTTCATTTGGGCCTAGAGACTGAAGGAGGAACCAACTGATTTAATACAAGAGTACAACAGTACAACCAAGCAAGGACTACTATCATAGAAGCCTGTCATCAAGGCACTGGCTTCCTCATGCTAACTGAGAACAGCATAGTCATGGTTGACAGATTAAACAGTGAGAAAATTAGAACCCTAAGGGAACAAAATACAATCCCCTTCCACCATCACTGCAGAAAATAGTTGAATATAAGCTATTTCATGTTATTCCCTGACTAACACTCCAGACTATATGGTTCAGACATCAACTTCAACCACCAACTGCTCTGAAGAATTCTCATAAGATTTTACAAAATATTTGACTATGAATGGAAATAACAAAGGTAGAAAATAACAAATTAGACCAGACCCTACTTTCATGCTTCATGCTTGTACAACTAGCTCTGTTTGTCCTTCAACACAGTATGAAAGGTAATATTAAGGTCTCTACTACTCCGGAGAAGCTGACAAAGCATTATGATGGTTCCAACATTTCCTATCTAGCTGAAACTAGAGAATGACAATCAGGATCTTGGGGGATCCCATAGAGATACATGGTGTCTCTCCTTCTCTTCAATCCTTGTATGGGATGAGTTAAAGAAATACCAAGAAGCCGCCAACTTGGCTGTCAACAGTATACACTGGAGACACTATAGAGGCAATTAATACCACCAATTAATACAACTATTGATACTCTGCTGTACTTCCAAGAGACAAGTGGTTGACGAGGCATGGGTGGTTTCAACTCAGTCTGGGCAAGCCCCAAGTGTTTGAAAGAGGATAAACACTGAGAAACCATCTGGGGCACTGTCCCTAGCCCTTCCTGTGACAGTAAGTGCTCCCATTGACTCATCATAATAACCCTAAGTAATTATAAACAGACCATGACAATGAATAAAGAAAACAACCTTCCACCTCCTGCTGCTTAGGTAACTTTTTACTCCTAGGTAACAGCCTAGGCTCTGTAACCCGTGCATTTTTCATGTCCACATTGGATAGCCATAACTCACTCTTCTTGGAGATAAATAGGAAAACATTACCAAGGCTCCAGCTTGAATAATGTCTGGTTGCCTACTTCCTCCACAGGCTGGCTCCTGTAAACACATCACCCCTAAATTCAAGTCCTAACTTTGCCTGGCAAGCCATGTCTGCTGCCAATTTAATGCTTTGGCTTTGATGTTCATGATCTTGAATATAACTCAGTTACATTAGAAACTACACTTTTATCTCCAGACAGCCAAGATAACACTAGGACAATACAAATTACAGAGCCCAAGATTCAAATACATGAGGTTGGAATATGAAGTGTTATCAGTCAAAGAGATTCAGCTATGGATTCCAATGTAATACTGGGTTATGGTATCCTGAAGGAATAAACTGCCCAGTTCTTTCCTGATGTAAACTGGTACGGTAACTCACTCTAGATTAACTTCAATAGCAGCGTATTTGACCCTGTGTTACTAAAGAAATTAAAATTTAGTGAATAATACTGAAAACAGATCCACAATCCATATATTTCTGTGAATGCATAAGTAAAAGGCTGCTACATGTCAATTTTGGAGATGGCATGGCCAACATATCAGAATACAAGGAGATCAGAACAACTGCTCACTGTATATGCCCTTGTACAATGTTGTTTGTAGCAGGGCACTAAAAGGTGCCTGGTAGTTTAAGCATGAGGCTGCCTGGCAAGAGAGCCCTGCTCAGTCTACAGGGCTCTCCAGCTGCGGCTGTTGGGGGAACAACCTAAGGAGGCAATAGAGAACATCTGTAGGAGCCACATGATGGGCTGATGGCAGGGTTTTGGCTTAGATAAGCTACAGGCTGAAGTCACCAAGAAAATGCCCTAGCAGCCACCAGAGAGAGAGCGAGCGAGCTCCTGCAAGTGGAAGTGGCTGGAGAACTGATGCTGTCTGCTTTGTTCCCTAGTGCAGTGGGATCTACCTAGAAACCTCCCAGGTACTTAAGTTAGAGAGAATGAGGTAGGGAAGGGGCATAGTACTTGTGTTGTCGGTGACAGGCAAATTACAGCCTGGAGGCTTTTGGTTTGTGTTTCTGTCTGTATTGGGAGGACCAATGAGGATGAGGCTAAAAGGGGAGGTTTGAAGGCCTCGTTTTGTGCCCTCGAGCCAGAGGGGCTCAGATACAAGGGCACAGGGAGCCCATAGAGGGGCTCAGAGCTGGTAGAAATAATAACACCTGCGAGGCTTTGGATACACTAAGGGGGAGGTTGGAGGTGTGGCTAAAACCCTTATCTCCAGGATAGAGAACAGGGGCAGGCTCTCCCCTAAACTAAACATATTTATTCCATCAAAGGTGAGATGAGCAGGCAGACTGCCCAGACAGGCGAGCAGGCCACAGTAGCGACCAGTTCTGCCAACCCTGCCTGTCACACTGTTGTATAAGCACTTGTCCCCCATGTTTCTCTTGATGGATTAGCAATAATTTTGAAATTTGGTGTTAGGGTTATGTGGGTTGGTTTTGTTTGGGTTTTTTTTTCTGGCCAATGAATGTTCTGGCATCACTGAATGACAGTTGCTAAAAATATTTTTGTCCCTTGACTGGCTGGCATGATACCATATGTATTAACTCATTAACAAAATGCATACTATGAAAATATGGTGCATCTTAGCCTTTCTAAATTATTTTTACTACAAGACAGTAGTTCTATGGCCAGGAGAGTGAAAGGGTCTACATACTGGATGGTGGTTACAGTACAGGTTTCCCTCGCTTCATGTGGGTTCTGTACGTGCAAATTCACTCTTATGAGATGATCCTTTTATACCAAAAATTCATTATATGCAATCTAAATTCACTCTTATGCGATCGGTGTGGTGGCAGCCTGCAGTCAGCTGCTTTGTGAGGTGCATTGTGGGAGTAACACACGCCAAAATTTAGTCTCCTGTGTGGGTCTGTGCTCCTCGCTCATTGTCTGTGACATGTTTCTGCGGTTGCCATCCCCATTATGGTTTCTAAGCGTCCCACTACCTTATCTCCTATCCCTGTCCCTGCTCCATCAGTGACACGCAAGAGAATTTCGCTAACACCAGAGACAAAATTGGAGACCCTTCACCACTCTCTCTTCACACCAACTAAGCATTCATCATCACCCCCATGTGTTTGTGTGTACTGTCTGCTGTTGGCAAATACCAAAATTATCTTGTAAAGATGGTAGAAATGGGTCTGGGGGCAGTACAGCTGAGGTCTTGGAATGTATCCCTATTTGTTATATTGTACAGGGAGTTTCCTTTATGCAAATTTGAGTTAAGTGCCATTTTCCAGGAACACATGTACAGCATAAAGCGAGGGAAACCTGTATTGCAACAGAAGGAAGGCCAATATTACAATACAATGTGCATTCCATCTTAATCACAACTTATGAAATTTCATAAGTACCATTTACGCTTCTTGAATGTACCAATTGCTGTACACTAATGTGTAAGGGCACAAATCCTGCAATGCAAACACAGTTTAGTAATAGCAGAAGCTATATTGCAAGCAATTGATACAGTAGACTGCTATTATTCCTAGTTTACCTAATGCAGGAAGTATAAATTATGGGTTATACAAACAACTTGTGAGCCAAACTCTACCTGTAGTTATGCAACACTCAGCTGTCACTGATTTCAGCAAGTTCTGCGTGTGTAACCAAGGGTAGTATGTGATCCTGTTCTGTTTGATTTAACAAAATGGCTTCAGGCATCGTGAACCAGTGTCTGCAGATAGCTGGCTGATTACATGGTGCCTAGTTCCTTTTCCTTCTAGCTGCTATATCACATGAAAACATATTTTAAAAAAATACATGAAGTATTTTCCTAGTACATTTTGCTATGAAAGCAGTTGTTATAAGACTGCTGGTCATGAATGAGGGTAAAAACCTAGAGGTGATAGTTACTCTGTACAATTTAAGAGAACACAAACCAAAAGACTTCCAGGAGGCAGCCAGAAGCAGCAAGCAGGGGAGCAGTTCCACTGCACAGGCCTGATTAGAGGTGTAGCACTGTTTGCTTCTTCTGGAAACAGTATGCATAACGTATTGGCTTGCCAAGGGCTCACCCCCATGGGAAATGGAAATTTTAGAAATGCAAGCTAGATTGCCCATGGGCCAATAGTGTAGCAAGGGGTGGGTGAGTGGGGAACTAGCCCCAGGAGCCAGTTTAGACAGGGCTCTGGAATGGCAGTCTCTGAGGAGCCTGCACTGGACTGCACCTCTGCATTGGTCTGTGTTTAGGCAGCATGTGGGGAGATGGTAGCGGCAACAGCAGCAGCCCCTGAGGACCTAAGTTCTGGGCATCTTCCCCTCTGCACTGCTGGCTGGTGGTCCACTCCCTGACTCCTACTTATGCTTCTGTCAAGGTGTTAATAGTACCTGGGAGAGAACACCTTGTGCCTGCCCCTCTCCCCTTTAGGGTTAGGGAAGTCAATCGGGGCTGCTTACAGTGGCCAACTTTGTTTGAATCTATTCCATTAGGTTTCATCACGTGATGTAATGACTGATCTGCTGTACTGCACTTGGGAAGGCAAATGCATATTATTATTATTACACTTTAAAAATCCACTGGACTACTGTATAAATTGGATTCAACATTTTGATATTTATTTTAATGTATGCCCTATCATTTGTCTCTTGGGTGACTCTCCACAGTGTTCTGGAGAATTATATCTTATTCCTGGAGTCTCCAGGGCAATCCTGGAGGGCTGGCAACCCTGCGGGTGCTGCAGGAAGCAGGCAGAGCTCCCTCTTGCCCTCGCTCCTCAGGAGTTGACACTGATTTCGCAGAAAGAGAGGGTGAGGGGAAGCAGAAAGGGCCTAGCTATTATGCTCCCCCTAACCCCCTGGGAAGAGCTTTCCTGCTTCTCTTCTTCCCTGTAGCACCTAACCTGAGATGGGGAGTGATAGGGTAAAGAAACCATGGAGTTGTCTCCTTCCCACCCCCAGCCTAGAAAATGAGGCTAGGCAAGCTCCCACAATGGTCCCCATTGCCTGAAGGGGAAGGAATCCCTTGCAGAGGGACAAGTAGATGTGGACATGATGATACAGCCCTTCCCTTGCCCATGCCCCACCCCAAACACATTTTACGTACAAGTGTCTAGCTGGCTGAATCTGACTGCATGTGGATGCAGCTTGCAGCACAGGGTGAGGCTTCACAAGCTCTGCTAGCAGGAACTTACAGCCCCCACTGAAGCTGCCTGTCACTTATGAAATCTTGTGGCTTTCTAAACCAATTAATCTTTAAGGTGCTACCCTCCCGTGCCTTCTGCCTGACTTCAACATAGCTAACTACATCAGTCTAAGCAACTTGCAGGTTAGAAGGCTGATATGTGGGCTCCATCTATTGGCTTGTTAAGGTGAATAATTCTAGCTCATGAAATAAGGTTGCTGAGGTGGTGACAGGCCAAAGCAATTTGGGGCCCTCATCTCACTATATAATATGTCCCTCTTCACGTGCACATTTTAGCTTAGCTCTCCATTGGAAGCATAGTGGAACAGGGCTGCCTTCCCAGAGAAACCTCATAGTAAGTTTTTACTTCCCTCATCCGGTTCACTCTAGGGGGAAAAATGAAAAGCAAAATAATTTAATAGGTTTGATTTGCTATCATCAAACGAAAGTGGTGCCTGAGGATAAAGAAAAAAACCTGGCTTGGTGAGACCTCATGCAGGGGCTATAGATTCCTCCAGTGCCACAGAGTGCCTTTTGGACTCGTCTATAGGCCTGTTTCCAAGGTAGTAAACGATCTAGCTCAAGTTTTAAGACCTGAAGATGCTTTCATGTATTTCCTTGACTTAATTTATTTCCAGAAGTTGGGGAAGGAACATCTGGCACAAGTGGAAAGGATCTTAATGCTTTATAAGGAGTCAGGTCTTAAACTACCATTTATTTCCTGTAAGTTTGCAATTTGTTGCATCACACACCTGGGACTCAGTGAGGACAGACTGAAGCCTCAAATCTAGAAACTGAACATTACAAGGAATTGGAAGGTTCCTACAAACTTGGAGGAGGACAATAGTTTTTAGGCGTCTGAGCACTGTACAGAATTTCATGGAGTTGGAAGTGCCAGCTAACTATGTGAAGTCAGCAGGACTTGCCATTCCCAGTGATGGCGGTCCAGAAGTATGACTTTATGTATACTACCCCGGAAGCAGTACATTCACTTGTGTGGCAGCATGTAAGCAATTGAATGAGTGTGCATGAAGCATCATTCTGGATGACTTTTTGTGCCTGAATTCTAAAAGTCCCATGAAGGTGCCTGGGGGACTTTGATCTGGCTCTAAATTGGTATGGCAATCTAGCAAAAAGCCTCAAAAAAAATTACATGTAGCATTGCTAATGGTCTCAGCAGAGTTCAGCTGGTTCTGGAGTGTGTGATAAAGCTGAGTTCAAAGAGGTCTGTAATTGTATGCTCAAGTGCTTGCTACACTGCCTTTGTTCTAAATCACATTTTCTCCTTTAGAATTACAATGATGAGCTGCATTCTCTAAATCCCAAGTTAACTGAGCCACAAAATGTGTAGCCTCACTTAGTTGCCTAAGTTTCTGAGACAAGCAAGAGTTCAGATATTCCTGTACTTATCGCTTCCTGTCTGCCAAATGTAGGCACCTCTGGGCTCTCTGAAGGCCCCTTCTAAGGGACCAATCTCTTCCCATTCTTTTTTTTATATATCAAGCCTAACCCTGTCTATTTGGACCAACTTCTGGAAGTTCAGTGGAGAGTCTGAATCTGGCCCTTAGCCATCAATAAGGCAGTGGTTCTCAACCTTTTTAGACTTAAAGCATGCCTCATTAGACGCAAGGAACCCCCTCAGAAGATGCCAGCTCTTAATTTTTACTTGAGGTTTTTTTTCACTATGGAAAAACAATAGAGCAATTTTTCTGTTGCAAAAAAACCTCAGAAAGATCAAACAAATCAGAATGGTTTTAACACTGTGAATTCCTGTTTGAAATCTCTGGGTTCATCTTGTGAATAATATTTGCACACCTAAGAGTGTGCAAGGCACCCTTGAAAGGATCTTGAGGCACCCCAGAGTGAGTCAACATCCTGGCTGGGAATCGCTGCTCTAAGGCATTGGAATCTACTGTTCAAAGATGTGCTTCTTTTGATTTGTATCTCCAATTCATTTTAAAAAAATCTGATGTGTATATTGGACCCTGTGTGTGTGTTAAGTGGTGATAAAGCGTGGTGCTAACATAATGAATGACAGTTTTGGTCATATATTTTGGAACAGTTCTCATTCACTTCTGGTAGGAGGTCACTAGTGAAACTAATTTATTTATGCTCTCCAACATTATATTTGGAAAAACAGCTGGGGTTAGCAGGTATTGCATGGAATTTTGATTACTACAGGAAGAAACTAGTTAGAATAACATGGACTATTCCTGGAAGCCATGGATGGTGGTTAAAGGACTTGTTCTTTAATGCTGGAAGTCAAAATCCAGTTTACTGACTAAGAACCATTCTTTCAGTGGCTTCTCCCCTCATTCTCACCCTTCTTACTTTCCTTTTGCTTAGTTGGTTTACATTGTTTTCTCTCTCTTTTTAGTTACCTTTTCTGGCATTTATACTTTATGATGCCTGTAAAAGTTTAATATGTTTAGATTTTTTTATCCACAAAATTGTAACTTCCTCTGTTATATTCAAATTAAAGGAAAAAAGGGGTGTGTTCAGCCAAAGTGAAGTCCAGACAGATCTTGCCTCATGGAAAATGGTCATGTGTGGAATGTTTAGAGCTCAAGTCTCTATGTACAACCCAGCAGCTCTCACTGAAGTCAGCGGAAAGTGGTGTGCATGCGTGTGTATGTGAGGATAAGTCCACCTGTAGTTCAAATTCCACAACAATGAATAGTAAAAATTATTGTAATTAAATGGTTATAAAAGCTCTAGATTGGCCTTTGTTCCATTGTCAGTGGAAAGGCCAGTTGCAGAATAATGACAATCTAATGTCATCCAAATAAGAAGTGGTGGAGCTACTATAAATATATCCATGAACTTGAATGACCTCACTGTTAATATACAGAGAAGCCCAGATAAAATCAGACCTGCTGGTAATGTAAGGATACTTTCCGAGCTGTGACATTGGAGGGGTATAATTCACCAGGTCTACCTAAAAGATCTTGGTGCTGATATTCCACTCATGTTTATGCCACTTAAATTCATTAGCTAGTCAGTATTCCATATACTGAACATCCAAGCTTTCATCAAAAGCTGCTATTTTCAAACCTCCTTGGCTTATGTGGAGCAGAGGAATGTTGTTCTCATATCAGCATGGTGGATCTGTTCTTCCTGCATAACAATGACTTTTCTGATCGTGCAGAGTATGTTATACCTGTTGCAACCTAGTAGGTAGATTAGAAAGGAGAATCCTGTGGATTGCTCTGTATGTATATAATTTGCCTGCATTTAAAGGAGAGAATGCATTCCTTTGCCTTTTGCGAGTTTCCATAGAATTACCGAGTGTATGTGGAATAACGCTAAAATGAAAAAGCTTGTATCATGCTCTGTCTTTGAATATTATCAGTGCAAAATAAGATATTAATTTATAGAACAGATGTTTTTCTTGTTGGCACTTTAATGTTTACTGCCACTTTCTGAGGCGCTTCCATAAAATAATGGGCCAAATTTCACAGTCCTTTGTACTGGTGGCAACCCAGAATCTCTCCACTGATAGTAGGACTAAGATATCATGCTCAATTTTTCCTTTCTCATGGAGAGCTGACCTGGTTGATCTTTATAAGGAAGTAACCTTAGCCAATTAATGAGCAATCAAGAAAGTGAATAGCTCTCAAAATAAGCCCCTTCATTTTGGTATCAGAGTTTGATGCATTTTTTTCCATTACTATATTTTTTGCTTTACAAAAGGAAGGTGTGTTCTTGTGAGAACAATCACACCACAGAAAGGGGAAAAGAAAATGGGAGTATCAACTAGGTTCATTTTAGTTTGATTTGTTTGTGTCCTTTATGAATGCTAGATGGATTTGAACTGTGAGATGTCTGAGATTTTCTTCTCACACCATGGGCTGGCATCTTAGCCATGCTTTTACATCTATTTTATTACCAATACAGACAAAATTACAATCTTAAAGGAAAAGTTGGTCAGAAGGATTCCTTCATTATCTTGGGTCAAACCAATCTGAGTCAGTGGAAAGAACTCCAGTGATCTAAGGATGGGCTTTTGGACCTGGCCTTTTGGGAGGCCTATTCCTGTGGCCAGTGATGAAATGCCCAGGCCCGTGTTGTGCTGTGGAGGAATCCTGGGGGAAGTGCTAAGCGTTTCCTGTCTCGCCTTATCTTCATCAGTGAGCACTGCAGAAAGGGAGTGCAGGGGCTTCTATGGGACAGACTTCCAGAAGCCAGTCTGTATCTGTGTTTTGCCTCATATGTGCAGTAGACTGATAGGATGGCTCAAATAAAGAAGAAACCTTAGGGAAAATTTGGCCACTTTAGTGTTGTTTGGTCAGTTCACAGTTGTTTAAACAGATTTAGCCTTAATCAGAAACTCGTAATCTCTTATTCCTGTATCTCGCACCCTGCGAAGGCAAGGCATCATGTGTTACTGGGCCACAGAAAAAATATGAATGCAGGAAATGAAAAAACTTATAGGTTATTTCTTTATTGGACATAACGTTCTGTTTTACCTATGGGTCATGATTCCATGTTTCTGATGGAAATGAATTTGAAGTAATTAAACAATGAGATAATACCACAGGTTTTAAAAGATATATTAATAGCTTTGAAAAAAATCCAACTACCTAGGTACTTGTGAGGCCATATCACTGCAGTATCTGAGCTCACGGGTCTTGGGTGTGAAGTGTCGCTTGAAATGAAGGATGTTGATTGTGGGGATACACGTGGAGACAGAAGTTGTCCCATGAGACAAAAGAGAGAGATTTCATGCCAGTCCATCACAAAACAGAGGTCAACTGAAGTTTAAGAGACGTTTGCCTTGGCTAACACAACACCTGGTAGCAGCAATGTAAGATATTCCTAAAGTCAGCTGAAGGGACCACTAGAGTATTCCTCCTAGTGAGGGTGGGTTTAGGGCTGCTATGCAACCCTACATACCTATACAACCCTACCTTCAGCTATGAGTCCTGAGTGCCTAGCCAGGGCATATCTCCCCAGCAGCTATTCCCTGGAGATTTAGGGATACCATAAACCAGCAGCATGTAGTTTAAACTGGAACAGCCTTAGAGTTAGGCTGAAGTCTTTTTTGGCTGGAGCAGAGGACTGTTCACCCCTTGTTTTTGTAGCTGGGTACTTATGCATGTAACCTGATTCCTAACTTGATCCCCAAAAAAATTTCCATTGGAAAAAATCTGGTACCACTTTTATGATCCCATTGTTTTTAACACGATGCAAACAAAAGATAGATGAATATGCAGAAAATTACTGTAGCAAAGGTCCTTGCGTGTTAGAAGATCATAGTATACTATGCATTTTATTACCAGACAGTGTTTTGACTTATATAGCATGCAGTATATTAAAGTGAAGCAATAAATGGGTTCATAACCAGAAGGACGTGGCAATAAACTTTTTTTTAATGCATATTTAAGATTTGGGGTGGGGTGGGGAAGGGGGGCTTGGGATACAAAGTTCAACTTAATATCAAAATCCCTTTTGTTTTGGAAATAATCCTGATTACAGACACAGGGGGAAACTTTCCAAAAGCACCTAATGGCTGTATTCAGAAGGGGGATCAAAACATCACCATTTTCAACAACCCACCAAACCTCCTCCTATAATATATGGGGAGAGTTATGAGTCCTAAGAATGGGATCCACAGAAGATAGCGTGCTGAGTGGGCAGCCAGTGAAACGAACTAGGAGGCAGTGGTGAGGAGTGGGATGGAAATTAGGTTCCAGCCATAATGAGAACTTAGGCTCTAGCCACCAACCTTCAGGCAAGTGGGCTGTGCCTAGCTCTGGAGGCTCAGGCATGAGTTACATGCTGTAGTTACATGCTGAATCTGTGCCAGCCCACTTTTTTCTTGCACAGGCCTCAAAAAAGAGATGGTGCCCTTTCATCTACTAGTTCCATGGTTGGAGCACTTAGTTGGGATAGTTTAGTAAGAATAATCCCATCCTGAGCAAGGTGACTAGAGTTGTTGACCCCATGAGGTCTTTTCCAGCACTACTTTCCTATGATGCTATGTGAGACCCATTTTCAAAGAACCCATCTGCCTAATTTAAACTTAGCTGTTCTACCTTCCAGGAAAGTACAATGACATCTGCTCTGTAAGGTCTAGGATAAGGATCTCTCAGCTTACCTTTTTGATTTTTTTTGTTCAAATTTCTGTAAAACATTTAAATATATGCTGTGGCCAAGAGGGAGTTAAAGTAACTCTAAAGATCGTAGTTGGAGCTCTCAGTTGGGAGGGCTGATCTCTGGTCCTTCTTCTAAGGACAAGAGCTGGGTGCTGTTATGAATACATAGAAGTTGAAGTGCAAACTTGACGTGTCTTACACATTGGGGAGTGGCTCTGCAGGGATCTTTTTGGATCACAATTTTGGATGTAAGTGCTTCAATGCTTTCTAAGTTGTGCTTAGGCACCTAAGTCTTTATTAGCTCTAGCCTTTAACGGGATTTTCAAACAGGTATTCAGTGAGACTTGGAGGCCTAACTCTGGTAAGATGCATATGCCTTTAAAAATTGGCTTGTTTTGTTTTTTCTTCCTTAACACACGTTTGTTAATTATCAGAATGCAGCCTTCAAGGCAGGAGAGGCTTGAAGACTAAAGAGCTGCTTTAGCTTTGAATTGTTAAAATTCTGTTGTTGAGTATTATCCTAATGTGTGGAGTGGGTGGAGAAGAAGATTTGGACATCTCCAATTAATAACAATAAAAATACAATTGTGAAATCCTCCCTGTTGCAAATGGCAACAAAACTTTCTCCCTGCTCAGCCTGCATAGGGAGAGGGATGTTATCATTTTTGTTCTTCTTTTAATTTTTAAACAAGTTACTTCCCAGGTTCAGCTGCAGCAAACTAGATTAATGATTCATCAAGGAGAATACGAGGCCAATGATGCAGACACTGCATTTTTTTTCTGTACTGGAAGAAAATTTACACCAGGGAAGTTTTAGTGTATTTGCTTAGTTTGATAGAAATCTACTGAAAATGGTCATGCCTAGGCTGAGAAACCTAGATTTCTTGGGCCTTGTCTTCCTTCCTTAGGAAAAAACTGTGTATGCAAGGGGGGGGGGGTGTTTTTGTTTTTTGTTTTTGAGCTGTTTTAAGATCATTCAGGTTAGGATTTGCAGACCAGATTCAAAGAGGCATATATGCACTCCAGTTGCCTTTGAGTTGGAGTTCCTGTTTTTTAAGAACTGTGCAGTTCAGTATTAAGTCTGACGAAATATTTATGCCCTCATGAAGGCCAGGCCTTGCCAACCTAAATAGCAGATATGAAATAGCAATCTGAGCTGTGGAAAGGCAAGAGATGCAGCCGACAGGTCATATCTGGCCCGCAAGCCCCTTTGCCTTGCCCCTGGTGCAGGAGTTGACCTACATGAGTTTAACACCCCTGTTGTTCTGGATAGGATCTGTAAGCAACCAGCCCAGACGTCACTTGTCCACAGCTCCACATGTTACCATAGCACCAATAAATGAAGTACTGTGCTGTGCATTGGTGGTGTGGTAACATGGTAACTAATACATGTGGTTGCTCATCTGGCCTTCTGAGTAAATGGCTGGAAAAGCACTGGAGGAGTATCAGCACCTGAGTGATTGAATCTGTGTCCGACCATCATTTGTACCCACACTTAATCAAACAGCAAATTTTTTCAGCTGTTCCTGGGAAACTTTTTTTTTAAAAGAACAAACCCTTCATAGTAGTCTAACCTGCAAAAAGAGACTCTAACAATTCACAGTTGAAGAATGATGATTAATTTGGATGACCAGAAGGGAACAATCTCGGTAGGCAGCAGAGCTCTGGCTATCTGTTTCCAGCTAAGGTAAAACGCAAGATGTTAATAAAATGTCTGTTTTATTGTCCCCAGGACTGTGTACCCTCTTTTTAAATTATTTTTATTACTGCATTCCAGCAAACAGAAAATGCCTTGCACAGCAAACGTTCCATCTATAAACCCTACAAAACTACAGCACAACATCACCTTAACAGTTTTCCCACACATCCCTAACTACAGTACTTACAGGGTGTCCATAGTATATGAATACTTCACCATCTTTCATGGGTTTATGTATCCTCACAATACTACTATTTAACCCCTTTTGCAGAAGAAATAAAGCACAGAGAGGCCAAAGGACAGCCATTGAAGGTATCCAGATGGCTTCTTGCATTGAAGCCAGTTGGTCAGGCATGTTAATAATTTTAAAAGCCTGGTTCTAGCTGGTAGACCAGTAACTGGATATTTACTTTAAATGACTAGCAGTCAAGTGCAGGAGCATGTGGAATGGACCTGACTACAACTTGAAAAATGAGAGAGTGATTTGATCACTGTGGAATGCCTACGTGGCACTGTGCAGTGCTGTCCAGAGATATGTAGACCATTGGGGCTCAAACTCCAGCCTGCGGGCCAGATCCACATGCAGAGCCCTGTCATCTGACCCGCGGGTGTCTCCAGGAGTCAGTAATCCAGTGGCAGGGGAATGGTGTCTGCACTAATTGCTGCTTCCCTGCTGCCAAATTTCCAGATCTATGGGAGACCCAAAGGCTGGATGACGTGGCCTGGAATGCAGTGTAGTCACCATATGGGGTCAGGCCAGAGCACTGGATCTCGCCCATGGATCCTGCACTGGATCAGGCCTGTGGCACAGTGCTGTGTGGGATCTGGCCCACAAACCAGCTCTGAGCCATTCATCTGGCCCAACAAGGGCCAGATTAGGCTGAATACCGCTGATCTAGGTTAGTATAAGCACCAAAGCAGTGGAGTATGTGAGCTAACTAGCTCTGTTAGGAGCTATACACAGGGAAGTTAAGCATGTGCTGTTCACCCTACTGCAATATAAAGCTTCTGGTATATGAGGTACCTTGCAAAGGGTGGAGGCCTATGGCCTAGCACTGAGAAAGCAAAACTCCCACAAAGCCTGTGTAAAAGTCCAAGGCCATGCACATCCTGTAAATCCATATGAAACATCAAATAAACAGCACAGGGATAATAAGGTGACCGATTTATGCAGTTGCATGCTGATTTGGCCCCTTTTCCTCTCCCTCAGAGCTCATGCTAACGGGGGTGGATCTTCCTAACTATCACTTAATTTCAAGAAAAGCACGTTAAGAGGCGTGTCTACATGGGAGACTTTACTGTTAGACTAATCTAATACTCAGTAAAGCATCACCATCTATACTAATGCACCGTTTATTTGTTAGTACCAACACATGCCACTCATCTCAGCAGTTGTCAATGTGATGACGAGAGCGTGGAAATGAGCAAGCCTGCTAAGGGAGAACAGATGGTAAGAATATGGTATACAGTCACCACAGCAAAGGTGACTAGTATAAGGATTTTTATGCATGCTATAACTATCTAATAAAAGAAAAGCAGTATGGTTAAATTGCAATGTGGAGATCCAAATTCATTCAGAAATGAAAAGATGGCATGAAACATAGCACTGACGTCCTTCTGAGGAAAACCTAATAGAAAGTGACTTTGAGGGAAGTCACTGGCACATTTATTTGGATAATCACCGTTTGTACTCTGAAGATGCTTGCATAATCTTGTTCTTTACAATGCATGCTTTTGATATTGCCATGCAGTTGTGTTAACAGGAAAATATAGGAAAGGGGAAGGTAAACTGGATTCAAATACCTAACTAGCTTCTGCACTTTTATAAAACCTACTTGGCCCTTCTACATAGTACTGTGTGGAGCAATACCAGGGATAGCTTAGAGCATGTGGCCTGTAATAATGACTCAGTAGCATTCTATGCAAGACTTGTACTGTACATGTACAGTAACCGGAAGGAAATACAGAAGAGTGGAAGCTCTGTGCATCACCATCCCTGTGCTGCCCTGATGCTTTCACTTATAGCCTATACCAGTCTCCTAGCAGCTTCTTGTTTTATCAAGTTCAGACTGCTTGGGCCTGATTTCCATTTACGCTAAAATTCCTTTGCACTGGAATGTGAGAACACCTTTAAATTATCTGCAAGGTATATTTACACCCAGAATAATACATACAGGGCCAAGAGCCCCAGTGTAAACCATCAGGGCAAGCTGCTTTTATAATACTGTAAACAAGGAGCAGACACACACCACAACCCTATGTTGGCATAACATGCCAGAATCCAAGGTAGAATTATACCAGGAAAACACAGCAGTGACACTGTACCAGTGTAGATTGTGCCAGGGCTGTGTCTCTGCTGTTATCCAAAGGTGGCTGTTTGTACAATGCAGAGCATTACCTCCTACCTGCCACCTAATGATGACAAGGCACTGTAATAGCACAAACTATGGTTGCTACCCCAGAATGATTTTCTGTCCACTCAGGATCCCAAGTAACATAATGGGCTACCTGTGTTTTTTGCATGCCTAAACATAATGTCCGTTTTCGTAATGCGTAGTAATGCGATTTAGGCACAGGTCTAGATGGGCATGCATTAAGGTAGTGTATGGACTGACTTGGGACTAAAGTTAGTCAGGGCCGCCCAGAGAGTTTATGGGGCCTGGGGCAGGTGTGATGTTGGGGGCCCCATCACTGCCCCCTACAAGGACTTGTGTGTGTGTACAAAGCGGGGGGACCACATGCGAGAATTCTTGCACACGCATCACGTGAGAATTCTCACATGCGACTCCTCCTTCCCTTGCCCTGGGAAGTGGGAAAAAATTGGGCTTTCCCTGTTTGTTCCCATGACAAGGAGGGCTAGGCAGAGGTAATTTACCTTGGATACAGGTTACTAAAGCAAAATGACATTAACAGTTTGCAAGTGAAACATTTCATAGATTTCATAGACATCAGGGCTGGAAGGGACCTCAGGAGATCATCGAGTCCAGCCCCCTGCCCAAAGGGCAGG
>NW_017728948.1:34459942-34493751 GCF_001723895.1 Crocodylus porosus
TTTGGTGTCATCGGCGAACTTGGCCAGTCCACTCCTGACTTCAATGTCCACATCGTTAATGAAGATGTTGAACAGTATGGGTCCCAGGACAGAGCCTTGAGGTTAGAAACTTAAGAACAAAATGAGGAGAGGAAAGTTCAAGTAAAGTATTTTTTTTCTCACCTTCATGGATGCAAAGTCATCAATTACATCATTATAATTTATTTGCTTTTCAAGTGCATTCTCCACTGAGGGCATGATCAAATGGTTCAACCTATCCTCCCCGATCGCTGACCAGTGCAGGGAGTTCTTAATAATCTTAAGCTTACTAGAAGTGCATTTCCCTGGATACAGCAGAGACTGGCAAGGCAATGAGCATTTTCAAGCAAGTGTATATCTGAGGGAACACAGATTCTACACCTTTGTCATAAATCTGGCTGAGAAGCTCAAGTGCAGTGCCCGTGGCTCCTCCAGAGGTGCACAAATTTGAGTCTTTCCTGGTTTTGTAAAACAGGCAAAGTTCTTCCAGTTCATCCTTGTTCACATCTCATGGGTATGTGGTGGACATGGGCACCACAAACTTAGCAATTTCTTCATCCTCTGTAACAGCTAGTGGGTCAAGTATGAGTGAGAACAAGCTTGAGAGTTTCCCCATGGTCTCAGCTAAGCTTTGGAGATCTGAGGGGAGCATATCCATGGCTGTAATGAACACTTTAACCCTGAATTTACCTTCAGGGGAAGAGATTGTGTGTTCTGTATTGACTGGCTTATTGTGGAAATGCTTCATCCTTCAGATTCCTTTGTGTGTTCTCTTGAATTTGGTGGTGATACCTAGCCCCTCAGCAATGACCTTAGCTTCCATGAGAAGACTTGGCCAGGAATCATTCAACTGTTGAATTTATTCCAGGAGGCTCTTGACATATTGCACCCCTTCTTCCATGAGCTTGCATTCTTGGACAAGCTTGCTTCGAATATTAATGGACTGCAATATCTTGTACCATATTGTAGTCAGAAGAATGAACTCAAAGGATTGCATCCACTCAATGAGACCTGAAACATCAGCCTGGGTTTATGCTGTCAAGTCCAATTCTTCCTCAATTTTGAAGAGAGAATCGAGCGTCCCTTTAGGATTTTTCACAAGGGGGCAAACAGCATCCATTCACAAGCTCCATCTAGCTGTTGCCACAGAGTGAAAAGAGAGTCCTGCAGTTTCCTGAAGAATCTTCCATCTTGCAGGACTGCATGAAAATACAGTGTACAGCTTCTGTACATTTCTGAAATATGTTTTCACTTCAGGGCTCTTCTCTATGGCATTGGTACCACATAAGTTCAGAGAGTATGCACTGCAGGGTAAAAACAATGCCTGAGGATTTCCATCCTGTATCCTAGTTTTTACACCCTGGTACTTCCCAGATATATTTGAAGCATTGTGGTACTGTCGGCCTCTACAAATCTACAACTCTACCTTACACTCTGCTAGTACTTTCTTTATCAGCTCTATGATGTCTACTCCTTTCTATCGTAGTCCACCATTTTCAGAAGTTGTTCCTGCACATCCCATTTCCCATCTCTTCCGTGTACATAACTCATGATAAATACCAACTGCTCAGTACGCGAGACATCAGGCGTCCCATCTACGATGATTCCATAGTAGCGAGCAATTCTCACCTCCTCAAGAATCATATTTAGTACTTTCTTGGCACACACTTCCAAATACTCATTCTAACTATGCCAGGACATGTAGTGTGCTTGCATTCTCTCCCCAGCCATTCGATGCTCCGTAAAAAACTTTTTCCTTTTCTATAGCAGTGGTAGAATTACTTCTCTTTTGAGAGCACATGTAGGTAGCTGCTCAGCTAGACAACTAATTTTCTCTTGCAAAAGTACAAGTTCTAAATCTCTGTGTGTTATAATCCTAATTATCTCCCAGAAATCAGGTCTTATCATAAGCAAAGGACAATGACTTAATTAAATCTCTGTTATGTCAGGTTTCATTAAAGCCGACTTATTGTAAAGTATTGTTTATCTTCGTATTACTTGAACATTAATTATTCTTGACAGGCTTTCTGACGTACTCAGTACTATAAAGAGCTACTTATTAACTATTAGCTATTGGTATCAAGCAATATATTGCTGTTTTAGCAATTCTTTTTGAAGATACAGATACAGTCGATACTAACTGCAAAAAAAAGTATTAATTCAGTGTTCGCGTTGGAAAGTCGAACTCTTATTCATAAGAAAACTGCAGCGTTCAGGCCTTAATGTTTAGTTTAAACTCTGACTCCTCTGCACATACCTTAAACCTAATACACATTGAGTGCGTCTACATCAGATGCTGTAATGTGCAGTACTACTGCTCATTAGCACATCATGGCAAAAACTGCGCTAGTGAGCTAATGTGCAGTGGAATTAGTCTACTGCATATTAAGTATCACAAAAAAATGGTTTGCCTTTGGTACTCTGCAGTAGTGCAGGCTAATGTGCCTTTATGTAGTACCTCATGTTAGAGGTACTAAACTGAACGCTCAAGAGTAAAGGCACATTCATGAATTTGTAGATTAGCCCATTGGGTTCCAGTGTGGAACCAGTAAAGTCAGCAGGCATTAACTCCAACTCTCATAAGAATATGATCTTACCCATGTTTGAAAACTGCATGCAAAGCCCAGTGATTCATATGGATGTTATTATAAGTGTAGGACCCATGTCATAACATATAAACCCTATGTTAAAACTGGTTTAACATAAATGGCTACTGGAAGGCAAAGCTTCTATTTGCATATATAAGTACTTTATTTTTGCATATACTTATAGTAATTGTACATGCAAATTAGACAACTAACAACACACATTTTTAAAGCAGGTACCATGTTAAAAATACTGTATTGTGACAGCAGCTTCTCCATAATTAAAGTTTGTGTCTGATTTGAGTAAAATCTCTCTCCCAGAATAATATCTATTTGAGTTTTAATACAAACATGGATACAGTACAAACATATAATGCCATGTGTCTTAAAGTTAGTTCTTTCTTTTAAATTATATTTGAATTATAACTGGAACTCTTTACAAAACACACAGGCTTTATTATAATGGAAATAATGTGTGAGATCAAATATAATATAGCAAGTTTCTACCATTTAAAACAAGCTCAACAATGCTGAGGAGAAAATCTGCAGTAGATATATGTGGATAATGTGATGTAACACTAGAAGCCTGACCATCATTTACATTTTAAATGTAATTAGCACCCACTAAGGTCCCTTGATATTGCCAGTGGATCCTAAATATAAATGACACCCCTGCTATATGTTACAGATATTATGCAATTGACTGGTTAAATGAATTTAGACCTGCCACATGCACAAAGTAAGACTAGTCATACATGAAAGATAATTATCACAGAATTAACTGGTTAATCACGCAGTAGCTTTAGACCAGCCACATCTGCAAAGTAATTATCACACCCTAAAAATGGCTATTGAGCTATAAAAAGAGTTAACCAGCTACAAAGTTAGTGCAATAATTCTATAGCTGGTTTCTATCCCACTTTAATCTGAATGTGTAGCAGGGCCCTGAGAATCAGGCCACAAGTAAAGATAACTGCTAGATGGGCAACAACATGGTTTCTCATTCACAAATTCTCTATGACACAGAGTATAGCCATGAAATGTACTATATTGCAAATGAACCAAAACTATTCTATGATAAAGCTGTTTTTCTTACTTAAAATAATATAAATATTTTAGTAACAAGATACATGCTCAAAGCAGATATTCTGATAATGCTGCTGAACTGAACTTTAGAGCTGGCTAAGAATTTTGATCAATTTTTTCAAAAGAAAATTAAGGGGTTTTTTTACTAAATGAAAGTTTTTGCTAGAATGGTCTGTTGTCACAAAACATTTTCATTTTTGTCAAAAAACTAAGAAAAAAAATCCCAAAACTGAAATTACTCTTGTTTCTAGCATTTCCTTGTTTTTGGCCGAAAGAATCATGCTTGTTACCAGATTTAATAAGGATACTTGCACTGACTATATGTTTGAACGCCAGCTCATTGTTGCAAAATTTTGGGAGTGACTGGAATGTTAAGTAAAAAGACGAGACAAAAAACACACTTCCATACGGTTTCCAATAGAAAAATAATTTTATTTACTCTTGTAGATAAAGCTGCAAAAGGAAGCAGATTTAACTTTCAATTAATTAATAGATTGAAACAAGTACCTATAATTTACATAATTCCATATGTGTATAATACACATACAGTCACACTTTGCCTGCATCTATTCACCTCTCATAGCCTTAGAATCAGACACCACAGATTGTGCTCTGCTATTGCTACTAGTAAATTCAAGTATCCTGACTGGCCTGATTAGCACATTTATCAAATGAAAATGACTCCTAATTAATATTTTTCTTAAGGACAATTTACAATATGTTGTAAAATAAGAAAGAAATTTTCTTAGGTTCCCGCATAAGAATTTAAGAAGCAACTGCTGACTGACTTCATTGGCTATGTTCTCCCTCGCCGCCCTACCCATGCCACAGCTACAACTAAGTCCTGCCCACTCAGAACTGCACCAAACACTGACGATTTAGGACAAGTAAAGAGCTGGAACTGTTTCCCAATGTAACCCTTGGCCTCACCTAAGGTTGGCACTAGACCATGCATGCAGGGTTTCTTCGAGTCACTTTGGACACCTCCCAAACTGTATTCTCTGCCCAGTTACTTAACGTATGTGCCTATGTGGGAATAAATGGGAGCGGCATAGTTTGTTGGCAGTGGTCCTGGAGTCAGGCAGGAGATTATGTAGACGTGCCCACTAGGGGTGTGCGAAGCGGGCCCTATTCAATTTGGATTTGGCTCAAATCAGGGACAGCGATTTGATTCATTGATTTGGATCACTGTCCCCAGTTCGATTTGGCCGAATCTGAAGATTTGATGCTGATTTGGAGAATCAGCGATTCAGACGTAGACACAGCTTTAAAAGTTTTCTGTACGTACCTTGAGGTAGCAGGCATGGCTTGTGATCGCTATGATGCTGGGGCACATTGGAGTGTCCCACAGGAGTGCAGGGGGCCCTTCACGTGCTCAGTGGTGAACCCAGAAATGGACCAGAAGCACTTCTGGTCCACTTCCGGGTCTGCCAGGGAGCGTGCTGTTAGCCTCTCCAGCTTGGCAATCGGTCACAGGGGGACCCTTGGTGCCCCCCCCAGATCCAGGAGGCACCAGTTACCAAGCCAGAGTGGTCTGGGGAAGCCTCCCAGCATGCTTCCTGGCAGACCCGGAAGTGGACTGGAAATGTTTCTGGTCCATTTCTGGGTCTGCTGCCGAGTGTGCTGGGGAGCTCCCCATGCTTCTGTGGGACACTCCATGTGCCCCAGCTTCGCAGCATTCACGAGCTGCCTGCTACCTAGAGGTACATGGAGAAAAACATTTAAAGCCCTTTCTCTTTCTGAATCTTCAAATCTTTCTGAATCGATTGAGAGGGTACAGATTCAATTCAGAGAGATTAAAGGGTCGTCTGATTCAATTTGGATTCAGAGATTCAGCCACTGAATCGGGCCAAATTGAATCAGGGACAGAAGCTTTGCACGGCACTCGTGCCTGCTGTGGCCCTTCCACGTCTTTTTTGTGAGGAAGCTACTCCTTATGTGCTGTGTGTCTCCTGGGCAGCTACCCAATGATTTCAAAGCAAAAGGCTGGTAGCTAGGCCTCCAGTCTTTTGCTTTGAAGACTGTGTCTAAGAACATGTCCACAGTTACAAGAGTTTGCTGGTAAACCCTCCTCTTGGAATCACAACTTATGCTCAGGTCATGTCAAGTCAATTCTGAGGCCACTGTGACTGTTGGGGCACTTTAGATGCTCTAACAACCCTCCTCCACGCTGCCCTGTGCTTGGCTAGTCCTGCGCACTCTGTCCATTAAAGCCCCAGCCTGCCAGCTCTTCTTGGGTCTACCTCTTTTTTCCCTCCCCAGCACCCTGCATTATGGTGTTAGATATGCTTATGCTAGCAACTTATGCTAGCAAGATTTCTTTTGCTGATGCAGTTGAAACCAGTTTTCTGAATGGAATAGGCTTGATTGGCCAAAGGATTATTTTTCTGGCACACCTAAGTATGTCAGCACAGGTACTTGGGGCAAACTTAGAAATGCCATGAAACCCAAATATGCCGACAATGGAAACCCCTTTGCTTGACCCTTGGCAGCCATCCAGCCTGAACTTGGAACTTGGATCAATGCCAAAAGCCAATCTTGCTGCTATGTGTGAATACCGTCAGCATGTCTGGAGCACACCTGGGGACTACTGATTGCAAGCTCAGGAAGTCAGTAAGCAGGAACCCCACAACTTCCTGTTCTAGATTTTCAGACCTTCTTCAGGCCTGTTCCCATCTCTACTGGCCATAATGAGAGCCAAGTCCAGAGGGAAAGACAAACACATAGCAAACTAAATTCTACAAGGGAGCCATTCAAACAGGAAATAAATCGTACAATGGTCACAAAATAAGTTTTAGATGGGAGAAAGGAAATTCTTCTGGCTTAAGCTAATTGAAGACAACCCTCAGGTTTGACCTAAATATCAGTATGGACATGCCACATTAAGATTTTGGCTAGCATATGATGTCAGTAAGGAATGTGATTCTTTATTCACATTCCTACTCCCTTTAACTGTGCTGGTATGACATTTGTGCGAGATGCATGCTGTTTGATTTAAAATACTAGATCCTAGGGTGAAATCTTGGCAGTGGGAACTTTGCCATTGATTTCAGTATGGCTGGAATTTACTCATTTTTTCTGTTCTAGCTGAAAATAAGACCATATTTACTTACACAGTGTAAGGAATTTTTCAATTTTTTGGATTTCTTAAAATTCTCACATTTTTTAATGAGAGATAAATAAGATCAGCTGATTTGTCCCAAAGTAAGTAACAGGAGGTGTTAGTCCATGAAGTGTATTATTAAAACCGTTCAATACAGTTTTCAGTTTCTAGCTTCGTAAACACTCATCATGTCCATAACTTTGTAATGTTTGTTTTAGGATTTTAATACCTTAAGAATTACACCTTAGCTGATCAAAACAGGATGTGGAGGGTTTAACTCCTGCTCTGCTAAATTGTTTGTGAGAGTAGATTCTTCTTGCTCTGTTGATGTTGTATCACTGGCATTTTCTGTGGAAGAAAGTTCATCTGAAGACTGTTCTTGCCTTTGTGCATGAGAATTGCTGGCTTTAGAAAAACACCAAAACAGAATATTGAAATTTAGTATAACACATTTTACTTCATTCTCTAAAAATAATAATGTTGTCAGTGTTTGCCCACTCTGTGAAGATGAAAAGATAACTGTTTTAAGTCTGCAAGAAGCTACAGTGGAATGAACACATTATTTCCATCATTTGCCCACATTCTAATTTTCTGGTCAAAGATTCAGTCTTGTTTTTAAAATGCAAGCTTGCTTGTGGTCTCAAATTAGTATTTTTATTTGTGGTTGATTGTGCTGTGCTCTTCACCTTTGGTGACTGATGGATCATTAGCTATTATATATTGTGATTTTTTTCCCCACTAGAACTCATTTTTCTCTGTGATATTACTTAAATCAAAAAATAAGATAAAAGTCATTTTAGATGACAGTCCTAAGAGACTAAAGTATGACATGTTTTCTCCTTTCTCCTTATCAGAAAAGAGAACACTGCACAGGATTTTCCAGTCCTCCTGATCTATTTTCAGCTATACAAGCTCTGCTTCAATTGATACTCAACTAGTATAAGGTCACTGAAGTATCTTACACATGAAGAGTAAATGAGAGCTGCTACTCAACCACTATTATGCAACTGGCTGGCTGTACCCACCTCTCTGCATTTGAGTACAGGAATACAGCTCATTGCATCTGGTATCTAAAGTCAAAGTCACTTAAAATCAAACTCATCAGTGATTACTCAGGCAGTACTATACGCTGGGAGATATAAGAACTATAAAGGAAATAATCTTTTTTTCCATTATCTCTCAAAGTTAATGCTATACTAAGAATCTCTTTTATCTAACACAGTTGGTCAGATATTAACAGGTTTAAACAAGCCATCAGTTTCAGGCTTTATTCAGAGCTCAGTAACAAATGTAAGGGTCAAGGAATTACTTACATGTTAAAAAGGCTTAATATATAGGGTAATGTGGGAGAGAGAACTGGTCTCAGCTATCAACCTAATTATTTATGTGAACCTTGAAATAAAGGTTGGATTAAAAATCCCTTTGATTGCTGCTTAATTTGATGCTAACTTCATGTTTGACATGAATTAGAAACATGAAAAATACTAAACTATTTCACTGGGGGTGGTGTTTGTTTTATTTCCATTATACTAATTTACTTTAATTTTCATGGCATGATCTATATTTGCAAACAGGAGGCAAGATATTGTTCACTAGTATGATTTCAAGAGAAGGAAAGACATCAGAGATAGGAAAGAAATATTCATGAGGCTGAATGGACTGACTTATAACGTAGGAGTAAAGAGCTAAATGCAACACAATACAACATAATGCAATATCATTTTGATAAGCAATAACTAAGCAGGGTGGAACATAATGCAGGGAAAGATAATGATGGAGATAAACTGGATGTGATTAGGGCTATTAAAATTCAGAAGAAGCTAAAGAGACTGTAATTGTTCCAGTAAATCTCATTATTGTCTGTTTTTTCAGATGTTTTCTTGGGGTTTTTTTTAGTCTCCCAAGGAGACTGGTAGTGGATCATTTAGAGCATTTCAAAGCAGACTGGACAAAATACTACAGACAAAAATGTGAAAAAATTACTGTAACAGAGTGGGGAATTATGAGACATAATCTCCATTATAACTGCCCATATGCATGCTTCTACTCTGTGGTAAAAAGAGAGCCTCTCACTGAGGGGCAAGCTATCATGGGGTAGCATTCATGTTTTAGGATCAGTGCACATGTGACAGCTGAAATGCTGTAGGTCCCTGTCATCATTTGTCACAGCTATTTATTCATATGCCCATCCCTTAGAAAAAGCATAGGAAAAGAATAGTCCTGCCCTGGCAGAGAAGTAGGTTGGAGGATTAGGTCTTTTCTATTTCTGTAATACTGTATTCAAAATCAGAGGAGCATACAGTTTTGAAAGTACAATTTATGTTAAAAATGGGAAGGCCTCAATAATAAAACACAAGTGCTTTATTAGTAATTTAACAGATGAAGCTAAAACTAGTAATTTAGGATACTCAAAAAGCCCTTCCAGCATTACAAGCATTATATTACGTGATCAGGATGTTTTTCAAGCAAAATGCAAACTGCCGACTATAACATAATCTAATATTAATATAAAATTCCAAATTACTTTTATGGCAATAAATTACTATGCAATATTTAAGGCCTGAGTTTGTACACTTATATCCCTGCAGATACTCTTTGAAGGCAGTGGTACGATTTCTAGATGTCAGATCAACTCTGGTGAAGTTTTATGGGCCCTTTATGATGAGACTGTAGCCCATTACTAGTTAACCAATATTGGAATTTCTGGAGTATCTTTTAAGTATTAAATTATTTTTTAGATTGTTTCAATCTTACCATAACAAACACTTACCAGATAGAGACTGAAAATACTGTACTGCAAATGCGATCAGTATTGAGACAAGAAAGGTTCCCATGAAGTAGATCTGTGGTAAGTTTAGAAATGTATGTTAGATCCAGTGCAAAGGCAACCAATGTATTGGCTGTACCTGTATTAATGAATATAAATAATACATACCTGAGTAGAAGGCAAAATGTTATTCCAGAAAACTCTTAAGTAAAAATAAAGCAATGCTAATGAGCACGGACTAATGGGATTCTGGTTGCTATGATTCCAGCACCTGGAGAAAAAAAAAAAAGGTGCTGAATATTTAATAGTCGTTCTTTGTACTTTTGTATGCATTTACAATTTAACCATCTGAAAGGATTTTACCTTTTTTGTACCAGGACCCATTTGTAAAGATCGATGGCCAGTCTTGACCCAGAGCCCCCTGCCCCTCCCAGCCCTCCAGTGGGGACTGCCCGTGTCCTGTTCGGGCCAGAGCATGGTGGCTGCATCAGCTCTGGCTCACATGGGCGGCAGAGAGGCTAATCTGGCCCCAGCATGGGCTGGAGGGAGAAGGAGAGGAGGCCTGCTGGCATCACACCAAGTAGCCTGGTCATGGCCCCTCCCACCCTCCAAACATCATCTCCCAACTGCCCTGCCCCTGCAAGTATGGGCACCAACCCTGGTGCCACCGGCTCACCTGCACAGCTCCCTGCTTCCCCTGAAAGACCCCACCCCACCCCTTCCCCCCACTGAAGGGGCAGGCACCTTCCTCTACCACCTCTCCTGCCCTGCCACAGCCTTGGTGCCCAGCCACCTTCCCCCAGTACTGGCTGGCCCCTGCCACCGCCTCACACACCCATTCCCTCCACACAAACACAGAGCCCCCTGGACAGTCCCCAAGCCCTGGACCTCCAACCCCAACTCCCCATACACTTACCCTCATCTAGTTGTTGGAGCTGCTCCCATGACCCTGCCCAGCTACACGCCAGCCATATGTGTGTGCATATGTGCCCGCTGCCTCCAATCACCCCAAGCAGCCCCTTGCAGGCTGGAATGCTGCCAGCCTGCAAGGTGAAACCCATGCTTTCCACATGTTTTTCTGGGACTTGCTTGTGACCCTTTCAAATATTCTTGTGACCCACTTTTGAATTGTGAACCATGGGTTGAGAAACAGTGCCCTAAAGTAAGGTATAAATTAGCCTGTATAAGAGTAAAATGAACCTTACTTTTACTCAGACTAAGTTATGCTTTACAACTTAGGGTTGTGACATGGGTTGGCAACCTATGGTCCACAGGCTGAATCCATCCCATGGAGCCTTTATATCCAGCCCACAGAGCTTAGCAGCTTTCAAAGCACTCTGGCAGTGGGGGACTTTGTTTGGCCAGGTGGTAGGGAGCTTCATCCATGCCATGGCTAGGAACCTTGCCTGCACCACAGCTAGATGGTGGAGAGCTGTGCCTGGATCACAACCAGCAATGGCTGGGTCCTAGAGCCTTGCACCTGAGCTGAGTCATTCTGGCTCATTGCTAAAAAATGCTGCTGATCGCTGCTTTAGAGAATCCTTCCATCCTTTTGGACAACCAGAATGAACTGTGTGAAAGCAGTGAAAGACTGCCAACACTCCAGTGATATGCTGCCCATATATTATCCTCACTTCAAAGTGGCCAGGTTACCTAAGTGAAAGTGAATCCTATCCTTTTAACTCAAAGGTTGATTCACCTGATTTAGGTAAGAGGGACAGGTAATAGTTAGCAGCATCTGAGAATCTCAAAGCATGATGAGTAAGAGCCCAGTCTAACTACAATGAACATGTAACCCAGGAAAAATACTTATGGATTATTATAAGAAAGGATGGTAGTGTTGCCCCGCAGAATCTTATGTTAGGTCACACAGTAATTTAAAGGGCAGAGCAGGAATAAGAATACTTATTTCAGTCTATTAGCCACTAACCCAACCTTCCTTACATATTTGCCAAGTTGCAGACTATTTTGCAGTGTGAGAAATAAAGTGATTGTTCCCAAAGGAGGTACAGAATTGAAAACTGCTTCTCTTGAAACACTGCAATGTTGAGTCCATCACAGAAGGAACAGCAGTATCTTTCTTGAAAGTGATCAATTCTGGCCACATCTGCATGAGATGCTGACTGCATAGTCATTACTGCACAGTCATTTAGTACTTGTATACACAGTTATATAAACAATTGTATAAACAAGTACTAACAGACTGCATGGTAACTGGAGTTACTGTGCAGTAGTGTTGCTAAACAGCTTTTTTGTGACACTGACTGCAGGAGCCTGAGACTACTGCACAGTAGTATTGTGTCATGCTTTCTGCCAGGAGGCACTACTGTGTGGTAGTCATGGGCTACTGTGCAGTCAGCATCTCATGTAGACATGGCCTTTGTGAACATAATATAGGAAACCCTCGCCATTCGCAAAATCCAGATTCACGGATTCAAATACTCGCAGGGGAAGGCAGAGCCGGAAGACAGGCGGACAGCGAGCGTCAGGGACATGGAGGGGAGGCAGTGGCGGCATTTTCTCTCCTGGCAGCAGCCATGGCAGTGCTCAGGGAAAGGGGTCAGTCCCCAGGCACTGCAGGGGAGCCCTGCGAACAATAGTGGGGGAGCAGGGGAGCAGCTGTGGGGTCTGACAGGGAGCCCCATCAGTATTCGCGGATTTTGCCATTTGCGGGGATTTCCGGAACACATCCCCTGCAAATGGCGAGGGTCTCCTGTACAAACATAGGAAAGCAGTGCTAAACAGGACCTCACAAGATCATCTAGTCCAACCCCCAACATGAGTTACAAGTGAATAATGTCTGTGTTTGATTTGTAAAGCCAGCCAGTGTTGCAGACTTCTCAATCTTCACTAAGCATATTGTGTGACATGAGTGGCTTGAAACCATGAGACATGAAAGGACATTACTTTCTCAGTGATATTCTGATGAAGCATTTCCATGACCCTGATCTCTAGAGAACTGAGAGCATCCTTTGTCTAGGTTGCAGAAGAGAAGTTTTCTTATTTATCACTAGTTCTAATTCCTGGAAGATGGAACATGTAGAACTATGAAGATGGAACTATGTCTTTGGAGAAGCCTTTTTCTGATGGGATTTTAAATCAGCCAGTTGCCTAAATAAACAAAACTGTTTTCACCTTGCTGTCTTAAATGAATTTTGACTACAAACAGGGTTTGTCTACATGTGCATTTACTGTGCACTAACTTACTGAGCAGTACACAGTTTTTAAGCTGGCATCTACACATACAGGCTTTACAGTGCAGTAACATTGTATGCAGACTGACTTGGGAATAAAGTTAGTCCCAAGTTGATCCACACACACACAGTGTTGCTGTGCAGTAACACATCTACACATGTGTTACTGCACAGTAACTACTTGGACATAAATTTGATACCTGCATCATGTAGGTAGAAAATTTATGCCCAAATTGGTGCAAGTCACCATAGTTACCATGCAATAATAATACCCTAAATTACTGCACAGTAAGTGTACATGTGTAGACGTGCCCACAGAGACTAAATTCCTGAGGAAAGTAGGGGGACTTGGGTCCTTTGCAGTAGACTTGTGCTAAAAGTAATCTTTGACCCTAAGATACTGTGATAGGTGATATCCTGAAAAGGCATGGAAGTGGACATGTATGATGCGGGGAAGGGAAAGAAGGCAGAAGGGGTAGAAGAAAGGAACCAAATTGTATAACCATCTTCCAGTATCTTCAGCATCCATTTATCCAGTGCAATAAAAGTTATATCTAAATGGCATGGTTATGACCCAGATGCAGGGGGATCAGGGCTCAGAAACTGAGAGGCTACAATAATGTTGGTCTGGAAGCCAAGATGAGGGTCACAGTACCAGTGTATCAGTCTGAATGGTTCATGTCAGGGGATCAAGTGAGTACATGGTCAAGGCAAGGCCAGAGGGCTGGAGATGAGGAATCCATGAGATGAGGGTGCAAGGCAGAGGCGAGACAGGAGCAGGACACAGCAAGAAGAGGTCAAGATAGACATAAGACAGGAGCAAGACCAGGAGGTCCAGGAAAGAAGTGAGAGCACTGGAGTCGGGCACAGAGATCCACAACAATGAAAACAGAAGCACAAGCACTTTTGTAAGAGGTAGGCCCAGCAGCAAGTCAAAGGGTTTTATAGCCCACCCACTAGGGCCTGGTGGCTCTATGGGATCACATAATCTTCTATTGGGAACCTTGCAGGAAGGCTCAGACTGGGCTAGATCCAGCACCCAGTTGGATGCTTGATGGTGCTGGAAGACCTGGGTTCAAGCCCTGGTCCTGACGCTAGAGTTTAGCTTCAAAGTCTGCCTAAACCCATGAAGTAAATGACTGCAGATTGCACATTCTGAGGGATATGAGTGAGTTCTTAGGAACTGGGGTGTGGGCAGTTGGGGAAGGTCGACTCATACACAGGTGATTCCAGGAGCTGGGTTCCCAGGGAACTGGGAGTCAAGGCAAACCAGAAGCTGATGCTGAAGTCGTAGTTTCATAGGTAGGGTCAGAAGGGACCTGAGCAGATCATCAAGTTCAACCCCCTGCCACGGGCAGGAAAGAATGCTAGGGTCAAACGACCCTGGCTAGGTGATTATCTAGCCTCCTCTTAAAGATCCCCAGGGTAGGAACAAGGACCACTTCCCTTGGAAATTGGTTCCAGCTCCTAGACGCCCTGACTGTGAAGTACTGCCTCCTGATATCCAGCCTGAATCTACTCTCAGTCAACTTACGGCCATTATTCTGTGTAACTCCTGGTAGTGCTCGAGGGAACAGGGACTCTCCCATTGCCTGCTGGCCCCCATGGCTAGTTTGTAGATGGCCACCATATCCCCTCTCAGCCTCCTCTTGTGGAGGCTGAACAGGTTCAGGTGCCATAGCTTCCACTTGTAGGGCCTGCCTTGCTGCCCCCTGATCATGCAAGTGGCCCTCCTCTGGACCCTCTTGATGCTGTCCACATCCCTCCTGAAATGCGGCACCCAGAACAGACACAGTACTCTACCTGCAGCCTGACCAGTGTCACAGAGTCAGGGTGAATCAGGAACCAGAGCCAAACTGGGGTACATTAGAGCCAGAATCAGAGTCAGGATATGCCAAAGTTCAGAGCCAATGAGATATACCAGTGTCTGAACCAGAATCAAAAGCCAAAGCTGAGGTTGAGTCAGAGATCCAATACAAGGAGCAGTAAAGCACAGGAAGGTCAGGAACAACAACTAAGTCTTTGCCCAGAGTACTGCAAGCTGGGCCTAGTTTTCAAAAGTTGAAGCAGGTGGAGTTTATCGTCTGTGGCCTCAGGAGATTGCCTGCCCTCGTTGCCTCATTAGGATAAGCTGGGCCCAGGGCATGATCTGGGCTCACTGCAGATGGTGCCTGTTTTTCTGCAGCCTCAGGGGATGAACTGTCCTGATTCTCTGATTGGGACTGGCTGATATGAGAGCTTTGACCTGGCCTTAGTGAATCCACTAAACAATTAATGAGTCCAGGAGGAGCACACACCAACTGCAGATGCTTCTTCAGTCTTATGAAGGGTTTTTAAACCCAAAAGATAGCCAAAAACTTTGTTTTCTAGCTATTTAGTTGGTCTAATAAAAGATAACAGATTTACGCAAAGAACTTTGTCTGCCTATGTGCTTAGACCAACACAGCTACAACCTGCACCCCACCAAGCAGTTAAGGCATTCACCAGGCCTATTTGTGGCATGCTTACTCCCACTCCTGGAGGGACATATCCTGAAACCAGCAGGTCTGGGGGAAGTCAGGCTGACAGTTATGGAAGGGGCCTGCTTGGGGTGAGAGAAGAAAATGGAGAAAGTCAAGGAGGTTAGGAGGAGCAGGGAATGTGCACCATGCTTAATGTGCTTAGTGTGGGGTACAAGGAGAGGACAGAGGTGTTTTATTTCTTATGAAAATGGAGCTTAGGATGTATATTGATATGCCTAGCCCAAATCCTCCTTTGACTGAAGATCTAACCTTGGGCTTTCACTGAAGTCTGGCACATGTAAGACTGATAGGAGCTGAACAAATTTATTTGAAGAGCTGGAAAGTGTTTAAAGGAAATATGTAGAGATACCTGCAACAGCTCATCTAATAGCCTCCTCTTTTCTCCTGGGTATGTATGCTATTCCCCTCAAGAGGAAGAAACAACTTTGGCCTTTTGCAGATTTGGCAATGGATACAAATATAGCAGATACAAAATACTGGTGTCTAGTTTAGGAACAAAGAGATAGGAAGAGGCCTCCTGTTTCCCTTGCTATCACAGGCAATCATCGTACGTACTCTCCCTTCCCTGGTTTGGCAGGAACACACTCTTGAGAGTGGAGCATTGAAGCTTGCGAAACGTGATACAGGTGAGCAAGGATAACAACTCCAGCTTTTTGTACTGACAAGTGAAAATGTTATTCAGATAGAAAATGCAAGAGGCTGATTCATAAAGAAAATAGAGACTTACCTTTGATAAAGCTGCTGAAGAATGGAAATGTTATTTGAACGAAGAGTCCTATCAATTTCTAAGTGATCTAGAATGTGAGGTGGTATGGATCTGCCCTCTTCCATGAGGAGGGCCAAATTAAAGAATCCCTAAAAATGAAATATATACATAATACATAAATAAAGATGAACACATGGAGGACCCTGTCCTGTACCACTGAAATTTGATTCAGCTACTGAACAGTGTGTAAACATTTACAATAGTCTTTTCAAACCCTAGAGCAGTATGATTTTATGATCTTTGCTGAATAACCGTAAGTTCCTTCCCCCCATATAAGTATGTAGTCATATGAACAGTGTATTTACACGAAAAAAAACGTTTTTGTTGTGATGATTTCCCAGAAACTAGCATTTCTAGACGCCTGCTGAATACAATAACACATGAAGATTTCATCATGCTGATAAGTGTCATCTACTACAGACATTCAGTAGTAGAAACTGAAAGCAGAACTGGACTAAACTCTGCTCCCACTTATTCCCATTTAACCCTTCTGAATTCAGTGCAAATTGCAACTGTGCACCTGAAAGCCATTTAGCTTTGGCCACAAGCTTACCATTACATCTACTCAGGCAGATCTCTGATTTCAATGCACACTGCAGAGGCACAAGGGTCAGCTCATGTGGAAGCAATTGCAGCTTTGGTTTTTCTTTCACATTTTCACTATTAGTTACTACAAGCCTTGGCAACTTGTTCTCAGATCCTCAGTGTGGATCCCAACTCAGGTAGCTCTGCTCAGCTCACGTGTAAGAATTTCTTTGCTGTCAGTGGTACTTCCATGCACTGCATGAGGATAGCAGAGTATCACACCTGAGATCTGCTATGAGGAACTGAGAACAGAATACTCAAAAAACTTCATGGTCTCTGTCAGCCTAAGTGTCCTGTCATGTGACTGAGGTTGAAGCCTGCCAGTATCTGTAACCAACAGGACAGAAGGGAATGGCAAGGCTAACTTCACATCTGGCCATCCTGTGGTAAATTACTGAATGCCTTTGATAATGTGTCCTGGAACATCTTGGCAGTATATGATGATGCATAAACTGAAGTTTTTGTGATTTGTGAATTAATTCCAAAGAAAAATCTGTTGAATTCAAGGAAAATACCCCCCTATTATTAATAGTAATAATATGTATAGGTACTGCAACAGTACCTAAGGGCTCCTATACATGTGCAGGAAGCCTGCTTGGATGCACTGTAATTCCAGCGCATCAGAGAAAACTCAATTAATCGAGTCTGCTGGAGTGCAGAAATGAACATGCTCCAGCAGCCTCCAGTGTCATGTGTATCAGCATCCCCATGCTGAAAAATGGTGGCGGGGTGCTTTAAACTCACTGATTGTTCAACAAGCTCTAATTAAAAGCACCCTGCCACCATTTTTCAGCATGGGGATGCTGATACACATGATTCTCCAGGTGCTTTTAATTACCACAGCTCTCAGAGCTGCACTAATTAAAGCATCTCCCCACAAAGCACATGTATAAATGCCCAAAGGTTCCCAATCAGGACTGTTATTACAAAACTGGCTGGAGACTTCCTTGCAGTCCCTCAAGGAGAAAAAACAACTTTTTCTCTGGCAGATCTGGCTACAGGCTTGATTGTAGTTATATAGAATGCATCTTCCCTGCCACAGAAAAGATTGGTATCTTCATCATTAGCTCTTAAAATATCACCATCGACTTAGCATTTCTTTATTGTAAAACAGCAAACCCTACATCAAGGGTAGGCAAGTTTTTGGGCAGAGTGACAAAAACACCTGCAAGCTTGACTTGTAAGATGTTGATGTGCTAGGGGCGGATGGTGGAAGAGGTGTGAAGGGCCTGACCTTTGTTGTGGCAGCACAGCCCCAGCCTCTTTCCTGCTGTCCGCCCTGAGGTGTACCTGCACCTGCCACCAGCAACAAGCCAGACTGGGGCTCTGCAGTCTCAGTGCAGCCACTTGCAGCCTCCTGGCTGCCTGCAGCAGCTGACCTGGGCTCTGGGCAGTCCCTCTCACCCATCAAGGAGCCTAGGCTGTTTGCAGCACCCAGCGGGGAGGCTGCAAGCAGCTGCACTAGGTTCTGTAGAGCCCTGGCCTGGCTTGTTGCTGGTGGCAGATGCATGTGTGCAGAGGCAGACAGCAGGGAAGGGGCCAGGGCTGCACTGCCACAACAAGGATCAGGCCCCCCACTGCTCTCCAACTCAAGGTGCGCATGCCAGTGAAAATGCCCTCACGTAACATGTTCTAGCAGATATACTGGGGGTTGCCTACCCTTGCTCTAGAATTTGACAATAACTTAAAATAAATTAGAATTTCCATTTTATTGGCTGTATGTGAGTAATCAAGCAGAATAACTGGTTCCTTAGGTACTCATAGTTAATTCTAGCACTTGTGCTTCAAGAATGTTTTGGGGTTTTTTTATAACTGCTCTAACATACCTGTGAATCTCCCTCTAGCGCAGCTTGTGCATACATCTGCACTGACAACTCAAGATCTTTGGACTGGTTCTGGTATCCATAGTAATAGAAATCTCCCATCTTCAAATAAGCTGTGGAAGGTAAGATCAGCAGGTCATTAGTATGTGTATCAAGAGAATTATGCTAACAATATATTTGGAAATCTAATATATTTTCTATTTAATACAAACTGAAGTTGTCTTTCCTTGATTAAGACCATGACCAGCTTTCCATTCCAACCTCAGTTTTTGCTAGAGCTCCACCCCCTGAAAACATACTCTGTCTGAAACATCCCATGGTTATTTTTATGCCCAAGGTGTTTTTGGGATGTCATTTCATAATAGTTTGCCAAGGCATTCTGAAACTATGAGATTAACTAATGAAATATTTTCTACTCTTGCAAAAATCTTCTAAGAAGTTTGTGCAATGTTTTCTGCAATAATAATAGCTTCCACAATAATAATAAGTTTCAAAATCTTCAGAACCTAGAAACTTCTAATTCTTTTATTTGTTCAGTTTCTCTGAGGACTAGTGCCTAATAATTAGGCTTTGCGGGATTTTATTTTTATTGCTAAATGTCGATAAATGTCAATTTCACCTCACATTCACAGACTGACAAAAATATCCCCATTGGTAGTAATCGAAATTCATAAAAAGGGGACGGAAGAAAAGAAAAATCCAGGGCGGGATAAGGAAATCCAGGACACGGGGTGCTGTGAATGTGCGTGCACATACACACATGGTTGCTACTGTAGGTGGGGGGAGCTTGGACAGCTGTTACAGGTGCTGGGAGCCATTCTGGGTGGGGAGGCTAGTCGGATGTCAGCTACTGATGACAGAGCCTGGAGTGGGGGATGCTGCTGCAGGGGTCTGCCACTGAGGGCCAGGGCTGTTGGCAGCCAGGAGCCTGGTGCTGCTGGCCGCTCACTCTGCCTAGATCCCAGGCAAGGATTGGGTGCCAAACTCCAGCTGAGCTTGGCCCATGCCCTGCATGCTCAGGACAGAGCACATGGGGGTGCTCCTGATGTCCAGCTACTGCCTGCACACTACCCAGAGGGGCAGGAGGCCATGGAGGTCGAAGGGCTGGGCCACCCCTCCATTGGTACCCACCAGGTGGGGCTCGCCTCCTAAGAGGTTGAGGGGAGGTGCTTCCTGCTCCAAGCAGGGCAACTGCTTCCTCCCAACACAGTACAAGTCTTGGGGAATTCAGTGGCATTTGACAGCCAGAAATCCTCTGATAAGCCTCCCTCCACAGTACAAATGTACTACTAAATGAACAGAATTATTTTAAAGCAGGTGTTCTTTCTTGATTTCTGAATATTCATTTTTTACATTTTGACATGTGATTTATAAAATTTTAACAGTATACTGTCATAACTAAATTGTCTGCCTCCACACTCCTAATTTCACACAATTCTGAAAATTTAAATTGCTAAAAAATAAAATAAATGCTTAATAATAAAAACCTATTTTAGCCATCGAAACTTATTAAAAAAAATGAAATTCTGGCAAACCTACTAATAATCTTTTGGGGGAACTCTGAGCCTGTTCTAATTACTAGCCTTGATCATTTGTACAGACTTCAAGTAATTCTGTTCTACTAGGTGCTTATTTGTGTCCATAAACATGGTACCTGGACTTTACCCTGAAGTACACAGTTGTGCTGTCCTGACAGAGAGATTTTTTTTAAGGTAGTTGTTCAAGACTATCCCCAAACCCAGGGAAGCTGCGTTACTAAACTTCTCTTCAGAGGCGGGTGATCATGGATCTCTCTTGTTTAGCATCTGACAAAGTAGACTGTAGCCTATGAAAGCTCTCTGAACAAGTTAGTCTATAAGGTGCTACTCTGTCCTACCTTCTGCGTAACTTCAGACTACCATGGCTCACTACCTCCTCCTTCTACCTTCAATATTCAAGGAATGGTCTGGCAGAGGATGTCTGGTCCAAGGGTGATTGAGCAATCCATGATGTGTCATTACTATATCCTGTTCTGAAGAGTTCAGGGTTTATAAATGCCAATGAACTCAGGCTACAGCATTTATAAGCTCTACCACCCCCAGTTTATAATTTTTTAGTGGGCATGATCCTGAAACTTTGCAGCTAATGGGATTTTAAGCCACTGGCTTCAATCAGATAGGATCAAAACCTACACTGCATACAAAGCCTCTTTGTTTTTCAAACTTTAGTTTGAAAGATTGAACAGTCTGCAGCCCTGAGCAGGGGTGAAATCATGGCTCCCCTAACATAAAAGGTGTTTTGTCAATGAATTTAGCAGGACCAGGATTTCACACTATCAGTCTGATAAACTTCAGAAGATTCACTAACATAAAGGTGGCACCAGTGAATCCAATAAGACTGGTCAGCCAAATAATACTTACAAGCTGTTACTTGTAAGCCATTGTAAAAACCTTCAGTTTGTAGACTCCAGAATCTCTCTGGACTGAGCTGGTTTTAGGCTCAGCAATTCAGTTTTGATTCCAGTATGGTGGTGGTTTCTGTTTCACTTGGATAGCTTTATATCACTTTCTTGTATACCATCCATAAAAGCTACAAAATTGTGTCTTGGGGAATACACAGCAATTTAATTAATGAATAAAGTTTTCATAGACATCTAAATAACTTAGAAGTCTTCACTGAAGTCAGACATAGAATTTAAGGCCAGAAAGGACAATTAGATCATTTAGCTTGACTGCCTGTACAGCACAGGTCATTTGTCCAGTAGTATGGTGCTTAATATAGTTATGTTTGATAATAGCATATCTTCCAGTAAAACACTAAGTATTCATTTAAAGATACAGGAGATGGATAATCCGATCCCCCACACTGTTAAGAAACAGTACTTTACTATATTAAGGATTTTATACTAAATGAAAGAACCTTTGATATTTGGGGTGAAACTTTGGGAACACCTAGCTTAGACCCTTGCATGTTTAAGTCCTTTTTGAAATTGAGACTTAAGTGCTGTTATCCAGGACCTACAAAACAGGTGAGTCCTAGAAAACTGCATTAAGGTACAATGAATACTGTAGATACATTTATAGGTAGAAATTCATTAAGGTACAATGAATACTGCAGATGCATTTGTTTTGCTATATTTCTACTGGAACATGACGATTCTTAAAAGGAATTTTGAACAGGCAAGAATTTCTCACTGAAAAGTTGAACTAGAAAAGGATAATCTACATTTGTCTAGGCCCCAGAACCATGGAAGGACAAAGGCAGGCAGCTACAAGTCACGACACCTACAAAAAGCTGGGACTCATGCGCCACTCTTCTTTCTTCTTGAATCTGTTCACTGATATAAATATTTCACTGTAGATATTAAGTTATAGTCACTGTAGGTATTAAGTTATTGAATATCTCACTGTAGATATTAAGTTATTACCTTCTGTTATGGATCATGCCCCCTTCAGGAGGACTCCTGAAGAAGCAGCTCTGTTCAGTCTCCCTCTCTTCAAGAACTCCTTGATGCCAACCCTGACGTGGCTTCTTGAGGGGCCAGCACCTGACTTTGCGGCCCCGGCTCTTCTCTGTCCCTGGTTTCCCCAGAGATCCATAACCCCCCTACCTCATAGAGCTCCTTCTTTTCGGTCGGCTCCCAGAAGGGGGAATATTTTCTTCCTCAGGGGAGAACATGAGATTGTCGGCTTCCCAAACAGCTCAGCCGACTGACTGCTTGTTTCCAAATGAGCAGTCCTTATTGTGTCACTGCAGGTCCCTCTGTCCTTCCTCAGACTCCACTCTGTCATCCTGGGGACCATTCCTTTCTCTCTACTCCTTCTTCCTACTCCCTCTGCCCTTTCTCTCCCAGAACAGCACTCTTTCTCCCTCCCAAGCAGTAAACCACACTCTGCAACAGTTATGAAAGTATACTGTTAACCCAAGGACTAACACTCACCTTTTCAAATGAAGCATAATGTTATGGGGAACTGATCAGAGAACAAGCTCTGGCCTGCTGCCAGACCCAGACCGCCATTTCCTCCTGGGGTGAAAACGGCATATAGCTCTCCTACTTATGAAAGTATTTACAGCAACTATTTACATTAAAACAGACTCACACTCGGCCCCCCTAAAAGTGTCCCCCCCCCCCAGAACTGCAAGCTAGAAATCAGCCACATAGCCTCTTTGTTACCAAATATAAAAACTAGATACCTATTACAATCTGATTTAACAAAAAGATTTAGTATACATACCAAATGAGGGAGCATTGACTTGAAAAACAGAGAAATTATAGTATCTCCAAACACAATCAGTAGCTAAGTATTTTCTTGCTAGTTCCTGAAAAAAAAAATGAGTTGATCCATTTATATTTGCATGGGTTACTACTATCAATGTTTTAAAGGGTCATTGTATTGTGTATTTACTTACCGGTCTCTCTTCACAGATATGTGCTAAATTTGTCTGTGACACTTCAAAACCGGACTCGGCTGCTAAAACATAATATAACAGAGCTTCGTGCCTAAATTTTATGACAGAAATAGAAAAAACAAACTGAAATAACAATAATTTTAGTTCGTTACAACCTCTAAATAAAATGACATCCATTTGAAAAGCAGAATTTGTGAGCAAGGGTTGGAAATTTAGGGCTAGTTAATACATGCAACAGCTACATCTACTGGCCACATTCAATATAACACATCACAATTTGGTCCAGAGTGGTTTCAGCATCTTCTTTTCTGCTCTGAAGTAGAATCAGCTTCCTGTGAACTTCTGCTCTTTCAAAGTATGAAATTGTTTAGTGCCTAAGATTGAGATATACCATTAAGTGAAGCAGTGCATCCAGTTCCAACTAGCATTTAAAAAAAAAACCTCTTAGAAATAATATATAAAGAAATTTGCCTTCCAACTCCACAACTCCAATACATAAAAAGTAGGCAAGTGATACTGCATTTACCAAACATTACCCCAAGCCCAGGGCTCATAGGTACTCATGTAATACCAATAATAAAAGCTAATGAGATGTTTCTCAGTGATGAGAAACGCTGGTGATTCTGCACTATGGCAACAGCTTCTGTTTTTATTTCTCCTTCATTGCATTACAAACCTCAAGAATTTAAAAATCATGAGTCAAGCCCCCAAAAATCATGAGATAGGCTTAAAATGATTAAGCATAATAAATAAAAATAAAATAAAATTAGAGATTCTTTTTATCTGCCTTCTGGTTTTAGAGTATCCAGGAATCACTTTTAAAAAGCTTTTTCCTGAACCCCTGAAGGCTAAAGACATCTTTCAGTGAAAGCTGTGATTCTCATATATGCTTAGGACTTCAGTGGCAGTAGCTCAAGTAAATAAATGTCTAATATAACTATAAGAGTTAGCAGCACTGCCTAACAGCTGCTCCCTACAACATTAATCTTCCTGTGTTCCAGATGACGGATTGTCCCTGCTCTACCAGCAGGTTTTTTGTGGCTTGACAGTGGCCCATAGATTAGTTCAAAACTTTCAGTATATGCAATGTTTTTTGGAAAGCAAATCATTCCATTAAGGTCAGGGTTCAACAGGTCCAGCAGCAAGCTGTAACAAACACTTTTACTACTGTTAATTATGTGTATTACAGTGGCATTATGACTCCTTGTCATGCACCAACCATTGCGCTAGAACTGTAAGCACAGAACAGAAAGAGAGTTTGACTTGCCCCAGTAAGTTTACAATGTAAGACAAGGGACAACAGGTGAAAACAGAGGTGAGCACAAGTAAACAGAGACCGTTCTGCTCAATACGAGAGACTGTAGTCATAACTGGGCAGCCTTGCTGGGTTTTTGTAGCCACCGCTCCCTAACCTTTGTAGCAATATCAGCACTGAAAATTTCCACAAACTGAAGTTTCCACCACCATCAGAATGATCAACAATGATCACTGCAAGCAGAATAATCAGTTATATACAACACTACAACTACAATTTATTTGCATCTCAGTTCTAAGCATTTACAGGTGACCTTATTGGAGAAACCAGATCTCTGCTGCTAGCTGAAGAGGGGCTGATATTTTAGGACTTTAACTGCATCCTCAGCTATACACACACATTAGGATGGATCTCACTGGGAGGTAGCATAGGTGTATCTGAGAAGACAACTTAGCCAGGACAGTGTATTTTACAGAGGCTTCTTTCTAGTCTAGTAAGACCAAAGCAAGGTATTGTTTAAAGTAAATGGTCAGGTTTTAATGCAGTGCAGGGTTTAAAGCATGCCTCATCTTAGCAGAATGTATTTAATCTTCCCTGAAGCCCAATCTAAATTCTGACCGCCTTCAGACCTAAATCTCCTAGGAAAATTTTAGACAAGCAAAACATTGTTGACTAGAAAACACACGCAAAAGACGGAATGACACGAAACATGACACTTTTGCTGCTGGTTCTTCCACAGATTCTTTCTGACACTATGCTGACGCAGCATATTTGTTGTTTTCAGTAATATATTTTACAAACTTTCCTGAATTCTAGAATGACTATGGCTCAGATCGATCTGGATATTTTGAAAATACATGTGCCAAACAAATCCATGTGGACTGTGTAAGTGCTTATTTTGAAATCACAAATTGTGTTTGGGAAAAAGGAGAAAGTGTCACAGTTAAACTGCAGGAGTACCATAAATTAGGAGTGCTCAAACCTCTAACCCACTGGCCAAATAGATTTTGGGTAAATCTATACGTGTGCCTTGGAATATAGCTTGCAGGGCTCCCCACAGGTCAGAAAATTTGGTGGAGGGGGAACAGTGGCCATTGATGCCACTACGCTCCCCGCTGCCAAAATCCCAAGCACTGTACAACAGATCAGAGCCAGGCCACATCCTCTTCCTTCTGCTGGGCTAGGTTAGAGCCAAATCATACCTCCTTCCTCTCACAGGGCTGGGCTGTGCCCCCCTGCCCTGTATGGCTAGTTCAGAGCTGGGTCATGACCCAGAGATGGGCTACATCTCCTCCTCATCCCCTCTTCCCCTCAGAGCCAGGCCATGCCCCCTTTGCCTGTGTGGCTGGAGATGGGGCCCCACTGTGCATGCCCTAGGTGCTGGATTGGTCCACTGGCCAGCCTCAGCCCATGGAGGGACTGGGTACTGCTCATCCAGCCCTGTAGACAAAAATGTTGGAAACTACTGTCCGAAAGCCATCTAAAACCATCAGGGCAACATTTGGCTTTTTGACATAAGGTAAACTATTGTGGGATGAAATCATAGGATCTGTATAAGGTCAGTGCAATGTAGCATAGAGGCACCCTGCTTCTCAGGTATCTAATGCACTGCAGTCTGCTGTATATACATACTTTAGGTCTCATAGCAAGTCAAGGGCTGCTACTTTAAGAAAAACGATTTACTGTATTTTTGAACATGTTCCCAACAGACTTCCCTTAAACAGGCATTTTGATTAAATTGTGTTTGTTTATTACAGTTTTTGGAGGATGAAGGGGATTGTAACACCTTTGCAAAACAAACTTTGGGTAAATCTACATATGTGCCTTACTGTGGAGTTGACTAATTAGCTGCTCAGTAAACCATCACCATGTATAAATGTGGTGCTATTAGGCCACAGGAAACTAATTAACTCTACTGTAGGATAGTATTGCCTGACACAAGTACTATCCTATGGCAGAGCTATTTAGTACACTGCAACGCACATGCGAACCGTAATTGGGGCTGGCTGGGGCACGAGATTGCTATAGTGTGAGGGGCTGCCTTCCAGCTAGCCCCACACTGGAGCACCTTTGTGCCCCAGCCAACCCCTCCACAGCATACTGAGCCGGGGAGCTCCTCCAGGCTGGTAGGCTGACCCCTGAGCTCCCTGCCAGCTGCGGCTGTGTCACCCTGGCTCAATGTGTTGTGGTCCTGGGTGCATGTGTAAATGCTGCATCTGGGAACAATAAACTCTACTGTGAACTGCACTGGAGTTTATTCAGGTACATTAATAGCATGTGTAGATGCGCCCCTTGTTTTCCTATGCGTTCGTATAGCGACTAGCATAATGGAGTCCAAATTCCGACTGATCTACAAGCATATCTGTAGAGATAGCAATTGTTCATATTGTTTTGTGCACACAAGTTTGACATCAAACAATTGTGTTGTACAAGTACATACAGTCTATTGGGTAGTTAGACATTATAGCTCAGCTTATATCTGCATTTCACCTAATTATTCTAGTGCTGATGAATACCCAGTGCAGTGTCTCAAGGATACTAGGACATGGAGGAAAGCTAACTGGCTTTCCATATAAGACTGAGATGATGCTGGCAGGCTGGGGGAAACAAATAGTGCTGGTTTTGAATCAACATTTGTGACTGTATGAATGAATGTACAAGTGTGTATATGTGCATGCACACAGCCTGGGGTTTGTACTGGATTCCCATTGCAAGTGTCCCAAACTTAGAGTCCCTTAAAGCAGAGTTTACATAAGACTGAAATATCTAATATAAATTATAACATTTTTTATAACATAGAGATGATCTAAACACATGTGATTGTACTTGGTCTGCACTTCAGTGATAACCGACCTTTCTGTATGGATCTGGTTTGGGGTATATTTATTCTCTTGTCTAGGAGACTCCATGGGTAAAACCAGGACCCCATTAAAGTTAATGGAAGTTTTGTCATGATTTCATTCTGTGTGTGTGTGGGTATGGCGAGCAGGTGTTAAATTATTTTGCCATCCTAGTTAATATAAACAAATCACATTCATAAAAATGTAAAATGAGTGTGCAGAGAATATATAAAACAAGCTTACCATGACAGATCCAGATAGGCATTGAGAGCTTTTCTGATTACATGACCTAAGTAGCCATTCTTTTCTGCAATATGTTTTGCCCAGCTGTTAAAGACAATAAATGAACACACACACTTTAAAACACCATGGCACAGTGCTGTTTCCCCTCAAGGTGATGAGAGTTTTGTCACTGACTTCACTGGGTACAGAAACAGCCTTCTTGTCATGAAAGGCACACAATGTTATTTCCACTGTACACTGAATTCTTGATCTCCTATGAGTGTTCTTAATGCAATATTTTATTTTTGGCATGTTTTTGTATGGAAATGTATACAAAACACCAAAACAAAACTGCACATCAAATTCCTTTCATTAAGAGGTAGATTGAGAATTTATCTTTATATGGGTATAAGAGAAAGGGAGCCAAATTTATACCAATTCATATAGTTTTAAGTTTAAAATTGGCCATTAATTCATCTTGCCTAATTTCTTTCATAAAGAATGCTATAAAATTTCATCCAGTTATACAGGAATTACTTTTGGTTGAATGAGATTATCCTGCTCAATGGATTTCTCACTGATATAAGTGGAAATTCCCTGCACTAATCCAGGATATTTCACAGATTTCATAGAGATTTGGGCTGGAAGGGACCCTGGAGGATCATCGAGCTCAGCCCCCTGCCCCAGGGGCAGGAAGTCAGCAGGGATCATAGGATCCCAGCAAGATAAGCATCTAAACGTGTCTTGAAGGTGTTCAAAGTGTGTGCCTGAACTGCCTCCGGTGGCAGTCTAGTTCAGATATTTTTTTCTGTAAGGATTACTTTCTGTTTTTGGAGAAAAAGATTAAGTTATTGCAAAGGGTCCCCAGTGTCTCTTGTCATGAAAAATACAGGTTCCATCTCTCTCTCTCTCCTTTTTTTTTTTTTTTTTTACAAATGGTGAATTCGCTCTGTAAACTTCTATACCCTTTGACAAAGAAGCACAAGTGAACTGAATATACATGATTCCAAAAAATCCTCACATCAAACAAAAGTCTTGTAAGATATCTGCAGATTGACTTTCAGAGATATTAAACACCTGCAAAATCTAGAGGTTATTGCCAATGCTCAACTCCACTGGAAGCCAAAGCTGAATTATATTGTGGATATTAGTTATTATACAGATAATCAAGCAGACCTAATTTTTCAAAGGAAGAAAATTACTCTATAATAATCCACATTTCTTAGGCTGAAGGCTCAAGATATTGCCACAACTGAAATAATCTTTTTCCAACCTGAAATGAAATTTCCCTTACATTACAGCTCTTTCAGGATCTCTAGGAAAGTCTTCCATATTTCCTGTGATGTAATACAGAGAGCATCGTAAGGTACCTTCTATATGTCCACCATGGGCCGCTTTATAGAAGTACTGAGCAGCTCGTGTCTGCAAAAAAAACCAAGGAAAAAATAGTAACCTCTTTGGAACATTCTGGGAAATTGCTACATCCATGATGATTCATTTTAAAAAAACGGCAACCTGGTTAATGAAGCAAGACAGTTTAATCAATTCTCATGTGCACAAAAGAAATCAGTTTCTTTCTTCCACAATCTTCATGGTTTAAGCTGGAAAAGTTCTTTATAGTTGAAACGGCAGTACTATATTGAATATCAGGTAGAGAAATGTGTAAGCACACATCCAACCCCAGTTAGTGTTCAGCATGGCTTTGCTGACACTGCCAAAATAGAACCAATAATTTACCACAAGTGAAAAAAGCATTTCTACCCTCTTGTTGTCCAGACTTAGGTCAGGATGAAATGATGCAGTGGTAAAAGCATTGTAAGAACAGGCCCACAGTTCCCAAGCTTGTGAAACTAGTTTTTATAAGGTGATACAGGCCCAACAGGACAGGCCAGAACTGTGGAGGTGAGTGAGACAGTATCCAGTTCTCACCACCAGAAATTTGATATTGGAACGGGAACTGGAGTGAAGTGACAGCAGCACATCACTCTGTGAATTACTCCAGGAACTTCTAATCAACAACCTCAAAAAGAGTCTTGGGGCCAGATTCTACTCCACCGATTAGGCGCATACGTGGAATTCTATTCCCCCATGCTCCAGTCCCTGAAAAACTACTAATACAAATGAAGTACGTGTGGGCAGCATCCTCCTCTTTGTCACTTTTTGTGACTCGGCCTTAAGGGTCAGATGATGATATGTGACAAAAAGTTGATACGTGAATGGATCTTTAGGGTCTCAAGCAGGGTAGATCAGAATTACATTTAGGCATCTAAGTCTAATTAGACCTCTAATGGGTGGAGTAGAATCTGGCCGAAAGTGGTTTTTTTTGAGGGGTCCTGAATCTTGGAATTTACTTTTTTATTTGATCCAACAGAACCTGTTATGGTTAACCTTAAAGGGGTCACAGAAGAGCTCCTCTCATTTCCTGGGCTTTCAGTGAATGAAAGACCATAGAGGGTTTTTTGTGAGGAGCTGCTGTTACACTGAAAATGTATTCTTATGGACAGTCCATTATACACTATGCATTTGTGTACCCTGAGTAGTAGAAGTATACTTGACCACCACTTGTGGGATAGCATTAGCTACTATGGGTGGCGAGCAAGCTCACCGGTAGGGGCACTAGACACTCTTGAACTCAAAGGCCATATTACTCAGCCTCCTTTGAAAACACATGGGGACATTAGGCATGAGATTTTCTAGCTTTTATCTTAGCATGCCTACTTCTAAATGGCAGGTTTCATCATAAATTTTGCAGCATTTTTAGAAGGGTACCTACAGGAAGCATACCCAACATATTTTAGTCTTCTGTTAGGAATACAACAATTTTTCTTAATAAATCTAAAATGAAATCAATTGGCCCTAGCTTAGAAAGGCTAAAATGAAATTAAGTCAGAAGGATATAATATAAGTTCAGACCAAATCCTGAAAGGGAAATTTAAGTTAAGAGCCTGGCTTGAAGGAGATTTTTCATCCCAATGACCTGTTTTTACCAAAGCTACAATGTGAGGATAGTGTAACTGCTGAAATATCCTGGTGTAGAATCTGCACTGAGTTGTACTTTATCCCACGAAAAATACCTTTGAAGTCAATGACAAAAACCTATTCTAGCATAATCTCCACTTCAAGATTCAAGAAGGTATAATATCCAACTATTTAAAAAATGTTCCCTTGCTTATTTGTATGACACATTTCATAGAAATGGTGTTTTACCTGTAAATGATTCATACTCTTCATACTCTTGAGGAATTACTCAACCCAGATCCAGCCCCCAGCACTGTGTCATCTGGCCAGTGAGGCTATCCAAGAGTTTAAAAATTTGTCAGAGTGGCACCACTCCCCTACTGCCAAATTTCCAGACCTGTAGGCAGCCCTACAGGCTAGACAGCATGGTTCTGTGCTCTAGACCTGGTGTGCAGAGGGGGGTGGGGGAAGAGCACGGGGCCCAATCTGGGCATGCAGAGGCTGATCTAGCCTGCGAACCAGCCCCATGCCACCCACAGGCCCAAAAGATTGAATACCACTGAACTACACAGATCAGAGGAACAAACACATTTGAAGCACACATACACATGTTCTCCAGAAGTTTGCATAGTTCCTCTTTTCAAAAGGTGTCCCACTGATTTCCCTGAGACTGTACAGAATAAAGTACTACCCACCACAGCTTAGGGTGTCAGAATCCAGTTCTAAGTGAACGTACCATAGTCAAGATTAAAGCCAAGATGTGTAAACCAAATTCTGTAAGAAATATCACCACATATTTACTCACTTCATTTTTGCCAGGAACTCCAGGGTAAAGCCCAGCTAAATGTAGAACACCAAGGTTATAGGATGCGTCTGGAATGCCCATTTTTTCAGCTTCTAACCAGTATTGGGCTGCTTTTACATAGTTTTGTTTGAAATTATGGTAATACCATCCCAAACCATTTACTGCCTGAGGTAATCCCTGTGGGTGAAAATACAACAGTCCTCAGATCACACAGGTTCAGTTGAATTTTGGATCATCTTTTGATGTCAACTTGTTCTTTGTGGTCCAGTGCTTTAGAAAGCTATTCTGTACAGCTCCTTGAAAGTTCCCCCAAACTGTGTCACTCAGGGTTTTGTAAAGTCTTATGCAAGTTTCTACTGGTTTCTACTGATTTCCCTTCTTTTCTTCCATGAGGCCTTGTGTGGAAATCAAGTCTCTTCCTGCCAATGCAAAGTAAAAGACATTTCCTTCAGAACCATGGTGGATATTAAGGGAAGGTTCTGCTCAGGAAGCAAGCACGACGACTTGCTGTGCTATGGCTCTGCTCACTATATGCATTCAAGTTTATATCTGTTTGCAACAATAAATTTCTACTGTTTTCTCTTTGCTCTCCCTACAAATCTGACACAGCTGTAAGAGAAAGGGTCTATTCCTGTGCATTATTAGTGCAACTACATGGTATTTACTGAGTTTGCACATGGGTCACTGAAGGTATCCCGTACAGAACACCAGGACGTAACTCTCAAATCTCAAGTTGAATTGTTAGGACTACCAATCAGAACAATATTTTCACTTGTGAATTACTACATTTGTTCTAGAAATAAATGGGAGACAAAAACATGGAAGTTCACAATGCTGTTTTTACTGACCAGCGACATGGTTTAATTGGCCAGTGCAATGCAGGCCGTTTTTAGGAAACACTAAGTATGCCCTCCCACAGCAACTCAGATCTTTTTAGGTCAGTGTCATATACGGTCATTAGGCCTTGTCTTTGCCTCAGTAATTAGGCAGTAAGAAAAGATCTTTTTCTGTTGCAATGTTTTTTTATGTCAGCATTGTTTTATTATTTCTTTGCTTAATCTGTTAAATTGTATGATGGCCATGTCTACATAAGCAGTTCAATTACTATACCAACAAACTTGGTTTGATATACTATTCCCTCTCGGGTTTTGAAGGGGCCATGCCAAAAACAGTCATATATGAAGGGTGACTGAGGTCTAAGAAGCTCAGTTCATAAACGCACACCATTTATTTGTTACTATAAATTTTTATCTAAAGGCTGCTGTGCTACAGTCTGTTCACATCATTTCTATCTATAACAGGAAATTTAGACTGTGTAGGATATTTCATAGGCTCTCTAGGGAAGGATTATTTACCTTTCAAATTTCAAGCCAAACCTGACATTTTACTGAACAGAAGATTAACTATTCATCAATGATCTTTCTTTATAGCGCTATAGATCTCTTTATAGAAACAGTGTACTAGAACATATGGTTTAATAATTGAATACAATCAACAGTAACAGAGTTATCTTCAGGTTAGAAATGGTCAGGAATTTGCTTCTGTATATAGCTTGCCAGGACACAAGTTAGCAGGTATTACACTTTGCTGTGGTAGTCAGTCTGTTTACTCAGGATTTTCCTGAGCAGGGATTTGAACACGGGGGGCACGTCTACATGTGCTATTACTGTGCATGAATAAGCTGCAGCCCTTATTGCTCCAGAGTGTATTGCTCCCAGGAGTGCCATTTGAACATGTGCCTGGGAGCAATTAACTCTGGAGCAATAAGCTCTGCAGTTTATTCATGCACAGCACCTGGAGGCAGGTCAGAGCAGCCCCAGCTGGCAGGGGCCCCAGGGGTTAGCCTGCCAGCCTGGGGCTGCTCCCCTGGCTCAAGTATTTACAAGTACTATTCTGCACTGAAATAAATTAGTTTACTTCAGCCTAATAGGGGTGCACATGTAGAGGCAGAGATGTTTACTGAACACCTAACTAATCTACTGGGCAGTAAATGTTAGGGCTGTGCAAAGCTTTGACTTAATATTCAATTTGACAAATATTCAACATATTCAACCTTGAAAAGTGAAAGTCAAGTTGAATAGCTGTTGAATTGAATACCGGAAGTCGAATATTAACAGCGTGGGTCGAATATTCAACTTGCCTATACTGGATTCCCTGTGGGGGGGGCGGGGAAAAAGGAAAGTAAGGGGAGAGAGGGGGAGAGGGGGAAGGAGTGCTTTCATGACTGACGTGTGGCTGGCCAGTGACCTGTCAGCATTCTCTGAGGTCCCTTCCAATCCCAGTGCTCTGGGGGAGGGCCAGAGAAAATGCATAAAAGGCAGCAGTTTTTCAGCTCCCCTGCTTTCTGCCTTGGGGTCAGTTTCTGAGCTGCTGGTGTTCTCCAGCACCTCTGCATCAGACCAGGACGGCTGGAAGCCCTGATCTTCAACAGATTCCCTGCTTGCAATGCTAGCAACAGGGATTTCTGAGAACTTGGTACTTTTATTTTATAACTACTTTTCATATTAGTTTACGCTTATATTGGATAGGGTTAGTAGTAGCCTAGGATCTATTCTGTATACAGGAATTTAGCTTATATATATATTTTTATACATCATTCATTCTTTCCACCACATCAACGCTTCTCAATATATTATCTAGACACACAAACACATTTACATAGCATCCAGAAATCTAATCCGTGGCGCACGGCACACTTAGAAGTTCCAGTTTACATATGAAGGAACACATTATGAAGTGGGGTGGAAAGGCAGGTGACCACGCTGGCCAGCCTGCACGAAGGGGAGCAAGGGGGGTTGCAAGTGGGAGAGCTGCAGTTTCTCCCCCCACCAAACTCAAACGCAGCCTCTTTCCTCCCGCTACAAGGGATGAGGCTGCTACAAGCAGTAAAG
>NW_017728948.1:34493762-34542464 GCF_001723895.1 Crocodylus porosus
CGAGCCAGTCTTCCCCTCCACCACAGATGCTGCCAATATGGGCCAAGGCCATGGCAAACATTAGGGGGTCCAGACCCACCAGACCCCAGGATCAGGCAGACAGCCCTCACACCACAGTGTCTGCCTATCTTGCCGAGCCTGTGGAGAACCTGGACTGCGACCCCTTGGCCTATCGGGCAACCCGCAGCCCAATGTGGCCGGATCTGGCCACAGTTGCTCGGGAATACCTGTCCTGTCCACTGACCAGTGTGCCAAGCAAGAGGGTGTTCAACATGGCTGCGAATGTTGAGACACCCCACCGTGCCTGCTTGGATCTCAGTTTGGTGAAGCAGCTGGTGCTCCTCAAGGGGAACCACCCGCTGCCAGGGGTCCCCAAGCACCAGGTGCAGACGGAGCGAATGCCACCCTCCTCGCTCCATCTGGATCACGAGTTTTGTCTGTCAGCAGCCTAAGGTGAAGTTTCCCCCAAACCCCTGCACCTATCACTGTGAAAGTTGGCAGGTTTTGTGGGCTCCTCAGGAGCTACCATTTCTGCAAGTTTGAGCTCCCTGTGGCTTTGCACACAGAAGTTACAGGCGGTTTGCTCTCAAGAATTTGGGGTGCAGTTTCTCTGCACCCCCTGAACCTATCTTGTTGAAAGTTGGCAGGCTTTGTGGGCTCCTCAGGAGCTACCAGTCCTGCAAGTTTCATCAAGTTCAGGCAAGAAATGCCAAAGTTAGAGCCAGCTTCGACCTTCCCCATTATAGCCAATGGGGAAGCCGAAGCAGCTTGAATATTCGACTGAGCTTTGACCTTGAGTCGAAGCGGATGGCAAATCGAAGTGGGACCCGGTTTAATATTCGACATGGCTGTTGAATCGAATATTACCTGCTTTGCACAGCCCTAGTAAACGTCTCATGTAGATGCACCCTGGGAATCTTGTGTTTTAAAGCAAAGAGAAATGGTGTTCCGAGCTTTATTATTTCTCCCTCTGGTGGTTAGTAATTGAGGATCTACATGCTAGCTAAGGTCAGAAACAAACTGCGAGTGGTTTGAATAGTTTGTTTTACAGCTATAAATGTACCAAACACCTGAGCATTATAAATAAGGGCAAAAGTACATGCATTTTTCATTATGGGCCATATTATGGCATAGTCTCTCTGAGTGTTCTGGGCTGTAAAAGGGAGAAGAGACCCCCTAACCTTGTGTGACTAACCTGGAGTCCTGAGGTTCAGGCATAGAGGAATAAGCAGCTCTGTGCATCATTACTTCCCCATTCCATAGGAGAATGAAAAGTAAGAAGCAGAGATCTTTTTTCAGCTACCTGACTCAGCTAGTGGAGCAGAGCTGGCAGAAGAGGCAATAACCTGCACACAGAGGGAGCTTGTACAATCCCCAAGTGTGACAGGGTTCCTGCCTTAGAGCCACCCTTTGGTTCCTTTGATGCTCTTGAGGTGATGAGCTAAAAAAGTTACCCCTTTTAAAGTACAGGCTGCAAAACCTGGTCTGATTCTTAAACCCTCCTTACATTCTCTTTTACACTTCCAATTAACAAGCTCTTATTCAGTATAATGAAATCTCTCAGTCTGATTTCTTGCAAGCAATAGTCATTTCTTTCTCCAGTTGGGTTCTAGTAGATGAGTGTGTACCAGTATCTTCAACTATCAGACCAGCTAGGTAATCCTAATGATAACAGAAAGGGGAAGCTAGAGTAACTGAGTTCTAATCCTGGATCAGTCACTACATAGTTTTGTATAAGTCACTTAACTCTCCACTCCAAATTTAGCTTTGGTGAAAGCAGAAAAAATTCAATTAACTTCAATGGAATTACTGCTTACTCCAGAATCATATCTGATCTTATACACCTCACTTCCCCCTCTGTATAACAATCTTTCCTAACTCATACTGGAGAGAATCAACTATACAGCATTATGGTTAATTATTATAATAAGACTTCAAACTTACAACACTGCACCAATAAACTATTTTTATTACGTGTGTTTTACCTTGGCTGCTGCTTTTTTCATCAGTTCTAAAGCAAGTTTTGTGTTCTTTTTCACACCTTGGCCCTAAATGATAAACATAATTAAATAATATGATACATAATTAAATAATATAAAACATAATTAAATAATTAAAGGACCTACAATATACACTATTCAAAATATACACCTACACATTCAAAAAGCAGTTTTAAGACTTAGATGCTATAGCTTACAAATCATTTTTCAACCTTATAAAAGCAAAGTAAAAAAAGCTGTGTGTATGTCTTTCTAATTTAATATCCTATATTAAGAGAAGCTTAATAACTCACTCATGGAATACCTTTTGAGCTTGGGCTGTCGAATTACAATGGCAATTTTGCTGTCTTAATGTGATAGCGCAATACAGAACTTTTCTTTTATTAAAATATCAGATTGGGTAAAAGGAATGTCCTTGGGATTTACTATTTGTCAGGTGTGTTACTGCTATTCTTCTGTTGCTATAAACCACACTCATTTGCAAGTTCCCTTAAAACCTAGAACTTCCTTTGTGCATATGCACATAACCCATTTCAAAGAATAAAGTTTGGGTCTGTTTCATATCCATAACCACGGTACTACTCTTGTTCATGAAAAAAATCTTCTTTGTCAGTGAAGTCTCAACTGCACAATGGTGCCATCTATTGCATGGGTATGACAACATTAAAATGTCCCAACAGGACAATTATGTTAGGGTTGGGTATTTGACTGGTCCAATGAAGTTGGGTCAATTGACTGGTCAAATATTGGTCAAAAATTGTAAAAAATTCCCAGTAGGTCCAAATAATACAAGAGTATCATCATACTATGCAAGCATAATATATTAATACAGAAAACATACAAACTTCTCTCAATAATCTAAACTCTGAAGCACATTGATCCAATTCTACCAGTTCCAAAATGAAAATATGAAGCAGGACCTACCTTGAATAACACAATGGCATAATCATATATTAATACTGGGTCCTCAGTTTCCAGTGCACCTTTTTGATACCACTCTATTGCTGCTTTGGGATTTTTTGCCACTCCTTGCTGGCCCCAGAAAAGCATCTGTGCCACTCTTTGCTAAAACAAAACAATACAACCGCCAACTTAATTCACATTAACCGTAAATGTAGTACAAGGGCAGATATTAGGAATTACACAGGCATTAGAGGTGTCAGGAAGGGAGTGAAAGGTCTGAGTTTGAGGTGCAAAGGTGAAAGCATTACCATCGAGTTTAAAATTTATTCTTAATCACAAAGAAAAGCAAAACAGGAATTCTGTGTGCTGTGCTGTAGCCCATACCTGTGCCACTGCATTTCCTCTTACTGCTTCATATTTTAACCACATGAAGATATCACCAGTTTCTTTGGTTTGAGATTTTAGTACTTCATCATCCGTTAGCCTAACAGGTTCTACAAGTGCCTGAAAAGAGGGTGAAAAAAGACACAAACAGCAAATTGATCAACATGCTCTTCAAGTGAATACATTGCATGTTTCCTGTTTATGTTGAACATTCTGATAGTCTCTTTATTGGCTAGTTCATTAGGAAACCTCTTTAGCCATTTTAAAACCATTTGCCATTTCTTCATGGCACTGTCAGGCAGACTGCATAGATGCCACTGCCCTGTCTATTAGGTGTATTTTTTTTAAACTCCCTTCTATTGCTACTTTCTGGGTGCTTCTACATTAAATGTTTACTGCAGAGTAGACTAATTAGCGCTACAGTAAATGTTTTGCATCTACACGTGAGGCCCCATTAGACCGCAGGGAACTAATTAACTCTGCAGCAGGGTAGTATGTGTAAATCCTGTCCTTGTACTTGTAAAATACTACCCTGCTATGGAGTTTTTTACTCCACAGCACTGCAAGTGTAAATGTTGATGTGACTAGCTGGGGCACAAGGGTGCTTTAGTGAAGGGGCTGCCTGCCAGCTTGCCCCATGCTGGGGTACTCTTGTGCCCCAGTCAGCCCCTCCACAGCACATTAAGCCAGGCTGGAGTGGCCCCAGGCTGGCAGGCTCACTCCCCAGGCTCCCTGCCAGTCAGGGCTGCTCCGATCCAGCTCAATCTGTTGTGGACCCAGGCGCACATGTAAATGCAGCACCTAGAAGCAGTAAACTCTGGAGCAATAAGCGCAGAAGGTTATTGCTTTGCTTTAATGGCACATGCAGACATGCCCCCTGTGTAGTGCCCATGGTGGTAGCAGAAGTAGAAGCATTCGTGCAGATGATGGACTGACTGCTGCTGGAATTTTAATGACTCAACTGTCCAGACCTTCTCTGTATGGATTAAACTGATGTGGTTAAAGTTTTAAAGTTCTCTCCTTTGTTAATATACAGATAATTGTAAAGAAGGGACACTACAGAAATAAAAACTAGTAGAGATGTCTGAAGACACACAAGACATCAAACCAGGATGAGTTTCTTTCAAACCATCAAGCAATACATAATATGCCAGAAGTGAAATTCACAGACCCAAGTTATACGAGAGGCAAGGGTTTTTGGGGGTGATATATTTTACTGGATCACTTGTGTGGTTCCCTTTGTAGTTAACAGGCAGAGTCGGGTGCCTACAAAGGGACTCATAGCACCCACTATGCTAAGTGGGGTGACACCTAAGCTAGCCAATAGGAAACACCAAGTGTTTATTAAAACCTGCTTCTCTTCAGGACTTGGAGTCTCCCCTGTAGGCACAGCTGCAAGAGAGATTCACTACCTGAACCTAATTCCTGGCATCTAAGTTGTTCCTTGGAATATGGGTGACTAGCTGGCTCTTTTTTTTCTTTAGAAATGGGCCCAGATGAGAGAAAGAGATTGGGTCGGGGAGCCAGACATGTGTGAGAGAGCTCTGTTCCAGTTAGAGTGAGGATGAGCTGACCGGCAGCCTAATGATGAGCAGGGTGGGGCAAGGTACTGAAAGCCAAACTCTAGGTATCCAAATGCAGGCTCTCAAATCTTTTTTTGACATCAAGAAATGGCAGACGAAAGAGGAGAGATAAGGGAAACCAGAGTAGGATAATGGGCATAAGGCTTTAGGAAGCACTGCAGCCATCCCTGGAGATGAAGCCCATTACAGTTACAAGATCTGTCTCCTCAGTGGAATTAGGCTCACAGATAGTTATTTTGTGACTCAAAGCAGGTTAAGCAGGAGGTAGGAATCAGATGCTCAGCTCTGCCAAGGTGGTGGCATCTCTGGACGTAAGCAGGAGCAGAATTTTTGGCATGTAAATAAATTTACTGGTGAAAAGTCTGGCATCTATAGGTCACTCAGGCATCCAAGGTGAGTTGTGGATTGCTCCATTGGGCATTGCTGCTTAAATTTTGTCAAAGTTGCATTTTAGGTTCTTACAATTTTTTTTGAATCTGGCCCTTAATTATTCTGTAACTTGGTTTTCCCCTTCTGTGAAATGAGATAGTAATAGCTATGTTGTGTGGAGTTGTGAGGACTAATTAGAGTGTTTGTAAAATACCTGGATGATAAAAAGTTCTGTTTAAATTATTGATTTATTTAACATATATGGTTTCAGCATATTGTTTCAGACATTATTAATATTAAATTATGAATATTATTAAAACATTAAAAACTACTAACATGGAAAATAAATCCAAATACATCTAAAATCTTTTTACCTGATCTTCTTTTATAGTGTGTTGATCAAGAGAAGTCTTTAGTGCAATATCGCTGTAGTAAGCATATGATAGCTCAAAGTCCAGTGGATAGTTATTAATGCCTTGGTAATGTTTATATCCAAGATTCAACCCTGCAAGTCTCTCATTCCTTTGAGCACCAACCAAGCTATACAGCAGCCCCTGCCAAAAAATCAGCAAAGGTAAGCAACAGAGAATTAATAAGACATATGACAAGTTCACTAGCTACAAACCACTCTGTCTTACAGAATATACACAGTGGGAATAGTGCATCCGTCGCGCTGGCTGATGCAGAAGTTATACCTTATAGAATGTATAAGCAAGCAGAATTGTCTCAAAGATCAAGAATGTTGTCTCAAAGCAATTAGGGCTTTTTTTTTTGTTTTGCTTTTTTACATAGAAAGCTATGAAAGAAACTCCACAATTCTTCCCTGTGAGTATTCCTGCTTGTCATTCTGCCATCCCTAGAGTGGGTAGGGAATTTGATACATTGCTACTTAATTCAAATTACACACTTTGGACACTAAAAGGCATCAGCTTATATGTGGGGCTCTAAGGCCAGGGTTTTCCATAGCCTTCACGCACTAGTACTAATGGGTGTTTTGCTCCAACTTTAGTGGAAGCATTGGGAACATCTGAAAATGTCACTCTATATCGCTGCCTAGACTAGAAAAATGACCTGGTGCTGAGAACAGTTTTCAGCAAGAGGCTTCCACTGCCCCACTTCAGCTGGTGCTGAAAACAGTCTGGCTACTGCAGATCAAACAAAACCATTTTTCAGCACTGTTACAGAAAACATATCCCACCCCACCCAACTGGTCTCTAGCTGTGCTGAAAACCATTTTGTCCTATATACACTAGCTAGTAAAGCCTTCCCAACACTATCTGGAGGACCTGGGAGGTAATGTACTGATAACATCTCTCCCTATCTCTCATCACAATAGGATGTGGCAAGCTTTGCCTCAGATGATTCTCCGTACTGCCAACCCCATCTCCTCTTCTGCTGACTAACATCCAGTCAGTCCCGGCATTCTTTACAGTGCTTTGTGGCCTGCTACCTTTTCATAGTTAATTTCTGTCAGCAATTTATTTAGTGTAAGAGTGATGTTGTAGCTGTGATGGTCCAGAAATTATGTAATTAATTATCCATAGGCTCTGCTCAGCCCTGGCCATGCCACGGGAGGAGAGGAGGGGAGCATCATCTTAGGCCTCCCCCCACCCGCTATCCATCCCGAGCAAAAATAAACTCAGCGCCTCTGAACTTAAGGCACGCCCCAAATTAAACATAAGATCAAAATTATATCCCTGTGATTTCTCTTCTGGGTCAAATAATGGCCAGAAGAGGAGAAAGTTATTTGTGTGGAACCCAAGATGCTTACAATAAAATTGCTGAGAGAGGCAAGGATTGCTTAGGGTTATATCTTTTATATCAGGGGGATAAAGTTAGGCAAACTTTTGAATGCATAACATTTGAATGCAAGAATGCGAGACCTGAGGAAAAATGTCTTACACTCAAAAGCTTGTCTAACTTTATCCCAACTACACAGTTGGTCTGATAAAAGATATCACCCTAAGAAATCCTTGCCCCTCTCAGCAATCTCACTGTAAGCATCTTAGGTTCCACACAAATAACTTTCTCCTTTTCTCCCCACCCTGCTGCTCTCTCCCCCAGAGCTCCTCACTGACTGTACCACCATGGCGAGGCACCTCCTGCCCACCCGGCACTAGTGGAGGGCACAACTCTATGGCACTGCCCTTGCTGCTGCCAGGCAGGCAGGGGGTGCTTTGCCATGGCAGTGCGGCTAGCATGGGACACCCAGGGGAAGGGCAGCAGAGTGGGGAGTCCTGAGCCCACAGCAGGCAGCCTGCATCCACCCTTCCTGCCCTGGGAGTGCACACAGTGACAGGGAGCCATGCCCACCAAACCCCCCCACAGCTGGGCAGCACCCCCAGGCCCATCCCCTGCCCCACTCCCTCCCTCACTGTGGGGGCCTCAATCTGCCCCCCTCCCCAAAGACTTACCTGCAGGCAGCTGAAGGAGCTGCTCTCCAGTGCTGCCTGGAGCTGTATCCCGGGCCACGTGAGTGCCCATATGCACACGGCACCCCCTGCATCCTGCTCCCTGCAGCCCTGTGTAGGCTGGAACTCTGCCAGCTTGCGAGGGGAAACCTGTTGTTCTCATGTTTTTCCATGGTGAGTGGAAAACCTGGATCCCTGCATGATACTGGGAATCCAAGACAAATGCTGTCCCAGAATCATGCACCCTAGGACCAGGACTTGATGTTCACATTTCACGGCTGTCCCGCCAAATTAGGGACAGGTGGTCACTGTCTTCTTGAAAGGGGTTAGGGCCCTCAGGCCCCAAAATACTCGGTACCTATGCTTAAGTTTGGAGTTCAGATGCTTATCTGAAGTGTAACCACATTATCAAAAACTTTATGAATGTTTCCCCTCCTTGCCCACTTACAGAACTTCACTCTTGCACAATATAACCCTCACTCCCTCCTTATTCTATGCAACCAGGGGTGACAAATCTGTCCATTCTGCCACTCTGGAACAGCAGAACATAGAAGTCCCTCCACTAAGTTTCACTGTCATTAGTGTCCAAGCATAAGGGGATTCATAAGTACCTGTGACCAGCTGCCCACTAAAGGAGCAAGAAGAAAGGAAAGACATGGATAAGGAAACTATTGTTTAGCACTGAGATGGGACAAACTACCAAAATCTCTCTCATTATTTTTCTCAAATGGACCAAATTTTATCCATTCAACCAATTTTGTAAATTGCTTTTAAAGACAACTAATTTCATTGGGATGATCAGATGCAATGAATAAACTACCTTTATAGGATCCACAGGCACACCGAGTCCCATTTCAAAAATCACTGCAAGGAAATAAGAAGCTCTGTGGTATCCACAGCAGCTGGAATCCATCAAAAAAGGGACTGAGTTGTTCATGGAGCTTAGACCATCAGCTCTGGAGAGATCTTTGGCAACCTTCTCAAATATCTTCTGACCAGTTTCTAAAATTGTATAATTTTTGTCTGATACTAAAAGTACAACAACAAACAATACATAACTAACTGTTATATGTAAAAACAGTTTAAATCAGTTGTCATGTTTTTAACTGTTTCATTTATCCTTCCTTACTGGGTTAGTTCAGCTATCCCTCTTGCCATATGTTTTCACATCAAATGATACTTTACTGATTAAGGCACACCCTGAAATCAAAGAAACGCCTAGAACAGAAATAAGGGTAAATTAAAAATTGGTCCCAGGGGAAAAACATTCAGACACTTGCATAACTGAAATCCATGGAACAGGACTCCATCAGAAGACAGGTCAACATGAACAATGGGCAGAATCTGGTCCAGGGGAACTGTGTTAAAATATGAAACTTGCCCGTCTTTTGCATTACGTCTATCCCATCATGACATAGTAAATTTTTTCCTCCATTAAGTTAGATGATATCAAAATTTAAATCACTGTGACATGTTAAAATTTGAAGCAATACTGGGTGCAGCTACATGAGACACTACATTGCCATAGTGACAAGCTACGGTGAAGTAGCTTGTTGCAACAGCAACATAGCATCAGCAGGCATAGACCATGATGTTAGTGCTACATTGCTTTAGCTGTAAGTTATGTTGCCATAGCTCATTGCTATGGCAACATACCATCTAAAAATAGTGCGCTGCCGGGACTGCACAGTACTAAAGCAAGTACTAAATGACTGCACGGCACCAAATGTGTAGTCAGGGGCATGTGTAGACACGCCAACTGCATAGTAATTCCAGCAAAGCAAGACAAAGTCATGATTACCACTTGATGAACTGAAATCCATCTCTTGCAGCAGCTTGAACAAGCTGTGATATTTCTCCCTTAGAGCCTTCCTCCACATAAAGGCATTGCACTTGGGCTTCTCTCCATATTTGTGGTTCAGGTATGAATAATAGTGTTCTTGTTTACCTAGAGAAAGTGATATATCTAAAAAACATATATCTGAACTAGCTGAATGATGTTCCAAAAATTATTAACACTGGTATATAGGATGGGAAGACGAGAAAGGATCAGTGAAGTGATAATGTTGGTAAGCTCACTTAAAAAAAAGAGATGACTTATTATAACATTTGCCATAGTCTTATTGGGACTTGGTAACAAAATTCCTATTGGGAATATATAATAGTGTTGCAATGATGAGTTTTCCAATACATAACTAGAGCTGGATTGTTATGCTGTTATGAAACAGAATGGATGCAGGGGTAAACATTTTGCCTCTTGCTTCCTTTACATGAGGTACCTATAGAATAGATATTCCAAGCAATCATGAAAATGGTTGGAAATTTTAAAAATATGTATGCAGTGGTGGCTAGTTGCTTTGTTGTATTATAAAATATTTGTGAATTTGATGTTATACTTAGCATAAATTTGTACAGCCAGCTGCAAAAATACTTTTATAGTTCTGGTCAGAGAAAAAAATAGGAGGATTTAAGTGGTATAGTATGTTAGCCTGAAATCATGTTATTGTTCCATTTTGTTTCTCTGTCTTTTTAAAAAATTCAACAATATCACTTCTTTTTATGTTAGTATTCCACAGAATAGGAGCCTTTCTAATAACAAGAAACATGGTTTTAATCAGCCAGCAGCCATGATAATTACAGCAAAAGCAATATTTTTTCCCCTTACTATATACATATCTTATGTATATTGACAAAACAATTATAAAATTACAATGGGCATCTTTACATGTGCTCAGGGGGTGGGAGAGCTTTAATTAGAGGGGCTTTGAGACCTGCTCTAATTAAAGTGCCCTCAGCATCATGTGTATTCAGTGTCCCATACTTCAAAATGGCAGTGGGGGAGCTTTAACTAAAGCTCATTTGACAAGCTTTAGTTAAAGCACCCTGCCGCCATTTTGAAGTGTGGAGATGCTGAATACATGACACATAGAGGCTGTTGGAGCACACTAATCAGCACACTCTAGCAGACTCGATTAATCGGGTTTGCTCCGACACTGTAGTTATAACGTAGAGCAGCATCCCCGCACATCTACAAGCACCCATTCAGTCTCTGTTAAAAATAAAGCAAAGGAGAAGTCAATAACATGCAGCCTGATATTCAGACCTCACAATTCAATACTTACAGTCTTTATGCAGTGTTTGACCTTGCTGTACAATGTGTCCATACCAGGATACTATTTCTTGAATGTCTGCACAGCTCTCATAGTAGAGTTCAATCTGTTCCATAATTTCTGTGTCATAAATAGGGTTAGAAATCTAGACAGAAACAAATTACTATTAAAACAAAATAATGGTAATTGCAAGATCTATAGCTATTTACATTTTGATAGGAGAAAATTTTGTAGACATTGGCTGTGTACAGACATTCAACCAAAAGAAATTTCTTAAGGTAGAAAACAGCCGAGGAGCCAAACTACAAGCATTCCTCCAGCCCAGGAGCGAGCAAAATAATCGCCCATGGACTGGATCTGGCTACCAAGGGATTTTATTCGGCCTGCAATGGATCCTTTGGATGCACCCGGCCCAGGCATGGGGAGCAGCCCAGGACATGGTGCATACGGCTGGTCCTACAACTCCCGGGCACGCAGTGGGGCTGCGGCAGCACAGCAGCCAGACTGTCTTCCCATCAGCCCCCACAGCAGTGGTTCCTTTCAGCTGCCGCTGCCATCCTCCTTCACCTGTGCCAGCCCCAACCCTGCTGCCCAGGCACCCTAGCCTGTCTGCTTTGCTGTTGCAGCTGAGGTCTCTGGGCTCCAGAGTTAAATTACTTCTGGGAGAGTTTCCATACTAACAAAATCCTCAAATTCTATTTTGTTTGATGACAAGCTTATCATCTGGGGTGACCAGATTTTGTAATTTGTCTCTACCTAGAACCTATGCACTCAGAATCAGTCTGTGACATCAGTGGCATTTCAATGGGTGAACTTATAACATAATCATTTTTGTTACTCTACACACACCTACCTGCTCTGTTTCCAGAACACTAAGACGATAGTATTTCACAGGTCCAAAGAATCCTTCAATGCCAGGTGCATACACACTGCCTCCAAGAACTAAGTATCCAGCTGTATCATCAAAATAGAAATCTTCCCTAAAACTACAAAACAAGATAGATAAATGCTTTGGGTATTTGATATAGTAAACTACAAACCTGTATCTTATAATTCTGGTATAGACAATTTTTAATTCATCCCCGGCATCTATTTCTGTTCTTTATCTGTTTAGTCTTAAAATCAGTTCAACCTACTCAGACCAGCTCTAGAAAAGAGTTGAAAAATATCTTGCTTCCACCTAATATTTTAAGAGCACTGAGTTTTTTCTGGCTGATGATTTACATACTTCATGTGTCTTCCTGAATGATTGTGTAACATGTCAGAGATCTTGATTTTTTTCCCCACATTTTGTGCAAGTCAGCCATAGCTTGGTATATGAAATGTAGGCTGCACATCCCTTTGACAGTGATTATCTGTAGATTTTTTTTTTTACACAGTTCAAATCTTGTAAACAGGAACAGAAAGGAGAAAGACTAACACTGAGGTTTACAAGATAACTTATTAATATATAACACCCTTCATTATCCTAAAATTCTTGCACAAAAAGACAGAAAGAAAAGGACAATTTTAAGAAGAAAAATGACTCAACTGTTTGGATCCAAGGATGAAAAAAAGACAGCAAGAATCAATGAAATGCTACAAATAATTCACTCCCAACCACACACTTTAGAGGTCTGATGCTCCTTTCTCCTAAATTTGATAGAAGTATTGCTCTCTGTTTATATCAGGCTGTCCAACTTCAAGGGGCTGGGCCAAATGCCGTATGTGGTGCATCAGCAAGGCCCACATTACTGCAAGCCACAGACTGGACCCCCCTACACTGCTGCACTGCGCTGGCAGTAGTCCCATCTGTCCCCACCTCCCCCCACCCAATGGCTACTGCTGCATCCCATGAACAGGGGGCTGTTGCAATATGTGGGCAGTACCCACCTCAGGTCCCTCGCTCCAGCACACCCTGGGCCTTCCCAGCAACATTGGCTGTGCCATCCCACCCGCTGCATTGGAAAGAGGAAGTGAAAGCTGATGGAGTGGGGAGGAACCTAGAGACCTCAGCTGCAGCAGCAGCTGGGTGTGATATGAGGAGGGTTGGCCAGGCAGAAACCCAGGAGCCACACAAAAAACACTTGTATGTTGCATATGGCCCAAGGGCTGCTGTTGGACAGCCCTAGCTTAAATGAAACAGATCTAGACCCAAAGAATAAAATCCTGATTCACTGAAATCAGTGGCAAAATTTTCAGTCACTTCAGTGGCACAAGTTTCACTCCAAGAATCTGATCCAAAACCCAGTGAAATTCACAACTTGCATCAATTCCAGCAGGCTTTGTATCACTCTCGATGGACCAGTTTAAGTAATACAACTAGTCCCACTGATTACCTATATAGCATTCAACATGGGTACAGGTAACAACATTTAGTTCTGAGATTGTAGCAGTGAAAAGAGGCTACTGAAACTTATTTTCTAAAGTTTTGGGAGCTCTATCACCTGTATGCACAGATACTCCCCTTCCCACACCTAACCACATTAATTTGCAATGGGGAAAGTTCTTCTTACTCAAAAGACTGATGCTGCTGTCTTTTCAAATTCTTCTCGACGCTGTTTATTTCTATCTAAAAAAATAAAATAAATGTCAATTGTGATAGGCTAAATACTGCAAGTCAACTAGCTATAACATTTATTCAGTCCACTTTAATTCTTAATTTTGAAAATGCAGATTTGTATCTTGTTTCATCTTTCTGGATATTACAAGACATATGCCACCATATCTCAAGAAGCAATTCTCATAACTGAACTATATTAGGAAATTTTACTTGAAAGTATTTGACTGATTTAACAAAGTTCTAGTCCTGGCATAGAAGTTGCTTATATCAGTTCTCTCTTTCCAGTATTTTTGTTGTTATAAGAAGTTATACTTTACAAAATTCTTAGAAGTTCATATCTCTGCCTCCACTGTGTTTTACTGTGTCTTTCCCTTCTTGCCCTTTCTGCCCCTCCCTTCCCCCAAAAACTAGAAGCGATTACATTTCCATACTGCTGCAGGCACATCTATAAGTAGGCATTTATCTGCATCCTTAGGCACAAAAATATCTTTGCAAAATCAGGCCTGGAACCTCTTTACGCCTCAAATTCTCAAATATAAAATAAGAATAATAATCCCTCACTAATGCATTAATGTTTACTAAAGCCATGCTGAACAGGATGGACATGATTAATAGGAGCTAGGTGCCTGAAGAAAAGTTAGATGTCTAAATCCCTCAGAAGATTGGAGCCTTAGCCTTTTGTCACAGGAAATCTAAGGCAGAGCAGGGCATTACATCTGGGTCTCCAAAGTCCCAGGCTATGACTCCGACCACTAGATAACCTTCCAGTAGCTGATTCTGCACTGTTTCCCTTTCTACAGAAGATCAGATTAAACCTCTCATGTTCCCTTCATGTTTCCTAGTGGAAAAAATTATGCAGCCATAAAATTTGAGGTTTTACCTCACATCTATATGAACTAAACATGTTATCTGCTCTCAGATAGCAGAATAATTTCTTAATGTACTTATCTAAGAGGCCAGCCAATCCTCAAACAGGAAAGGGCTAATACACCTTATGTTAATATTGACAATTCCATTCACGTTTGCACCTGAAATAGGCTTTACACTATGTCCTCTTCTACTTCCACCTGAATGAAACACTAGTTCCAAACAGATAAAACAGGCAATAAAAAAATATTTTTAATTTTTTTTAAATTCCCTCTTTAACAACTGGGGTAGGAAACCAAAAATATTGACAATAAATGAGATCACAGAAATGCAAATTAACTCTTAATTTTTATTCTTTGAAATGAGGACAGGCTGCTTTTTAGAACTTTGACCTTTTTCATGTACATATTTATATTATAGGTGGAGTGCAAAGACATACCTGTAATTAAGGTTGCACAAGTGCTGTCACTGTAAAATGTTAGTTCTAGTTTATCAGTCTTTTAGCTTCAGGGGTAAAATTTGCCAGGACTGTCCTCTCAATTAATAAACTCATTTTTAAATATTTTGAACAAAACAGGTCTCTACATTTCTTTCCTTACATAGCTCTAGTGGTAATAGCCCTAGTGGTTGGTGGCAAAGAAACAATCCCTTGTTCTCAGATGTATTTTTTGATAGTCTGGTGAAATAAATATAATTAAAATTACAGGGCTTTACATAATGTTTTGTGTATGGGCTATGAGTTTTGTAACACAGTCCTTCTTAACAGTGTTCTATTGGCTCTCAGCACGCACGCAACAAGTTAAAGAAAGTATATGGTTTTGGGATGAGATATAAAGGAGAGCTGCTTTGATTACAGCCGTTTTTGGATTACTTGAGAGAGACAGGAGGCACTTGAGGAGACTGAGGCACTTTCAATAAGAGGAAAAAATGAACCATAACATCAAAGGCCTTGTTTGCACTAGAAAACTTTGTCACTCTTTCCCAGCAGCTGCACAGCTACACTATGGCCAGAAACAGCATTAACTCAATCCTAAACAGGGCCAAAGATATTTCAGACCACCTCTACACAGCTTCCTGGTGCTGTTTCCTAAACTAGAAACAATGTAGCAGTGTTTGCAAATGGCTGTTATGTTATTTAGCTCACCTGCAGCACTATACAGCTCTGTTACAGGAGGCAGCACAGCATGTCTGAGGGTGCTGCTGGCACAGGAAATTTACCATGTGGACATGGCCTTAGTTTTCTTGGCACAACAGGGAAAACACCAGAGCCCAGTCTACACCAGTACTTATATCACCACTGGAAAACTCTGTGATGTGGATGCACCGTGATTGATTCATGTGTATGGACTGGTGACAAACACTAGCCCCAGGTCAAAAGACCTCATTTCAAATCTTGCGTTTCTCATTCTTTGATGTATGAACATGTGTACATTGGGGAATGCCCCTCAGCCCAGTTTATTAATGGGTTTGTTGGTGACAATCAAATATAAATAACCCTCTGCAAACCCCAGCCATGCTACTATCATTCAGCAGCTGTACCAGCACACATACCTGTCCACCCTCAAAAGAGAGATCTAGACGAAACCACTGTTTGAGAGGAAGGCTGAAACTAGTTACCACTGCAATGTCTTCTCCTCCAACGAGGTGCATCTGAATATGAACGTAACCTGATAAAAGAACAATGAAGGAAAACAAGGCAATAGAAAATTATGAAAATATTCATGCTAAAAGCTGGCTTCCTAAAATGCTGTTTACAATAATCCTGTCCTGTTCATCACCAATGAGGAGATCTGAGAAATCACCAACCAGCCACCTGTCTCTACCAGAATCAACAGGAAATGCTGAACATGTGTGAGGCATATGCTTTAGGTATACATAAACAGAATTTCACTGCATCCAAGAAAACCCTGAAGGGAGCCGAGAGGAAGCGCAGCAAATGATGTATAAAAACAGAAGAGACTTGTCCACCACATGCACTAGCACTGGCTCTAGAAAGGTTGAATTTAACATAATGCAAAGAAGTAGGATGAAAACTTGACTGTATTATTTCGAATTGCAGAAGTGAGACTCAGAGTCTAAGGTCTTCAGGTACTATTATGGGTATAAGGTCTTCAGGATTGTTATGATCTTCCAGTCTAATGTCATGTACAACACAAGACATAGCATTTCTCCAAATGATTCTTACATCAAGCATGGAACTTCCAGTGGTACTATATCATACATTTTAAGAAAAATATCAATTCTTGAGTAAGGCATTTATATAATGTAGAATCCACTGTACCCGAGGTAAGTTATCCCAATGGTTAATTGTTCTCAAATAATTAAAAATGTCCAGTCTGAACTTGCCTGAACTCATCTTCTAGTCCAGTGGTTTTCAACCTGTGGTTTGCAGATCCCTGTGGGTCCTCAGACTATTTCTAAAAGGTCTGTGAAAGATGTCTATGACCAGCCAAGTGAGAATATTCACATTTAAAATCCAAAGGGGCCTGCACACCATTCAAAATTTCCAAAGGGGTCTGTACCTCCATTTGAAATCTTTTAAGGGTCTGCAAATGAAAAGAGCTAGAAAACCACAGTTCTAGTCACTGGATTTTGCTATAGCCTCGACTGCTAGATTGAATTGTTCTCTATGGGCATATCTACATGAGATGCTTTACTGCATATTAGACTAATCAACTGCACAGTAAAGCCTCACCATCTTCATGTGTGCACCATCTGCTGCAGTTACCTACTACCTGTAAATATAGATGCTGTGCATGTGTAGACACTGAATAGGGGCAAATTTGCTCCTAGTCAGCCTCAACACCAGGGGCCAAAGGGAACGGGAAACTCCCCATGATCCTGGTGCTGCTCATCTCCCAGCTCCCCACAAGAGCCGAGAGCTGAACTGTGCTCGGATGGGGTAGCTCTCTGCCCCCCCTCCCAGTGCTGCTCATCTCCTGGCTCCCCACAGGAGCTGGGAGCTGAGCAGCTCCAAGACTGGGGAGCACTCTCCTTCCCTGCCTAGCAGGGTGCTGGCTGGGAGCTGTCCCAGAAGTGGGACAGTTTCTAGCCAGCCCTTAATTACTCAGGGATTTCCCTGCCCGGCCAGGGACTGGCTAGGAGCCACCCCAAAAGTGGGACAATACCTGGCCAGCCCCTGGCTGCGCACAGAAGCCCCACTGAGCACAGGCTTGTCCCCACGTGCATGGGGTTGGGAGAACTTTGCAGCAGCCACTGTCTCCTGGTCCCATTCACATCAGGACCCTTCCTAATTGTGCACAGGGCCAGAAAACAGCTGCTGCTCTTCTGGCCCTGTGAGCATCAGGACCAGTCCTCCATGTTCCCAGCCATCCCCCATGAGAGTGTAAAGCTGCCCCTGGCTGTTGCAGTGGTCCAGCACAGGGTAGGAGCAGCCCTGTACTGGGCTACTCTTGTTGATAGCAGATTTACTCTCAACAGGTAGCGCGTTTAGGTGTGCTCCCAGAGAAGGCTTACCGCGCAGTATTTTACTGTGCAGTAAGCCTTTATAGCATTAATAGCACATGTAGATGCACCCTGTGAATAGCAACTTTTTCTGTTACTTTTTGCTGATTGTAATCCAGTCACCTCTACACCTTTTTGGAGATCACATAAATAGACTGAGGTGTGTAAGAATCATTATGGTAGCCCTTTTTTGAGCCATTTCTAATTTTTAAACATTATTTTTGAATAGTGGACTTGAGAACTGGATGCAACATTCCAGTAATAGCTTCACTTCTGTTGTTCCTTACTCCTACTCAATCCTTCTCCATTTACACATTCAAGGATGGTGTTTCTATAATGTTGAGCACTGTGAAAACTTCCTATTAAACCCTCTAGTTCTTCAGTGTGGGATTGTCCTGAAAGGAAAGTTAGAAAAAAATGGACACTTTCTGAGTTGGTCAAAGCTGGACAATCCATAGCAAAAAGTGTAACCGACTTCTGGATATCTTCTGTTCCCAGAAAAAAAGGCCTAAAATGAAGCATTTCCTGAGGGATAAATTTGACAAAAAGATACAATAAAAATTCCTGTAAATGCTGTTCTTTGCTACAGGCACAGGAAAGACTGTATTAGGTTTCCTATAGAAAACCTTATGTTATTACTTACCTTCTTCACTGAGAAATACAGCAGGAGTACTGTACATTTCATTTGTGTCAACAAAGTAAAGTATTCCACACAGGTTCTTTTTGCAGTGATGGAGCAAATAAAGCCAGACTGAAATAGTAAACCTACATGGGCAAAAAGAAACAATTGACCCACTCTCAAAGATAAATATCATTTTGAGTTTTAAAAGTTATTAATTTAAAAGTGCTTGTTCTGCTTTAATTTGAAAACTGATCTTCAAAACAGAACCTAGAGCTGTCAGAATTCTTCAGAATCCAAGATTCTTGCTCCCGATTCTCTGCTTCTGTGCACTGATGTAGTACAGAGAGAAATCAGCTATAATACTTGACTATTTTAAACTAATAGTGATAGATTACCCTAGTGATTTGAGCAAATTCCAACAAAATCTTCAATGGCAAGATCATAGCCAGCCTTTCTGCTGATATAGAAGGAGTGAGGAAGACATAACAGCCTTCCCACCTCTTAGCTTTTTCTCCTGTGCAGGGGCTGATGTTCATGTGGCTAGGGTGCTTGGGTACCAAAACTCTGAAAGGAAAAAAGGGCAAAGCCCTTTTTTTGTTTGTTTGTTTTTTTACAACCTAAAGCCTAATGGCAAAGATCTCCAAAAGGCGGGTAATAGCTGAGCACAGAAACTTATCAGGCCACTGCCAGAGAAGTAGATCTCAGCTACTGCCAGATCCTACACTAGTATGGAAATCAACTGTGACAAATGAGAACCAGCTCACAGTTCTGTAAGCAAACATCCTCAGGGTGGGTGCATTTGTAACCTCGGCTGCTGAAACCACTGAACAAATATTCCTTGCTAGTTAAAAAACAGGATATGCACCGTGGGAAGCCAGCTCTGAGGGAATTATAGGAATCCAACCTCTGTAACATGGTCATGAGCAACTGTTACAAGGTTGTGCAGGATAAATAAAGGTGTGTTTTTTGCAAACCATACAACAATAAACGCACAAGAGCAGGATCAAATGCTTCACTGAGCTGGAGTAACTATGAAGAAACTATGCCAATTCTGGCAGATCCAGTGGAGAGTCTGAGACCCAAAAATGCAGAATCTGTTCAATAGGCTGGGATGCTATTGTTTACTTCAACTGGAGCAGAATTAGGCCAGGGTTTGTTTCCTTTGAACATCCCAGCTCTGGTAAATAACTCTGCAGAAAACTACATTTAGTAGTATAGTTTGAATGGCCTTTAAAAAGTGAAATCAATCATGCTCATATTTTTATAGTTTATAAAAATATACATTTTAAATGTGTTTAAAATACGTTACTTTTATTTACTTGTATCAAGTTGTTCTTTAGAGACACTAAATATTGTATGGCAGTGTGGAACTTCATTTAAACTAGAAGAGCATGGGTCATCCAACCTAATGGTAACTCCTGATAAGTGGATGGGAGATGAATTGTTACTCAATAAAACCTGTGCCCCCATATAATGCATATTGCCACATTACTCCTGTATGTATGTAGGCGAGGCAGAGTAGTTTGTAAGTCACCTGTACAGCGACTGATATAGTGAGTATCTACATGTAAAGACTGTGCCTTCTGTAGGCATTCCTCAGGTCTGTATACCACTGTGGTCAATTGCTACATTCCCCTTAATCTCTTGACTAAAAGTGTGCAGTGATCCCTCTGATGGGCTTTATGGAACACAGTGGTGACTCAGTCAGCACCCATGTCTCTACTTATCTCAGTTATAATGCTACAGAAGGGTATAATGCTGAGCTGCAGCCAGATTCTATTATATTTGCTGAGGGTGCCTAAGTGAACTTAGGTACCTAGTGCAATCTTATTCCATGCTCCTTGAGTCCATGAAAAAAACTGTTAATGCAAAAGACCAGGTACAGACTTTACAGTTTTACCAGTATAAGTGATCCTAAACTGGTCTATACGCATAAGAGAACAGAAGTTTGGTGCACAAAACTGGTCTACACCTGTAACAGAACAGAAGTTCGGTATACTTATACTGGTTTAAAAATGGTGGAACTTGGTCTAAAATTTGCCCCCCTCCCACTCCCACTCCCAAGAGTGAATGTGTGTTCTGTTTGCTACCAATCTAAACTACATCACTTATAGAAAACCACTAACTTAGATTGATTCTGCCTTGGACTTCCTTAATGTCTGTATCTAGCCCATGGGTCTACAGCTACTAAAGCTGGCAGATTCTCAGCTCGTCTGGCAAGCCATACTTCTTGTCCTCTGCTATTTAAAGCCCATATGTGACTCTAGTGAGCATTTTGTATTTCATTAACACTGATACCCTGGATTGAGATTAGGGGGTCAGAAATCCAGAGGAATGTGGATGTCCTTCCTTTCACGTAAGGACCTGCAAGGAGGCCTAGGAGCCTGTAGGTAGAGTGTTCTTCACAATATACCACTGCTCTATGAGACCTCAGTATAGGGGGTTGAGAGGTTTTACTCCAGTACTGCTGGAGAATTTAAACACAGACTAAGTAGCAAGGGGAGTGAGGCCAAATCTATCTGGTTTAGCTACTCTCCCGTCTATTTTATGCTGAGAAACCTTATAAACAACGCCAGGGCTTGTCAAGAACCATCTTCAGTTATTTGCACTTGCTTACACCGGGTAATCGATCTGATGCTGTCTGATTGTCTCAAGCTCTTTGTTCTTAAATCTCTCAAATTTCTTCACAATTCCTGTTTTCTCTCCAGTGGATGCATACAGAAAATTGAGGATCTGGACAGCATCTGTAAAATGAAATAATTCTTAATCTGCCAGAAAAGGTACAGGGTTAGAGACAATCCTTATTAATGCCCTTTGTTCAAACCCTCAAATGTTTAAATCAGTGATCTGGTAACACAGAATACAACATAAGAGCTAATGAATCCACACATACTTGTTATTTCACCTTTCTTCTATTAAAAAACTGCAGCTGTTTAAAGAGTAGCTCAAGGGAGGGGAAGGAGCATGGAGTCTATTTCAGGCCTGTATTTACAAATGAGGACAGGGTAGAATGATTTAAATGTGTGATAAAAATAACCATTTGAATGTTGTTTTCTACAAGTAGAAAACTTGATTTAAATAGTTGATTTTAATCTTTTATAGCCTTGCTGTTTTTAGCTAATTTTCCACATAATTCAGTATTCTCTTTCATTAATAGCGATTAAAACAAGTTGCTTTGCAATTACACATAGTTTTTATAGTAAATGTGGTACTTATTTCTGCTAATTGGGAAGATATCCTACCACTGTACCCAGTTACTTCCACAGTTACATGCAAAGCAGACATTTATTTAGAAGCCAAACTTTTCTAATTTTTTTTACAACAAAATTTGTAAATAATACATTTTTATGTATGAGATGACCCACTTTTTATCTTCTTATTTGTGTGAGGCTGCAATTGGATGGAAAATGGAATTCTATTAAAATGCACAGAAACACCATTAATATATTTTTGCTACTGTGTAAGTTAATTAGGATGTCTATCATTTGATATTAACCTGATTTACTAAACAAAATAAAAATGATTTGTAGTTAGTAAACTGAACTGTTTCTGATCACTCTACCTGGTAGACTTTAGAATGCTCAGATCTCAACCTTTCACATCTTACTTTTATTTATAGATTAGCAGAAGAAAGCAAATATACTTCCTGCTTTTTCATGTCCAAATTGCTTTCTCAACTTTAAATGAACTACTTTGAATAATTTGTCCACCTGCACTTCTCAAAGAGGCTACCCAAAGCTGGTTTAACACTTCAACAAACTCTGGATCCAGGTGCTTAGCAAGTAACTTCCACTTCAAAACATCTGTAGCAAACAAGTGCCACTTGAATATTACTCTAATTTAATGTAAATGATTTTAATAGACTATGGAAAATTTGGGCTTTAACAAAGACTAGCAAAATGTTACATTTAATTTTAAGAACTTTATTAAAAAAAATATGACTTCAATTAAAAAAATATCCAATTTAATATAAAAAACATTTTTTTTAAATTTTGAAACTTCTTCATTGCTCTCCATCCATTTTATCCAATGAGTATTAAATGCAAGGTAAAGTGGATCAACTTCATGAGAGAGGCATTTACCCACCCCCGCTCCAACCTAACTCACTGGCGACGTGTAGGGGGTACATGTGCACCCCCCGAGCATGGCAGTGCACCCTTTACAAAAAGTGTCAGCAGCGCCTGCAGGCAGTTGCCACTCACCCTCCTTCCCCCACTGCTGATACTGCCGGTGTCGTGTCATACCCCTTCCATCCCCCACCACCGACAGTGCTGGTGGCATCTGCGCGTCCCTGCTTATCACTGCCGTGCTCCTGCTGCTACCAGCACCACTGTGGACACGTGTTGTTCGTGGCCTAATTTGTGGTTAGTACTTCCTAAATTACTTATATAAAGATTACACATGTAAAACTGCAGGATTAGCCCTAGAACAGCACACTATGGCTCCAAGTAAAAGTCTATGGAAGGCAACAGAAAACTGATTTCAGTGATTCAGTTAAAGCTCTAAATTGTTGCGTTGCTTTGGCACTATGGTCAGGTACACACATTACACTTTTACCAGTATAAGTGACCAGAAACCTGTAACAGAAGTCTGGCACACAAAACCAGTGTATACCCATAACAGAATAGACGTTTGGTACACATAGACAGGTTTAAAAATGGTAGAACATGGTCTAACATTTTCCCTGTGTATTCTGTTCGTTACCAATCTAAATTATGTTGCTTAAAGAAAACCACATAACTTAGATCAATTCTGCCTCAGGCTTTTTGAATGTCTGTACCTAGCCTATGAGTTTGCCCATGCTATTGTGAAACTAATGTGGAATATTTCACAATGTAGGCAGTCAAATTTTGCCACAAAAAGTACATTCTTTTGGCACTAATATTTTCATAAATACACCCTTTCTCAGCAAATTAAAGAACATGTCATGTTGGTCTTAGCTTTCCATTAAACAAAAATGGCAATAATACTTACCATCCTCATGAGGACACTGAGGTACCCAGCTTGCCTGGAGTTTCCATATATATTCAGAGCCCCACTTCCAACATATTCTGTGATCTTTGTATGGGCGTTCAAGAGGTGGAACTGTTTCCAGAAAAGTATAATTCCTGGCAACTGCCTGCTGGTAGCTTTCATTGCCCACAGTATCATACCTCCCCATAGGTTTGTGACTAATCCATGCATACAGTATCACAGTGTCCACTATTATGGAGCGTTTGATGAAGAAATCATCTCTGTAAACCATGACGCTTGGGAATTTTAAGTGCAGTGTTCGAGTATTACTGATATGAAGTTGTTTCTCATTCTTCCATCTCTTCCTATACACTGACACACCAGTTCTGAACTCCAAGGAAGCTACAGCTTCCAAGTTGACAATGCAGGGCTTAGAACATAAATACTGAACTGAAACTTTGGAATCATTAACAATTTTCTTTTCTACTATGTTAAGATGAATAAAATCTTCATAAGCTATATTGAGCTCGGACTGTAGAGTAACTGATGTTGTCCGCAGTGTCTCCTTTCCAAATGATGGCAACAAATTCTGGAGAAAAAATATATAATGTTAAATCCACCTCCCTGAATTACACTGATTATTAATACATTTTCAACAATATTTCAATTGCAAATTTAAAACTAAGTACTTAGACACAACATCAAGATACTTACTATGAGCTATTGAAGAAAACTGACCCATTTTAAATCCTTAGGATTTAACAACAAGAAAAACAAACAAACCCCAGGTATCATGTACACGAGGGTCTCACATGTGGTCTAATGCAAAAAGACAGTGACTTTAAGAAGTACTAATTACTTGTTGCAAAACACCTACTGTAATTTACCAGCTTTTGCTCATTTTGTTGTTGTCAGCTTCATTGGAATCATTTTAAAATAAATGTTGTTACTAAACAGTACCTTTAAATTAGTAATTTGTAAAATAGGAATAACATCTAACCCACTTCACAAGAGTTTTGTGAGGATTAATTCATATTCATATAGCATTAAAAGTGATTTTCAAATGTACTTTAAGGAATACACTGGGTCATAATGGTTCACTTACAAACCCGGAGGAAAAGCACAGCAGCTGTCATTTACTCTGTGTTAACTCGAGAACACATTTTGGAGGGGTTTCAGTTGGCCAGTACATCACCTCCCCTGGGAATTCTGCAGTTCTCTATAAAGCTGATCCTTTTCCTTTTGTTTCTTCTCTGCAGGTAACAATTTACTTTCAACAGTTGGCCTGACATGTACGTGTCCAAGATCTTCAGGTTGCTGTGAATTTTACAAGTTGGCAGGCATATCTACCAGTACTTTTTGATGACATCTGATTAATTGTAGCTGTTTAAAATATTAAGGCTGTTGTTGTTTACAGCATTATAGCCTTAGAACCTTTGTAGTTGAGACTTTCCATTATAAAGCCCTGTCTGCAGTTGCTGGTCAAACTTTCACAACATGGACTGAAATAATCTATGCTGGGTGTCTGTCTCAGGTGATTTTTTCAATGTAGTTCAGAAAATTTTGAGATTGAGATTAGAAGAAAATACATCATTTTGCCATGTTAAAATATCCTTGCAACTGTTCATATTGAGAAGCTGTAGGTAAATGAACTTGAAATTAGGTGGGAATTACTTTAGTGTCAGCATTATGCCTCTTGACTCCCATGTAAATATTTACCCAAATATGGCCAACCTAAAAGCCTCTGAACACTCTCAGTTTGAATGTGCTCAGTCAAGTCTGACTACAGTTTGGCAGCTAATCTCTTTAAAGATCCTATTTGTGCTTAATACCCTCTCCCTCCTCCCAGCTCCAGCCAGAATCTGCCATCCCCAATGATGTGATTTGCTTCATCCCAGAATTGTAAACGCTAAGCAAAACTCTCCCCACGATTGCTTCTGAGTGCCAGGGTCCACTGCGGTGCTCGGCATCTTGACTGACAGCAGAGAGACAGTCTTTCCTATGCTACCAATGCATAGCAGGCAACTGAGGAACTCTGTTTTAATGCAAAAGGCAGGAATGTTGAGAAATAAAGGCATGCTGGAGAAGTGAGGGAGGGGGAAGGAGCAGCATGGGGCACGATGGGAGGGAGTGAGGGTACACAGCAGGGGAGGGTTGCAGGAGCCCAGGTGACAGTACTGGATAGAAGCATAAAGTAGAGGCAGGAGGCTCACAGGAACAGAGAGGAAGGAGATAAACTGGGAGCATGGGAGTAGAAAGGTCACTAATTTCTGAAGAAAATTCCCTTCCAAAGCTGGGATGGAACCCAGGAGTCCACTGCTATCAACAGGTGTAAATCCCACTAGCAAACTGTGTGCCTTACCACTTCGCCTTACCCCCTTCCTCCTTCATCCCTGGGGGTTACATTTGTTGAGCACTCACAACTGCAACATAAACCACTGGGAGCTGCACCCTGAATACACTAAAAATGCAAACTTCTTTGAAAAGTCAGGGCCGAGGTACCTCAATTTGGGCATCTACATTCACCATTTTTCTATCTGTGCCATACTTCCTTGCCTGGAAATGGATAGACTTATGGTCTTATAGAGTGCTGTAAAAATAAATTAATTAATGTTTGTAACGGACACAGGAAATCACCATTGGAAAGTTCATGAGAAAAGTTCATGAGAAAATTCTGTCTTGGAGGCAGGGTTTGAATGGTGTACCTTAAATAAGACCCATGACCAGACAACAAAAGGAGGAAAAAAATAAATATTAATCATGACATAAAGAAGAACACATTCTTTCTTAGCTGAGGCAAGAAGAGTGGGATGTGTTTCTATGAGTTTTAGTCCTTGGTAGCTATCCCAGGTGCTGTAACTGAGAGGAAATCTCTGCTACATTTCATCTTAGCCTTCATCCCAAAGTTTTCCTTACCTGTAAATATCTTTGCTTCCTCTTTCTGTAGCTGCTCCTACCCTCCTCAACAGCAGCAGTGCCACAGAGGCATGATTTTTGACAGTTTCACTGATGCTCATGTGCATGCAAACAGCAACAATGAGACTGTCTTGCATCCTGCTTTGCAGACATGGGAAGACAATGCTGCATTAAGTTTACATCCATAAGGTTATTTTTACCTCCAAAAAGGCTAGAAACTCTTTATTAATGCTGCTGAATTTGATCATGTGGCTTCCATCAACTTGCCAGACTCATCAGCAATGAGTAAAGGAGTTTATCAGAAATATTATTGATCAGTGAGGTTCTGAAACATCACAGATACAAGGCAACAAAAAAGGAAAAAGAATGAGTGGACACGATGATTAATTTTTCCTTTAAAATCTGGGATAAAACTGTAGCTGAGATCTATTTAACCCTGGAAGAACTAAACTGACCTTAATGATGTTTCACCAGCTTACACAAGACTGAATATGACCCAGTACTTTCCATGTGAAAACCCAACTGTTTCATACTACTCAGTGTTGTAAGATGAGTGAAGAAGGCTCAGAATCAGGAGCAAGACACAAAGAGCCTCACTTTGTTTCCATGCATATAAATAGCAAAAAATAGCAAAAAGACCATTGACTTCAATGGGAGCCCAAGGAGCCAGAGCAGAATCCCAAAAGTGTCTGAAATTAAGTTAATAAATGTAATTGGTGCCATTAAAGCGCAGTATTATTCACCACTCTGAGCGTATTCAGTAATGACAATCTACAGTGACAGGTAAAACAGGAGATATCAAAGAAACCGGAAGCCCTTTGGAATCAAAGCACCTCACATACAAAGCTTTTTATTGCACTATTACTATTAAATAATAACTTAGTCTTTGTTTGTTCAGTTCTGTACACCAAAAAGCAGTAGTCCTAATTTTGTGTAAAGGGGAATTAAATCATTAAAATGATTGAGGATCCTTTTTCAACAGGCTACATGAGATCAGTATCTCCACAGAGTTAATCACCTATGTGGCATTTTCTACTTCACAATTTGTAGGGCTGTTGTTGCCAGAGGCAAAGATGGGAATCTGAAGCATGAACCAAGATTGCACGCAAGTGCGCACACGGCCTTTTGTAAGGGAAGCAGAGGCAGCCAGCACGCAATGTTCTGATGCTAAATTCTCATGCTGAGATAAAGGAACTGGTTGAGAGGTTTATAAAAACCTCCTATAAACCCCCCCTCCTGTTTATAAAAAAAAAAAAAAAAAACACCTAAAATTGGTAGTTTTGTGAAAACAAGAAAATAAATATGTAGGAAGGTAAGATGGTTTAGAATTGTAAAGCTAGACGTTTCAAACAAATCAGGTGCTCAGGGCCCACCAGCAGAACCAGTTGTGAAAAGTGTCCACCTTAGGCAATGCAACAAGACAGTCAGAAGAGCCACGCTTCCCAGCACTGGGTGTTGAGCTGCTCTGACAGAGCGATCCTGAGTCCAAGTGCCACGCTGCCCTGAGTATCTGGCCCAGATGGGAAGGTCGGATGGGACCCCAGGAGGTTGCATCTAGTGAAACCCCCTGCTCAAAGCAGGACCGTCCCCAGTAGATCATCCCAGCCAAGGCTTTGTCTACCTGCTTCTTAAAAGCCTCCAAGGATGGAGATTGAACAGCCTCTCTGGGGATCCTGTTTCAGGGCTTCACTACACTCCTATATAACCTAAACTCCCCTTGCTGCATCTTGAGGGGTTTCCACGTTTCTGGCCCCGGCATTGACCACTTGCTGGGTGCTGAGCGGCGGGCGTGGCCCGGCTCCCACCGCCTTTTTAAAGCGATGGCAGGGAGCAGGAGCTGGGGAGGGACGGGCTCGGCCCCCGCAATGACTCAAGTCCTCGCAGGTGGCAGCCTGGGCCGGCGCCCCGCCTGGGCCAGGGCTACGGAGGCGACCTGCGCTCGGACCCCGGGCCCGGCACCACCCGCGGGGCGGCCCCTCGCCCCCAGGCCGGGACGGGGGCACTCACCGGCAGGCTCAGCAGCAGCAGCAGCAGCAGCGGGAGGAGGGCGGGCGGCGGGAGCGCCCCGCACCGCATAGCCGAGCCGGGCAGGTGACGCCGCGGGCCGCGCTGGCTCCGGCTTCCTGGGGCGAGGCGGGGCTTCCCGGGGCAGGTGCGGCGGGGGCGGGGATGGCGGAGCCCGGCCCTGCTCCCGTGGGGGGTCGGGACGGCGCTCGCGACCGCGGGGCACGAAGCCTTGGCGGGGAGGAGGGCCGCGGGCGGTCCTGCTTTGAGCGCGGGGTTGGGCTGTTCGGGCCGGACCGGACGGGTCCGCGAGCCCCTCGCCCCCGTGAGTCTCAGCCGCGAAGTGTCCACAGCTCCCATTTTTCTCTGGTGAAGAAGAAACGAGAAGCTCGACCGCTAAGCTGGGGGTGGGGGCAGGATCCAGCTCAAGACTGAAGCGAAACGAGTTCAAAACCTGCCTAGGAGCTTCACTGTGGGGCGGGAGCAAAGGCTGGTGGACCAGGAAATCCTGAACAAGAAGAGAGGGGCCTGCCTTACCACCCGGGGAATGAAGAGCTTCAAAGGGGTCAGATACAGGTTGTAACAAGCCACGAGTCCAGTGACTCCCTCAGCATTGCCCGAATAGAAATGCCGCCCTCACAGCCAATACAGCCTGTTTTAAGCTTTGGGTAGAGCAAGTATCAAAAAGGGGGAAAGGGGAGGTACAAGTGCACCAGTGCACCCCCTGCCCCAAACACCCCAGCGACCTGCTTCTGAAAACTTTCAAGGACGGAGATCCCAGTTTGTCTAGGAAACCTTCTCCCCTGCTTGTCCAGTCTCAGAGCCAAAGTTTCTCTTCATCTCCAACCTGAATTTCCCTTGCTGCAGCTTGAGGCCCTTGCTCCTAGTCCTGCTGTTACACTTCTGTTTTGATGGCCGGGTGGTGTGACTGGAATGAAATGATCCCTGAAACTGTTTTGCTCTAAAATTGTAATTTGTTGCACACTTAAGCAATACCACTATTGAAACAAAACCCCAAACAGTTTGTAAAGGTATTTTTACACGGGCCTTCTGAACGATGCACAACAACTCAGGGGCCAGGCCACCTTTTGTGTATTTATATGGTCATGCTATAGATTCTCACCACTTACCTTTTACAGAGGTTCTTTTCTTATTAATATCACCCTCAGCCTGTTTCTTTTGAACTTACTTCTCACCTACTAAGCCATCTTGGCACTTGTTTTGTTTCTCTATTCTGTCTTGTTTTTCTGTATTTTGGAGCTATCTACATTTTGTTTTGCTTATGTTGCCCCTGTGTTAGCTGCTTCTGTGCTCATTTTGTTTGTAGCTCATGGTGTCGTTTGTAGCTCAGGGATGATGTGTGGCAGCTTTCTGTGCTTACCCTGGCCTTGCCTGATGATTGGGGACCTTACAAGATATTTGCAAATTCTTGACGCCGAGCCACCATGGCTATTTTTGCATATATGCACCTTACAGCTACAAATTTTGCTATCATGCTGCTCATAGCAATAAATCTCAAACAATTAGAATAAAAACAATAGGCTGTAAAATCACACTGAATACTCTTGTGGCAGATGGGGACCATCCAAGTAATAATTTCCACCAATGGTGTGTTTCTGCTCATTTAATGTTTTTAACAACTCAGTAATCTCACAGTTGTTATATCAAATTGATATTAGAATTTGTTCGCCTTGTTGCTCTCTGTTTTGTTAATTGAGCTAACTCAGAGTGTTTCATTAGTTGTTTTATATTCATTCCTAATTTGATTGGCACAATATCAGTATATAGTATGAGATTATGAATTAAGAATTGTGCAGTGAGTACAGGGGTTTTGAACACAAAGTCATATCTACATATACTAGTAACATTATAACTACACATATAACCACTACTATCTATGGTTTGATTATATGCTTTATTATTAATAACACCAAAGGGGCACGGAGTGTGTAAACAAATACATCTTTGCCCAACATACACTACAATAGACTTGTCATGCTACTGTGGTGTTGTTAACACAAAATCACATGTGCAGTGTCTTAAGTCCAAACATGCACCTGTGGGGTCTAGGATATGACTTTCCCAAATGAATTCAGTTGTGGGGTTGCATACCTGTAGGTATGTCCCCAGCTACCAACCACTACTCGGGCATTCACGTTTCTTGGCCTGTCATCACCTCGTGAGGTACAATTCAATGGGCGCCATGAACACACTTCCCACATTGAACTTTATTTCTCACATTGACTGCTGCATAACCTGTGACAGGCTTTCCCTTTTTGTAATAGCTGGATCCATCAATAAACTATATACACCTGGATTCCTTTTTTTTACTTTTCCAAATAGCTCTCCTCTTTTAAACCACTTTTTCCCAGGGCACTCACTTTTTTAACAGCCTATACAATGGAACAGCCTTCTCCGCCTATTCTTTGATATAATCTTTTCAGAATCCTGTCAGTCCTAGAAAGGACTTCAAAACCATAATGTCTGTGGGAGTGGGCAATTTACAGATAAGGCCTATTTTTTGCTGGACTTCATCCCCTTTTGTTTAAGATAATTTCTAAGAAAAACACCCCTTGTTTACACAGCCACACTGAGTTTCTATAAGCACTCCCTGATTTAATAAACTGTTGTTATTGCTATTTTTCAAGGACAGTCATTTGGGGCTTGTTTTGCTTCTTTATTCTGTCTTGTTTTTTCTACACTCTACAGCTGTCTACATTTGTTTTTTGCCTATAATATTTTCCTACGGTGCCTCTGTGCTAGTTGCCTCTGTGTTCATTTCACTTATAGATTGTGGTGTTCACTGGAAAGGGGAAAAAAATGGCATCAGTTATGTCAAAGCAGCTTTCTGGCCTACACTATCCCTTTCTGCCACAGAGAATAGTCTATCTCCATCTTCTCTGTTATTGCCCTTCAGATATTTGATGACTGTTAACAAATCTCTCCTTGTCTTCTCTTCTCCATAGTAAGTAACTGTAGCTCTTTCAGATTTTCCTCATAAGTCTCCCAGGCCTCTAATTATTTTTGCTGCTCTGCCCTGAACTCCTTCAAAACTGCCTACTTCCTTTTTGAAGTGTGGAGCCCTGGACTAGAATCCATATTAGGCTCTTGTCACATGCAGAGAAAGACATAATCAGTCATGAATGGTTCATGTGCAATATAGTATGTTGCTGCTTCTGTTAGCACACATGTGCATAAAGGTGCATCTGCGACTGTTCAAGGGCTACCGCTTACTTCTCTCTAGCCTCAAGCTGCAGACCTCCAGCCTCTGATGTCACATTTCCTAATGAACACAGAGGACATACGCTGCCTGATTTTTTTTTGTCTTCTGGTGTTCCTCTCCTACCACATGACAGTGTAGGCCATACATAGACCTGTGCAACGTGAGCCTTGAGTATGCTGCCTAACGTGGCCATTTTCAAAGGGCCTATGGCTAAATGGCAGCAGCAGGCCTGAAGCCTGTCCTTGAGTGATGCACCATAATGTGAGCATTACAGACACTGTGGTTGGCTTGGTCAGCAGAATACAGGAAGCCAGCCATCTGTCTAACCAAACACAATCAGACAACGCAAGGCCTCAGTAAGAACAAGGCAGCCTTGTTAGCCAGTAGGGCTGTGCAAAACAGCACTGTTTTGTTTCACCTTCCATTTCTCCATTTCGATGGGACAGTGTTTTGTTTCAAGTTTCATTTAATTTCAAAAGCACTGTTCCATTTCATTTCATCGAAACTGGTTTGCTGTTTGGATGCTGTTTTGAGGTTTCACCCATAGACTATAATAGGGAAGCATGAAACTACTTATAACTTGGGTAGATTTGGATTAAAACAGCAGGGATGGTAGCCCATGCTGAGGCCATGAAGCCTGCCAAGTTTCAAGGAGATAGGTGCAGGGGTTTCTGGGAAACTGCACCTCAAGCTGCTGACAAGAAAAACTCATGGCGCGTGACTTTGTGTGTGTATTAAGGTGCACCCTCACTGGCGCTAGGGCCTCTACATAACATGGTGGTGTGCCCCAATGAGGTCTCCTCTTCCTCTGTAGCCTCAGTCCGGTCCACCACTTTAAATAACAAGAGGTAAAATAATAACTTAGTGAGCAGCAGCACAGTAGCACCACCGGCATCTCAGGCAGCCAAACTGTGACAGACTAGAGCCTTTCTTTCCTCTCCTGCAGGAGCTTCTTCTCCAGCAGCTGCCAAGGAACTCCTGCCAGCCCCAGCCCTGGGGCTTAGATGTGCACAAGGCCCTGCATCCTTCCAGTCAGGTGCTAGGGGTGTTGGTCTAAGGACATGGCACTGGCAGACAAGGTCCTTTGGGTCAATCTATTCTGGTATCTTCTAGCAGACCAACTGAATAGTTACAGAAATATATCTTAGTAAAGTTTCAGGTTGCAAAACCCTTTATCAGGCTAAGGAAGCACCTGCAGTTAGTGCGTGTGCTGTTTCTGGATGGACGAAATAGTAAAGAAGCCAGAGGCTGATATGCAAGGCAGGAAAGAAAACCAGTCACTGAAAATGGAAACGGAGGCATCGGGGGTAAGGCTGGGGGAGGTGGGGAAAGGGGGATGCAGCAGGTAAAGGTGGAGAGGTACCTGGGGAGTCAGGTGTCTGGCAGGTTGTAGTGTGTCAGAATTCCAATTTCTATATTGAGTCCATGAGTGTCTGTACCTAAAAGGTTGATGAAGTGCAGTACAAGGCTTGTCTGTCACAAGTGGTTTGTAAATTCAAACAAGCACTGAACCTTGCTAACCTCATCACCAGAAGCCAACTTCCTACAGCCCAAAACACACTGAATGGATCCAGGCCATGCCACGATAAGACATGCAAAACCTGCCAACAGTATCTCTGGTATGGAGATATCTTCACAAGAAAATATATCTCCGTCAGGGCACTTGGTGCCTTGATGGAAAATACACGGAGACCCCAAGCAACAATTGCGCACCAGAATGAACACACACTAAAAATCTATCAAAGACAAGAACACCCAACTACCTGTCTCCAGTTTCTCAGGCCTGATCCTTAAAGGGAATTTACAAATCACTTTTCACAGATGAGCCTATGAACTGCACTTCATCAACCTCCTAGGTACCTCTCTACTTTTACCTGCTACATCCCCTTCCCGTTTACCCGAGCCTGTCTCTCTTACCTGTGCTACCTTCCTGATGGCAGGGTCTGGTGCCTCTGGATCCCACCATGGGAGCTATGCCCTTGGCCCACATTGGCAGCATCTATGGTGGAGGAGGACATTGGCTGGTGGATGGCATGCTAGCATGGGACAGTGGATCCCCCTCTTCCACATCCCCCCGCCTCTCCCCTCTTCTGCCTCCCTGACTCTTCACCAGCACCTCTATCCACTGATCCAGGGTTTGGCTGCTGCATATGCTGTCCTTCACCTTCAGGTCACATATGGTGGCCAGCACGTGGATCGTACTGGACCACAAGCAATCAAGCTGTCTCCTGATGACCTTCTTCAGCCACCTCACCAGTGCCTGCATGTCTGGTGACAGTAGCTTCCCCAGCCAGGAATATTGATTCCCTGGAAGCTCTCCATTTGGCTCTGAAGTTCCCTCACTATGGGGATCACCTGGCTAAGGAGGGCATCTCCAGCACGGAGGGTCTCGCGGTCTCGAGGAAGGGCTTGAGGATCACCAAGATCTGGGAGATGGTATCCCACTCAACTCTGTTCAGGGGGCTGCTGGTCCTGATCTCCCTGTGCAAGGCCATCTCATGGATGGTTTTCTGTTGCTCCACCAGCCTCTCAAGCATCAGGTATGTGGAGTTCCACTGAGTCTCCACGTCCTGCATGACTTTGTGCTGTGGGATGTTCAGATCTGCTTGTTTGTCCCACGTCTTGGCCCCCTTGATGCACTGGTGGAAGTAACCTGCCACCTTCCTGCATTTTGAAATGAGCTTGCCGATGGTGCTGGCAATGTCACTGGCAGCTCTGTGCTCCTCTAAGACTTCCCTGACTATGAGATGGAACTTGTGTGCCACATAGCGGATGCCAACAAAGTTGGTAACATGGACCACCTTGACCATAATGGCCCCATTATAGGCAACCATGAACCCACATGAGCTCACCCTGCCCAACGAGCCACCCTGCACCAACCCGTTCATGGCCCCCATGATCTCTGTTGCTGCGTGAGACTCATCCATCAACTTGGCTTGAAGGAGAGCCCACCAACAGGCTGACTGGTTGCACCAGTGCCCTGTGAGGGAGAAGTAGGTATGATCTCCACCCTGGCTGCTCCAGATGTCTGAGGTGAGGGAGTAAGGCCACCCGTGGACCTGCCTTGCGCAGCTCCTCCCTCAAATACTCCCTGCACGCCTCATACTGGGAGGGCACCATGGTCCTGCTGAAGGTGGTATGTACTGGCACTTGGTATGATGGGGACTATGAGCACCATGAGCCACCTGAACCCTGGCCACTCAACTAAGGAGAAGGTCTGGCCATTCACAGCAAGCATCTCCCCAGTGCTCTGGGTGATCTTGCTCGCCCTTGCAATGCACCCCCCTTTCTGTCTGCCTTTCCCACACTGTTCCAGGGTGGCCTGTCTCTGCTTTTGGGGTCTGGAGGCTTTGGAGTGAGAGGGGGACTTCCCTTTGGGCATGCTCCTGCTGGTGCCAGGCTGAGAAGGAGCAAGGGCAAGTGGGTGGTGCCTGCAGAGATGCATCAGCATCCCCGTGGTGTTCATGTGTTTTGTTCCTTTGCCTCAGCTGGTTTTGGCTCAGCAGCACAGGCAAATAGCATATGTGGCATCAAATGCCAGCTCAAAATGATCCAAGACCACACTACCTGCTCATTTCTGGGGTACGGGTGTATGTGTGGATTTTGCAGTTTCCCCCTCCTCAGCAGGCAGAGACACAGCAACAGGAGAAGCAAACCAAGCTAAGCTGCTTGCCTCTGCAACCTCTACCTCAGTCTCCTCTGAAGTGCCTTCTGGAGAAGGAGATCTGGTTCTAGGGGAAACTTGAGGGGTGCAGAGCGCAAGCTCACTTGATTCCCCCTCCTTCTCCAGAATTTCCCTTGCTAGGGCACTCAAATCCAGCTCTAGCACTGGAAGGCTCAGCATGGGAAGTGAAACGGGGGTGGAGGAGACTGTCATGCTGGTGCAGGTGCTGCTGCTGCTTGTTGTGATGGTGGTGGGGGTGTTATGGCTGGTGCTCTTGGAGGGGATGCAGACTCAGGCACAGGGAGTGGCACTGACACTGCTCCCCTCTCCTTGCTGCCTGTACCAGTGGAAGCCTCATGCCTGCTTGTTGTAGCAAAGAAGCGGCGTCTCAAGTTTGGGGGGCAGGGAATTTACATCTCTTCCTCTACCCGCTCTTCTGCCCCTCCCTGAAGGCTTGCCAGCTGCCTTACCAGCACATTTCATGGTGTGTTTCATGGTGTCTTGCCTTTATAAAAATATATAAATATATATGTGCCTTCCTATATAAATTCTTTAGTATAATATGCAAGATATAAATTTATAAAAATAAAAATATATATGTGATGGGCTGGCTGGCAGTGACCTGGCCCAGGGATTTTGAAAGGGCAAAAGGTGATTGGAGGACTTGGGGTTTCCTTTCCTCACCAATCTGGTAATGATTTGGCCCAGGAGTTTTGAAGGGGTAAAAGATGATTGGAGGACTTAGGATTCCATTTCCGCACCAATCAGGCCCCAGAGACTCACCCCCCAACCAGTGTCCCCTGATTGGCCCCTTGGGTCACCTGGAGGGGGATAAAAGGGGCAGCATGGGCTGACTGAGGAGAGACCAGTGAGGGATAATAAGGAAGGAGTTTTGTAGAGCTGAGGCAGTGGGATAGGAGCAGTACCTCAGAAGAGCCTGAAAGAGCAGGACCTGCATGTAACAGTGGGACCCTCAGCAGTGTGGCATATAGCTAGCAGGAGAGGCTCCCCACTGGGCTCCAGGATCCTCTGGGAGAGGCTGCAGCCAGCAGGAGATGCTTCCTTCCACTCCAGCAAGGATCTGAGCAGCAGCCTGAGAGGCTCCTAGCTCTGCTTCCAGATCCTCCAATTAGTGGCCAGGCAGCTCAATGTAAGGCCAGGGCCCCTAGCACATTACAGCAGTGCTACTGATAGTAGCTGTGTGGCAGTGTTTATGTCTCCCCTATAGAAAATCTTGGTTCTAGTCCCAGCTGAAATGACTTGGAGTGAGTGGGCTAACAAAAAGCAAATCTTCTTGCAGTGGAAAGGGGCCATTGTGTTTTCTCCCACTGTAGGTACCAAGGCCCTATATTTCCTTGTTTGTCTTATATTTTGTTAATCCTGTATTTTTTTTTTTTTTTTTTTTGTCAATGATTATAAGTGTCTAACCTTTGTTGAATCCTGCCCCCTTGGGGCACTGTAGTGTCCACTATACCCTCTGACTTTTTATGCCTGTTATGTTCCCAGTATTAAAAGGTATGATCTTGTTCTGCTTAATATGGTTAAGTCCCATTGGTGGTCTGGCTCTGCTCTATAGGGAGAGGTGAGTCCTTACACCTCCCACAGTGCTTGTGCACCTGCTTTGATCCCTTCAATTGGAGAGGGGGTATACTGCCTGGGTTACATATAAATATATATGTGCCTTCCTATATCAATTCTATAATATAATATGCAATATAATTATGAACTTGAAAAGAATGAATACAACAATAAAATGAACAGGTCTAGAAAGAAAGCAAAAGGTATTGCAGAATCCCACTTGCTAGGCTAGCAAGTAGGAAATCAAATCAATGGTAGTAGTAGCCTTTGTTATCTAATGCTCCTAAGCTGGAAGATAGCTCAGTAACTGACCCCAAGGCAGAAAGCAGGCCATTTCAAACAATGCTGCCTCTTATTCTGTTTTTCCATCCCTCCCCCAGAGCACTGGGGTTGGAATGGACCTCAGGGAAGGATCAGTCACTGGCTCACTACATAGTCAATGTCAGAGCAGTCCTTTCCCCCTCCCTCTTCTTACTTTCTGTTTCTCTGCAGGCAAGCCCAGCTTCAGCTTCAAAGCTCAAAATGTTTCAAAACTTGAAAAGTTTCAACTGCCTTCGTTTCATTTCAGGGCTGTTTTGAAGCCCTTCGTTTAATTTCAATTTTGCTGTTTTGAGCTTGAAAAGAACATCAAAATGAACAGCCAGTGAAATTTCTCACAATCCTATTAGCCAGGGCCAGAACAGCTTTCCACAATGGGAAAAGGTGTCTACATGAGTCTACACACATCCAAAGCTTAGCAGGTATTGCCCATGGTTGTCATTGGGCCAGGGCAGGTACACTGTCTGAGTCTTTGCTTTCGGTTGTTTCAGAGTTGGTATGTCTCTCTCTCAGTTTCAGCTGTTCCTTTATATATTTTGGAAGATCAGAGGTACAGTTGCTGAACCAGGTAAAAGCTTTCCCATGGAGGGAAGAATTTCAAAGGCTGAGAACTGGCATATCCAGTCATGGAATTTTGCATTAATCCCTTGTTCAGTTGGAAACACTGAATTAGGGACATTAGGAAATGATTTCCCTTGATATAACTACCTTTATAGTATATCGCATGTAAACAAATGATTCCAAAACATCACCTCAGTAGACAACTGGAGAAATCATAGATTTTGATAAGAATACCCTGCAAATGAAAGGTGATGAACTGAAAGGGGTGGCCTGTTTGACATATTTTTGATAACACATAATGCAAGCAGTGAAGAAAACAGCTTGGGTGAAAAGCTATCTGTTAAATAGCATCATAAGAAAGTAGGGCTGGAAGCACTGGTGATGCATAGGGGGTGTATGCAGGTGCACGTGCACCCCTAGTAAAAAGTGCTGCAGATGCTGCTAGTGGCGCCTACGGGTGGTTGCCACTCACCACCCCTCCCCCCCTCAGTGACACCCCCACTTGGTGGCATCTGTGGGTGGTCGCTGACCAGGAGAGTTGGCACACACCAACTCCCCCCCCCCCCCGCTGCCAACACTGCCATGGCCACCTGTGGGAGCTCCTCACTTGCTGCCAATATGCCCCCGCTACTGATGCCTGCTCCACTGTCTCTGACACCTGCAGGCAGTCACCATGCCCCCCCAGCCTCCGGGGGCATGCGGTGTTCATGGCTGGAAGGGACCTCAAAAGGTCATCTAGTCCAGCTCCTTGCTTGAAGCAGAATCATCCCTGACTAAAGCATCCCAGCCACGTGTCTAACCTGGTTTCCAAGGATGGAGATTCCACAACTTCTGTAGGCAGCCTGACTGCCCTCATAGTAAGAAAGTTCGTTTTAATCTTGAGCCCAAATTTCTACTGCCGGAGCTTGAAGCTATTGCTCCTAGTTCTGTCCCCTGCTGCCACAGAGAAGTATCTAAATGCTGCTACCCTTTCTGCTAATGACAGAGAAAGCTCTCAATTCATCTCTGGTATATGTATAAGATGACCTCTCTTAGAAACCGGAAAAGACTGGCTGACATTTCTTTAAAAAAACCCAAACCCTTCAAAGTATGTAAGGGACTGGATTTTTCTAGCACCAATGTCATACTAGTTATATGCAGAAAAATTCAATTTGGCCTCCTACCCCTACTATGTGAGACCATAGCAGCTGGGAGGCTCCAAACCGCTGTGCCTGGCTGGGGCCCGGCGCGTGCACCCGCGCCTCTGAGCGGGCGGTGGGGGAGGGGCCTGAGACGGCGCAGCCGCGGTCTCAGCCCCGCTCCCGGCACGGAGGTGATGGCTGGCTTCCGGAGCCCAGCGCAGCTGTTTGGAGCCTCCCGGCTGCCAGCCGGGAACCCGGGCTGCTCCCAGCAGACAGCTGGGAGCAGCCGGGGCTCCAGCAGCTCCCGAGAGCCGGGTTACCGCTGACAACCACAGAGCCCAGGCTGGCGGGCAGGGGCTTTGGGTGGGGAGCAAGGGGCATAAGCAGGGCATGCTGCCATGTACCCCTTGCCCTCACTTTGTTTTTCTGCCATGCCGGCACTCTGGCACTATCTGAGATAGGCATTGTGGTTTTTTTTTGGCACTCGGGCCAAAAAACCTTGCCTACCCCTGGGTGCTCAGGCTCCACCCCACGGGCCAAACAGAGTCCACAGACCCTTGGAATCAGGCCTGTGGGGATCCCCGGGGGTCAGGAAATGTGGCGGTGGCGAGTGGTGGCAGTTAATACCGCCAGCCCCTGAGCCAGAGCCGTGCCTGCTTCCCTCTGCCAGGCCAGGATGGGGCCGTGGCCCGGCCGCCCAGCGCAGCTGGCCCGGGCCCTGCCCCACTGCCCGCCTGGCTGGGCTCGGGCAGGTGGAAAGGCCCGTGGAGTACGCGAGTGCGCCGATGCACCTGGCCGCTGCCGCCCCAGGGTAAGACCCAGCAGGCGACCCCCCACAAGAAGAGAAATGACGACTAGGAGAGAAGAAGGGCTGTGCGTGACCGGGGGTCCGTGACGCAAAAGATCAACTCAGTGACGTCAAAGTCAAAACAGGCCCGGGAGAGGTGGGGCGGGGGGACACCCTCCACGCAGGTGGAGGGCGTTGCCACGACGCAGGCTCTTCCCGGCGTGCCCTGCATCCCCCGGAAGCGGAAGCCGGAGAGGGCATTTCCGGGGGCAATGGCGCGAGTTCCTCGCGTGCTGTTCATCTTCGGCAGCTTCGTGGCCGTGGTGGGGGTGGCGTTTTACCCCATCTACTTCCTGCCGCTGCAGCAGATCGAGCGCTACAGTGAGTGGCTCCGGGGGCTCCGCCGGGCCCGAGCCGTGATGCCCGCTCCGCGCTGCGCGGGGGTGTCCCGGCCGGGCGCGGTGCAGCGGGACGTCCGCCCCGCCCTGTAGTTTCCGCGGGGCCCCTGGTTCCTCTTTGTACGGACCGGGGGAAGGGGACGCTGGCGGCTCTCGGCTGTAGTCGGAGAGGGCGAGTCCTTGCCTGAGGACACGGCTGCACCCAGCTTCGCCGCGTCCCTGGTGGGCACACAGTGGGCAGCCCACCCTCACCCGCGCACGTGTGGGGGGGATATGTCCCCCATGCATCTCCCAGGGGGGCGCTAGTAGTGGTGGGGAGCCACTGTCCCTCCCTACCTCTCCTTGCCCCTAGGTGACCCCCCTGAGACTCCATCGAGCTCCTGGCCCTGGGGTCCCATTCATCGCTCTGGCTGGGCAGTACCTGCTCCTGCCCCACTCCTTCCCTCACCGTGGGGGCCTCAGTCTGCCCCCACATGTTCATTCCCTCCCCTGGGAGGGGAATCTAGCTGTGCCTACTGTCTGGTTCCCATAGCAACGGCCAGGGTGCTCTGCCAGTGCTCCCTGTTTTCAGAATGGGATGGGGAATGGCAATGAAGGGAGCTCGTTCTTGGGGCTTCATGCTGGTGCCAAAGGGTGGGGTAGGTAAATTCCCATCTCTGGCAGGGGGCTTCGATAAACCTGTCCCACCTCCTGGGGCTGAAACACTCCCCCCCCCCACTGAACTCCTTTTCCCTTTCCTTTCTCCCATTCTGAAAGCAGCGACAGGCTGGGAGTGCCATAGACACAGATTACAGAAGGCGCTATATTTTTAAATGTCTTTGTTTGATACTTCATGTAACTGAGGGGTCAGATTTCACCTGATTGGCCATTTTTAAGCTGTCTGCAGCCAAGCAGTTGTTTAGTTATGGCTATAGACCGCTTTCTGTGGCCAGATTGGATGAAAATTGTCACTTCTGTCTGCGTCTTCAATTATGTATGTATAGTTATATGAAACATTACTTCACAGCATGACTTTTGGATGCCCATGAGTTGACCAGGTTTTGAGACATACACGCAGATCTCCAAACATATCACACTTTGGGTGTCAGGAAATAATACACATTTTATTTATTTATCTATTTACTTGTATATGTATATATGTATAAATAACATATGTATTTATTTTTACTTCAGCATGATTGTGAAGTAACATGCTTCTGGCACCTCAAGTTGGATATATTTGGAGATTGTGGGGGGCGGTTTCCTCTCTCTCTCTCTCCTCTCTCTCCCCAGGTATACCCAACTTTATAGCATGACTTTTGGACAGCTTAAAGTAATGTGCTTCAGACATGTGAAGTTGAATATATTTGGATATCGTGTATATCATGGGTTCCCAAAATGATTCGTGTACTCCTGGGGGTTCGCAACATCTCTAGGGGGTACACTGTAGAAATTGTGTAACAGTAGATTTTAATTTCCATTATAATAATTGTCACTAAGGGGTTAAAATATAAAACGTATGCTAGTAGGGGTATGGGGGCAGCTGATTAAATCTGGAAGGGGTACACAATAAGAAAAAGTTTGGGAACCTCTCATGTATAATGTATAATCTCCAATTATATCTGACTTTTGGATGTCCAAAACATGTTACTTCACAACCATGCTGAAGTAAAAAGAAATAAACCTTTAAAGATTTTGTGTGTGTGAAATTTCTATATATACATTTATTTATTTATTTTACTTTAGCATGACTGTGCCCATCAGTCAGATGGGAAAAGCCACAGTCAGGTCCTAGGGCAATGGTTCTCAATCTTTTTTTTTAGCCTGGAGGCAGCCTTGGAGAGACTTGAAGCTGCCTTCAGAAAATAAGGTAGAGCTGTTTAGTGGATCTTTATGAAAAGGTTGAAAACTCCAGACAGACACAGCTAAGCATCTCACATCTATGAAAAACCTGCTAAGTGATTTGACTGGCATTATGTTAGGGCTCTGGTAGATGGATTCTACTTCTTCAGGGCAGCATTCAGTTGCCTTAACTGTGAGGCATTTTATCTTCCTCCAGCCCTCTCCATCTTCATTAAACACCTTCCAGGTTCCTCAACAAATTAGGCAGGGGGCTTACAAGCAATAGTCACTGTTACCATGTGACCTTGATGGGTCTCTTAAGCAGTTAGCCACATGCGGTTAGTTAATGAAGCAGAAATATCTTGAAGTAAACATGTCTGTAAACAAGTACTTCATTATAATCATATATAAGGGAGCTGAATCACAGTTATGCAGGCAGCTTGCAATTTTGACCCCTCAATATTTGAGTGCTTAATTTGACAACTTTGCAGCTGTGCTGTGCTGGCTCTTACCGCTCAGGCCTGATGAAGAAAGTCTTGTGTTTGAAAGCTTATCTATTTCTATCCCAACTATGCAGTGAGTCCAGTAAAATATATTCACCTAAGAAATCCTTGCCTTTCTTACAGTACCTGGGCTGCCATGGCTGTAACATCACTCTAATAACTTTGCAACCTCAGCATTCTTATTTTTGTGTCAGGCAGAAGGCAGGGCTGGCTGACACCTTGGATACTAAGTGGTTCAAAAAAGGCTTGAGCTTTTGGAGGTAAAAACCTCTTTTGCCAAATGCTGTAAAACTAGGTGGTATCAAATTTTTGTGTGCAAGTCTTGGGGTTCAAAAACAAAAAAAAGTCCATCATGAAGTTTGTTGAAATGTTTGTGGTTCATTAATAGGTTTAGAAAATTTAGAACGTCAGGGAGGGACCTCTGTTACTAGAGCTTATAATGTAAACAAGGGTTTGGCAATCTGTGGCCTATTGGCTAGAGTCAGCCTGCAGCGTCATTGAATTCAGCTTGGGGAGCAGAGGCTTTGGTAGCAAGGGACGTCATACCTGTCATGCTGTGGCTGGGTGGTGGAGGGAAGCAGCAGCAGAGCTGGTCAGGTGTTAGCGGCGGCCTGCCTTGGACCCATTTATTTTTCAATGGGTCGTTCTGGCCTAACACTGGAAAGCATTGCAGACCCCTGACATAAACTGGCATCAATAATCAGTTGTCATCCTCTGTGTGAACTGGCACTGCGGTGGATAGTATGAGTAGCTTCTTGCTGGTAGGTGAATGGTGAGACTTGGGAATCTTAGCTTCTGTTCCAGGTTTTGGAGGGAGGTGTCCTCTAATGAACAGAGAGGAAATATGTTTTTGGGGGGGTTTTCTTTTCTCTCATCCCATGCAGCTGGTCTTGTCCCAGTTTTTTCTCTTTGCTGGCCTGGCTTTTCATCTTCATCAGTTTGTCTCCTAAGTCATCAGCCCTTATCTGATCTTTCTTTCCATCGGTTCCCAGAATCCTTCCCTGGGTTCATGTTCCAGCCTTTGCTAAAATGATTATAATTCTCTTCTACTCTAACCTCAGTTCCTGCCCAGAGTCCCCCTATTCCATGGCATACTTTTTAGTCCAGTCTCTTCCCTTCTGATTCCGTTTTTTTTTTTTTTTTTGGGGGGGTGGGGGTTGGCTAACTTGCATGTAGGCAAAGACTTTTTTCCCCAAAAGGATTAAGGGCCTTTGAGGAGGTTGGGAGAGGTGGGAGGAGTGTTTTGATGCCATTGAGTCTCTTTCTAGGGGCTAAGAAATTTCATCTCCTGAAATATCAAGCATTATTGGGATATTTCATGTTGAGATCCCTGACACTGAATTTCTTGTTACTTGTTTGGCTATAATGTTCATAGTGTCACCATTGCAGCCATTTTATCATTTAAAGACGCACAAGAGCTTGTTACGTTCTTGTGGCTTCCTTGCAGTTTGGTTATAAGAACCTGACAACTAACATTTGGCATTCATTGCTGTGAGAGACAAATTCTGTAACACTTTTACTGGGCACAAAAGTATTCACTAGCACCTCATGCCTTAATCTTCACATTTTTTGCTGGTTTTAATAAATGTTTGTGGTGATTCTTTTTTTTGAACTTATGCTTTTCCCAGAGCAAGAACAAGCACAGAATCGAGCTGGTATTGTTCAAGAAGACATCCAGCCTCCAGGTATGTTTCTTTGTATGTGAGAACTTAAATTGAGCATCTAAACATAATTGAAAATATGGTGAAGTCTGCCAGTTTAGTTTTTCACTTATAAAAAATTCTTGTAATACTGATTTTGCATCGCATCCTGTATCAGACTAGTTCTTGACATAAGAGCTCTACTGATTTAACTAAATTTGTTTTGCAACTGATTGAAGTAAATCAGTGCAGCTTTTTCACATGAAGGTTTCTCTCAAACAAGTTTCAGAGCAGCTACTGTTCAGGTTTCTTAGATTTAAATAGGTTTCCAAGTGGAATAATTTCAGTTTAAAGACAGTCTTAAATGTGTAAAAAGTATGGTTGCAGTCTCCTCTGTTGAATAGTACCTACATAATTAAACAAGTAAGTAGAATTGAGGTACTGGAACATCTGTGACTTTTTTCAGCCTCATAAACGTTTTGTAAGTAATTGCTGTTTTAATTTCCAGCTAGCTTGCTATGTCTTTGAAAGATTTTTGCTGATAGGTAAAATAATACCAAGGGCTAGGGGATGATTAGGAAGTTGGCTAATAGCCATTCAGAGTTGGCTGCAATAACCTAAATATACTGAATTATAATAAAGGATCACTTGCTTCAATTTCTGTGAAAGTCTCTAAGGAACTATGGAATCAGTTTAGGGAGGCTGTATTACTTCTGTATAGGGCATTAGAGAAACTGTTGCTACAGGCTTGTATCAGCATTTCAAAAAGGATATTGGAAAAAATGACTAGCGTATGGGACAAGAGCTTCAAGAGTTCCATGTGAGCTCTAGAAAACCTTTCTAAAAGGTTCCTGCTCCTGGGTTTCCAGCGTGCTGGGTACTCTGCAGGGTTTTTCCATAGTCTCCACGTCTGTTGCCAGGAATGGAATGAAGATGCAAATATTGATTAAATGAGTATTCATTAACCTATTGTAATTACAGTAATTTAAGCAATTAATTAATTGGGTGCAGGGGTGGGTGTGGCAGCACTGGCTTTCAGCCTATGGGTCTGCAAAGTTTGGGGTGGCAGGGGATGAGATGAGTGGGTGCTGAGCCCTGGGCTGGCACCTGTCCTGCCCTACCATGGGCGAGAGGCTACACCCACCCCTACAGGGCAGCGTAGAGAGCTGGGGGCCACAGCAGCCCTGCCAGCAGGCAGCACAACCCAGGAAGTCGGGGGAGGGAAGGAGGCAGCAGCCAGTGAGGGGCTGCAGCAGTGCAGGGAGGGGTGGGGGGAGGGAGGAGTTGTTTGCCTAGTGGGGCTCTGTAGCCTGCCTCTCTTCTCCCTCCTGCACTGCTACAGCTGGCCCTGGGAAGCTGTGGGACATGCCAGGGACTGCAGCCTCTTGCTGGTGGCAGGGCCTATGTGTTAATCTGGTCCTGGCTGGCAGCTGCTGCCCAGGGCTCCCTAGGCTGTGCTGCTTGTCTGGTGGGGCTGTGCTGCCTAACACAGCTCAGGAAGCCCTGAGGGGGCTTCAGCAGCCAGCTGCAGTAACCCCTTCCCCCCCCCCCCATACTCTCCCTCTGACTAGCCTAGCTATTAGATACAGTAATACCTCGGTTAAAGAAGCCTCTGAGAGCAAAGCTTCTTTATAACAAAGTCTGCTGGCAATGAGCTCTCTGCAGGCTGGCAGAGTTCCAGTCTGCAGGGAGCTGGGAGGAAGCGGAAGGAAGGTGATGAGACAGGGGGCGCCACATGCATGTACAGTATATGGACGTGGCCCCAGGCAGGCTCAAAGCAGCTCTGGCAAGTAAGTGAGGCCAGGGGTGAAAGTGGGGGGTAAGGTCCCTGTAGGGAGGGAGCTGGGCAGGGCTGAGGCTGTTGCCCAGCTGGGGGGTGCTTGGCCCAGGGCAGTGTGCGGCTGCAGGGCCCCAGCAAGGAGCATGATGGAGCCTTGGGTGGCTTATTGGGGGAAGGCTGACTCCCCACTGCTGTGTACACTTCCAAGGGGCAGTGGGGACCCGTGCCCCCCACATCTGTATGCGTGGCAGGGGCAGGCTGCGAGCTCTGGTGCCACTGCCCTTGCTACAGCTTGGCATTAAGGAGGCGTGTTGCCAGGGCAGTGCAGAGCTTGCAGTGGTGCAGAGATCCCCATGTGGCCCTGCTGTGCCTGTTGGTCATGCCTGTCAGGCTGCAGAGGTTTGGGGGAAGGGAAGTGGAGTAGCAAGGAACAGTGGAGCCACACGGAGAACCTGCTCACCTTGTGCTGCCCTGGTGTCATGCCTCGTGTGCACAGGGCAGCGGCGTGGGGCTGTGCCCCTCAAAGAGCAGTAGGGTGAGCAGCCGCCATTCCCTGCCAGTCTGCTTCCCTGCCCTGAGTGTCTTTGCAGCCCGGTGGGTGTGATCCAGCGCAGCTGATAGGAGCAGGGCTGCGTGGAGAAGGTGCTTGCCCCACGCTGCCTTGGTGATGTGCACCCTACATGTGCTGCTGTATGCAGCATGGAGCTCGCAGCCTTTCTGCACGGACCTGGGGCAGGGAAGCAGGGCAGAGTGAGGAGCAGTGAGAACCTCCCATTCCCTGCCACTCTGCTTCCCTCCCCTGGGTGCCTCTGCAGTTGGGATGGGATGATCATGTCTGCCAGGCTGTAGAGGCACCCAGGGGAGGGAAGTATAGTGGCAGGGAATGGCAGCTGTTCACCCAGCCGGTCTTTAAGGGGTGCAGCCCTCACTGCAGCCCTGCGTGCAGAAGGTGTTTCACCAGGGCAGAGTGGGGCAAGCAGCAGTGAGAAGATTCTTGCGTGGCTCCTTTGCTGCCTTCAGCACCTCAGGGAACTTTTCTGCAAGGAGGTTTTCTGCACAGCTCCTCTACTCCCTGCAACGCTCGGTTGTGGGAGAGGGAAGCTGGGTTTCAGCTGTTCCTGCAGGGGGTTCCCTTTTGCACTGCAGGGAGCAGAGGAACCACATAGGGATCTTCTTGGAGATCTCTCTGCCACTTACCCTGCACAGCCCCGGTGAAGCACCTCCTTCACACAGGGGTTCAGCACGGGCAGCAGTGCAAGGCCGCACCCTTCCAAGTAGCGGGGCACAGTTGGGTCGGCAGCTTGCAGCAGTGAGATCCCCGCTATCCCCAGCCACACTGGGTCATGCCTACTGGGTGGGAAGCAGGGCAGGAGCCCTCAGCCTATGTCTGCTCCCCATACACATCTGGAGGACATGGGTCTTCCCTGCCCCTGGGAGTGCATGGGGTGGTGGGGAGCTGCCCTGCCTGAGGCCACGGCAGGGGGCTACGGACTTGGGTCCATAGGCCTGGCAGCTGGGGGCCCCCTCCAGCAGGGCTGGGGGTTGAGGGGAACCAGCAAGGCTAGGGGGGCTGTGGGGGGCCTTTAAATGAGTATTTAATTATTTTTTCTTACTATACCCCCATCCCCCTTCTTTGAAGTCCTGGAATACATCCCTGTACCTCCTATGTTATTTCTACCTCTGATAACTGAGTGATGTCATAGAATGCATCTACTTCATTAACCAAGGTATTACTTTATTAATCACCCCTCCCTTCTCCCCTATTCCCTTCCTCCTCACTCCTCTCTCCTTCCCTCCTTCCAGTTCCTGCTGTGGCACCTCATGACTTCCCTGAGGTGTGAGCATATGATGTACAATACTATACTTGTGTAATTTACTGGTATGTGGGTCCGCAGTTCTTAACAATTTCATTCCAGGGTATTTGTTCACTCCATGCAAAGAAGCTGACTAGTCCACCACCTAGTGGTAAGCCACTGTAATAGTGCCTGTCTCCAGAGAATTGGTCATATGCCCACTCCCAGTTACAGCATAAGTTATTTTCATGTACAGAATCATATAAGTTGCATTGGTGTAAATGTGCTGTGCGTCTACACCCTCAATGTCTTTCTAAAAGATGGGCAGTAGCTCAAATAAGTTACAGTCTTGATGCTGAAATTGCTGGATTTTTTTTGGCATTTGTTGTGCAAGAAGTCATGCTATGAGTTTCTGAGAGCTATTCTCTTATTTTGTAGGGTTAAAAGTGTGGTCTGATCCATTTGGAAAGAAATAACAATGCTGCCTGTGTACGTTACAAGATGTAACTGAAGATGGACATCTTCAAAGCAGCTCTTCTCTGATGCTAGTGGATGAGTTGTGCAGGTGCTCTTAGGAGAGAATTGTTCTTAATATTGGGGCTGAGCGATATTATCTGCTTATCATGAGAGCAGTAAGTGCTATTGATTGGGGTTTTGTTTTGTTTTTTTTCTGCCTCTACTGCTCCAGTATTAATTTTGACAAAGTTACTGGAACAAAATGCTCTAACTGTAAAGGCTAAGGGAATAGTGTTTAAAGCTGAAACATGCTTTCATTGCAAGGAAGGGAAAAGATTTTGTTGATGAGATTTCTGTCTCACCATGTATAGATTAAGTATGATTGGGACAAGTTATGTAGACCACTGTAGAGTTTACTCCATTGTTTGATTATTTCTTTTTGTAATTTTGTAGATATTCTATTGTAATAAAATTAAAGATAGCATACGTAGGTTGAGTGAAGAGTACAGGAAAAATACAGTAAATGTACATCTATTAAATTATATTAAAATCATGTTTTTATTTGAATTGTGTGCATTTGTTAGTTTAATTATTTTAAAAATAGGAAAACTGAATGTCACCAGGGGTTAAACTTTCTCAGTTATTTTTAAAGCATACATTTTTGGTAAGGGTAACTGGCTCCTGGAACAATTTAAAGGATATGGTAGTTTCATAGTTGATAGGGTCGGAAGGGACCTGAGCAGATCGTCAAGTCTGACCCCCTGCCATGGCAGGAAAGAGTACTGGAGTCAAACGACCCCAGCAAGATGTTCATCTAGCCTCCTCTTAAAGACCCCCAGGGTAGGGGCCAGCACCACTTCTTTTGGAAGTTGGTTCCAGATCCTAGCTGCCCTGACAGTGAAGTAGCGCCTCCTGATGTCTAGCCTGAAT
>NW_017728948.1:34542749-34553454 GCF_001723895.1 Crocodylus porosus
GAGTTCCCCAGCCTGTAGGTATGGTGCTGGTTCTTCCTCCCCAGGTGCATCACCTTGCACTTGTCAGTGTTGAAACCCATCCTGTTCTCCTCTGCCCACCCCTGTAACCTGTCTAGGTCTGATTGCAGCCTATTTCTCCCTTCTAGCATGCCCACATCTCCCCACATCTTAGTGTCATCCATGAATTTGAACAGGGAACTTTTTACCCCCTCGTCCAAGTAGCTGATGAAGATGTTGAACAGTGCGGGCCTGAGGACCGAGCCCTGGGGGACCCCACTGCCCACATTCCTCCAGGTCAAAGTGACCCGTCCACTACCACTCTCTGGGTGCGGAACTCCAGCCAGTTAGTGACTCATTTGACTGTGTAGGTGTTGATGCCACAATCTCCTAATTTTTTAATTAGGAGACTGGTAGATTCCTCCTCACTGAATTTTTAGATCAAGACATGTTTTAAGCTGGAGGTCAGCTGCACATTATTAGGCTTGATACAGTTATTATTGCAGGCTTTAATCCAGTACCTTACACAAGCATAAAGGTCCCTTTTTTCTTCAGAACCCTTTAATCTAGAAGTAAGTATATCAATCATTACTGTAGCAACTTTCTAAAGAAGAATAGATAAGGTTGCTATTAAGGAGTAATACAATATAATGATTTTATTTAGACAGTTTACTCCAATCAGGACTTGTGCTGTAGTTCTCAATTTAATTGAAAGATCTATGTATAACAGGTCAACATTTTCCTCATATTAAGTCATTTGTAACATGTGATAGGATGGATTAAGTGGCCGATCCTTTTGGCAGGTGCTCCACAAGCTAAGCAACCCCCTGCTTCTCAAGTTGATCTCTGCCCCCAGAAGTGTACCTGACAGAGTGTGCACCCTGGGGCACCAGAATGGAGGCGTGGGGGGTCAAGTCTCTGGTGGCACAGAACAGAACAGTGGCAGAATGCTGCCAAAAGGTGTCACCTCCAAGAGTCAAGTTAACCCCTCTCTGGCTCTGCAACCACTGTGGATTTATATGGTGAGCAAGGATCCAAAAGCCTTAATTTGGCAGCAACTGCAGGGCTAGTAAAATCTTATCTTGGTTTTTGGCAGTGATACTTCTTGCAGAGGCATCCTGCTGCCTCCATTTGACATGGCTGGAGGCTTGAACCCCCTATCTCCTCTTCTTACTGACTGTTGGGAGCTTGTGTGCCACACACAGTGGCTGCCTGTGACATGGGCTGTGAGACATCCCTGTTTCATTGTTTTTCATCTCTTGGATTACGAAAATAAAAAAGCATTTGTAAACGTTTTGAAGAGGTTTGGAAAAACACTGCTATGCATTAGTCCTAAGTGGCATCTTTGAGGGAGTCTCAGGGCTGAGGGTTTCCATGTCCCTTATCAGCTGTGATTAACTGTATTATTTAATTGTCACAGTTGTAATGGGTGTCATTATCTTGTGACAGCCTCAGTTAAGGCACCTTTGTGAGGTTGCTTCACTTTTCAGTGATGGGTTTGCCATGTACCCAGGGGGAAAGCATCTGGGCTCATACTTTGCATGGGACAGAACAAGCAGGCTCCTGCCTGCCTGACAGGATACTGTCTTCAGCACCATATGCCTTATACCATGCCTAGGGATGGAGCAGCATGCTGGCATCTGCAGGACCTTGTGAGGTGGCACCTTCAGAGACATGGCAAACCCAATACACTGACAGGATGACTTGCATCCTAGGGCAACCGGGTCAGGCTGCCTGTGAGGTGCCACTGGGGTCCCTTGGAGCAGCCTGCTCTCCCCTCACTGGGCAGCCCCTTCAGTGGGAATCAATGGAGCTTCCCCCAGTTGCATCCTCGGGACCCAGCTGGATGGCAGTGGGATGAGATATCCTTGAGATGGTTTTGTGGCAGTGTTACCCTGTGGGATCTTAATGTCATGGTAGGGTGCAGCAGGGCAGAGGACTCCTTGTGGGGCAGTGATACTGGAATCCTGGGTTTGGGTTTAACTGGGAGTATCTGGTGTGGAGGGCTCTGTGGGATGAAATTGGGGCATATGGTGTTGCATGAGAGGTGCCTAGCTGTGTTTCTGGGCCCTTCAAGCATAGAGGGCTTAGTGAGGAGCAGTGATGGGACTGGTTTCACTCCGAGTTCTCCTCTCTTGGAGTTTGCTGCAGGCATGCAAGTCTTGGTCTGGGACTGTCAGGCAGAGGTATAAATAAGTTTGCACTTATTGGTCCAAATCTCCTTGCCCTCTGAGGGGTGTGTGTGGGATGCCGAGTGGGGAGAGGGAGGGACAGTGTTCAGTCCTGCCTGTCCCTGCCAGGGAGCAAAATACCTAAGTTGCTGTTGTCCTGTACCTAGCTTCTATGGAGTAGCCATGTGCTAGCCTGCCCTTCTCAATCCCATCCCTCCAGTGGGCCTGCATGGGGCTGTTCTTTCTTTCCTTTTCCCCTCCCTCCAACTAGGCAGCATGGGGCTCTTCCCCATCACTCCAGCCAGGTGACATGGGGCTTGGCTGGGCAGTGTGGGCTTGTCTTATCTTCCCTATTGTACCCCCTGTCCTGGGAACACCATAGGGCTGTTCTTAGCCAGACCAAGTGGAGCAGGTGAGTAGGGTGCAGTGGGCAGGATGGACTCCATCACCCAGGCCCCTGCTGGGCTCCCTGCTGGGGTAGCACCCAGCAAGCTGGCCCTGGCCCCACCCTGCCCTGTCCCCTCTTCTCTTAACTCCCAGCCCTTGTGTGTCACACACTATGGCTGCATGTGCCAACTGTGGCATTTATGCTATGGATTTGCCACCCAGGACAGAAACAGCTGACATTTTTTGGCAGGCATGCTGCAAATTGGCTCCAAACTCAAATAGCCTTTCTCTTCCTGATCTGCTTCTCTGCCTTGTGCTTCCTGCCCTGTCTGCTGCCATGTTGCTTGTCTGGATGCCTGTGCCTCTTGTGGCACTCGTGCTGCAAATTGGCCACCCCTGCACCAAACCCTGAATGCTTAGTTTGCACTAAAACCTAAACCTCTAAAGAGAAATGAACAAAGCAATGGCTTCTAGTGAGTCAAACAGAATACAAAGGTAGGTAAAAAGGCCTGTATGTCATGATATTTGTAAAATTCCCCCCATGTTAATGGGATTATTCACCTCAGGAAGGTGAGAGAGATCGCCTACTGGGCTTTTAAACTTCAGAAGAAGAAATTAATATAGCTAACCCAGCAGGCAATCTTGATTCTGTACTACATCAAAATTAAACATGTGGCTTTTCCCTTTTTGCACTCTAGCAATAATTAACTACCATTTTTCCCAGAATTGTGTACGGGCTTACTGACCTCAGTGATGTCCATGTGCTGTCGCAGATGTAAACAAAGAGCAGTGTTGACTGCTTTTACCCTACTGTACAGCCCAATTACATGTTTGCTAAATGGAGGTCACATTGGATAGGGAGGAAAATATTTTCCACCCTTCTGAGAAAATGTCCTTCAGTTCTGTGTTGTACACGTGCAATAAAGCATCACTTGAAGTATAAATAGGATATATTCTTCTAAAAAGGTCCAAATAGAACATTCTGATATCAAAATGCTTTTTTTACAATTTCAAAATGAATTTTCAAAAGAGTTAAAAGTAAACAATTTGCAGAATTTTCCAACCCATGGTTTCCAGTGGAAAACCAAGAATTTGGTTTCTACCCAAGAATTTTCAGTTGTCTTCAGCTAGAACTATTACATGAAAGCAAAGATTCAACCTCATGTGAATGTGAGCAAGGTTGTACGTATGTGTAAAGCAGAACAGATCAAGCTGAAAAGTCTGGTATCTGCTTTTGTTCAGTGTAATAGGGGATATCGGAGTCTGTACAGTACTCTCATTTGTTCCTTCTCTTCTTTTTAGTAAAAGTCAAGTCTGTCCTGAGGCCTCTGGGGCACCCTAGCTACAGGTTTTGCACTGATGTAATTGCATAGTGGCAATTCAGTTCAGACAGTCATTCCTAGAAGTGAGTGAGGCAATAAATACTTATCAGAGTATTGATAAAGATGTTACACCCACAACTGACAGACTGCTACTTTCATACCGTACACTTAAACAAGCAATCTGATACAGTACTCTTTTAATGACATTTGATTGAAGTTAGCCATGTTAACTTTTTTCACGCAAGCAGCTTTTAAAAATGATAATGCAGGTCTACTCCTATTTTATTCACTGGTCCAGGGTTTCACTCAAATTGTTGATACCTATTTATTTTTGCTTGTTTTAATTGCCCCACATACTGATTCCAGAGTCAGAGGGGGTGAGAATGTTTTGGCTGATGTACAACTATTGCTATCCCCACTTACGAATAATTTTGTCTCAAATTCAGAAAAAGTAACTTTTTAGAGTCATGCTCAAACCATCAGCAAAAACCAGAGGAACTTTCCTGAGGCTGTTGATGTCTGAGCCACCATTTTGTAAATTCAACTAGGACTTTTAATATGAACGTTTGTTTATGTATTCCACTGATGTTGTGTTTGTGCACAAAGTGTTTCAGTTTGCAGCAATAATTTTTGGAGTCATGTTTATTTTTCACGTAGACTCCTGTCTCCTGCCAAAAGGTATAAAGGGCCGACCTCTCTTCCTGCTCACTGCTCTTGGCTATAAATCAGCTTTTGCCAAGTTGGACCTTCATGTTTACTGTGCGGTAGTGTAGATCATTTTCTTAGGTAATTAGCAGCCAACTATTAGGATTATGTCTAGATTTTGTTTTTTTGGCTAGTGTTTTTTTCAAGGAGCAACTTTTGTTTATCTTAATTCCAGTTTCAGCCATGATAAACTAATTTCCATGTTTTAAAAATATGCCTTTGCAAGATGGTAATGCCACCCAGGCTGCTTACAGATACCGGGGGGAAAAAACCTCAGTGTTTTAAGCTTGGCACACATCCACACCAAGTGCAATGTGTGCCATCATGTTAGTTTGACCCAGCTCACTCAATGTCTGTATAGATCAGGTGCTTCAGCGGGGCTTTTTGGTGCTTTTATCTAATAGCTGATTGAATCAGCTGTTAGGCAAAACTGCCAAAAAGCCCCACTGAAGCGTGCAATCTATACAGATGCTGTGGAGCTGGGTCGAACTAATGGCTTCCTCTTCCATTACAGCACTGTTTTTATTTTTTTTTCCACCTCTGCCAGCAGCCTCAGTGCTGGGCATGAGATGAGTCTGGTGCCTTGAGGAGGGGCACATACTGGATGGGTGAGAATGCAGTTTGCAATGGTTTCTTCTGGAGTAGCCAGAGTGTCAGAAAATATAACCAGCACTATAAACAAAGTGAAGGGATGAAGACTACAGATGAAGAGTACATTAGAACTCTTTTAAGTGAATTAAAATAAGCAGGGCCTGATGCAGTTCACCCTAGAAGGTGAAGGATTGCTGAATGGAACTTGTTTAAAAAAATCCCTGCTAATAATATTTGCAAATAATTAACTGTCAAGTGAAGCCCAAGGGGACTGGAGAAGGGCTCATATAGTTCTCATCTTGAAAAAAATGGGATAAAGGAGGACCCAGGATATCAACTGGTCAGTTTGTCTTCAGTATCTGGAAACTCCTAGAGCTGGCAGTCTGTGACTCAGGTGTCAGATCTGGCCTGCAGGGTAGGGGCTTTGGTGGCAGGCAGCTTTGCCTGTGCCACATTGCACTGTAGCTGGGTGGCAGAGAGAAATGATAGTGGCTGGATCTTAGCCTTTGACTCAAGCTGGTCCATTCCAGCCTGTTCCCAGAAGCGCTGCCAACCCCTGGTCCTAGAGAAAATTGTAAAATATTAAATTTGTAACTGTTTGGAAGATGATTGGTGATTTGCACTTGTATAAAGCAAATTACATCAAACCAACTAGCTGCAAATCTATGTATTTCTAGTATTAGAATATTTCTCTGAATGGCTATATAATATCCTTGAGCTCTGGAATAGGGCTGTAACCTTCATCCAATGATTCAAGCACAACTTATTGCATGTGGAAATCTATGTAGACAGCTCCTTCAGTTTTTCCTTATACCACTTGGTTTCCAACCCCTTTATCATCTTTGGTGCCCCCTTTTGAACATTCTCTTTTCTCTGTTTTCTTCTGATAATACGGTGCCTAAGTCTGGACACAGTACTCTTAAGTTTAGACTTCACTAGCAGTGCGTAGAGTGGTACTATTACCTTCTGTGTCTTCCGTGCATTCCTTCAGTTGAAGAACCCAACATTTCTCTTTTTGCAGCAGCAGCAGCATGTTACTGACTTACACTAAGACTGTGATCCACTGTCTCCCGGATCCTTCTTGGTAAAGCTCCCAGCTTTACTCTGGGATTCTTCTGGGAGCACTGTGAGGCAGTTGTAGGAACTACAGTTGCTTGGAAATGAACACCATCAGCTAGTATTGGAACTCCTTCACTTGAACTCTTTGCTTACGTGCAGGCTGTCTGGTTGTGGGCTATATTTTTAGGGTAGGCTATTCCCTTGCAAGGAGGAATGCAAGCAACAAGGGAAGCAACATGGTCACTGAGCATCAGGGAACCTCAAATATCCTCAAGGGAGCCACCACTCCTTTTTATTCCATAAATACCATAGTGTCTGACAGCCTCACTACTGACCCTGGCTTCACTTATTTGTGTCCCAGATTCTCCAAATTTTGTTGTATAGCTTTAAATTAATTAAACTCATTTTAGTGTAAAATTAAATATTACAGAGCATTTTATATTACAGAAGATTTATCTCAGGAGTTCTTTTTACTTGATTGAAAATGTCTTTTGCATTTTTTGATGTAAGTTTTGACTGCTCTTTCCTCTTTCACTAAAGCACATCCTTCCATCCTGCAAAGTCAGTAGAAATTAAGCACCTGTTTAAGTCTAGACCTGTTCTTGAGGACTCTGCTGAATCAGGGAACTTAATTATGCTAAATGTCAGTTAAAACTATTTTGACCACTAGATGGGGCCAGTGATATGGCAGTTAGGAGAAAATGTGTCTTAGTAAAAACTAAGTTAAAATGTATCCCTCTTTGGCTCTCAACATAAAATAACAGTTTGAGCTTTTTTGCCTTTGCTCTTTAAAATTCAGTTGATGTTCTTTTGATGTAACTGGAATTATTTTCTTTGTAAACATGAGATTAATGCGGGTGGGGAAACACCCATTCCTGTCCCCTGAAAGTTTTTGAGGTTTCAGAAGTGTGCCTACCTCCCATTGGGTAGAACAGAAAGATTTGCAAGGTTTTTGTAAAAACCACAAGTGAGAGAGCCCTCCCCTGATCCAGCCAATAGCCTGAAAGGTCAGAGCACTCTCCTGGGATGTGGGAAGGTTCATGTGGAAGTCCCTGCTCTGCTCATGTCCACTATCCTAGGTGACTGTCCTACCCATGTAGCCATTCCGGGTGATTTTCTCCAACTTACTCCTCCTGTAGCTATTCTACCTTACATAAATTAACTGTTTTTTGATGTAGGGATCTGAACCCTGGGCTTTTATGTTGCAGCTGGTAGCGAAGGCAGGTTATTGTTTCTCCCTCTCTAGCTTTTCTAAAAATCCCTGTCTCTCGCTAGCTCTCAGAATTCTGGATCTTGACTTTATTCTCTTACCAAATTCTTGCTCTCTCCAGATTCCTGAGCTGTCTCCTCAACTGGTCTGCCAATCTGAAAGTTGTAGGTTCAATCCCTGCCTCCTGCAGGCTTTACTCCTGCATTTCCTTTCCCCAAAGAAGCCTTTTCCTGTTATTTCTTGTGACTAAATTCTAAAGCTGTCAGTCACCTGCTCTCCCTTTTGACATTATGTCTGTTATACAAAGCAGAACAGCTTGGACAAGAGATATTGAGAAATACCCACCATGACCCATGTTCTCACGGGCGACCTAGGATCAAATCATGGCTCTGAATTAGGCAGAGCTGTGATTTGAAGCTGAGTCTCACATCCCATGTGAGGGCCTTAACCACTAGACTGATTTGCTACTCTAGAGTGAGTCTGTCCATCTTCCTCTCTCCTTTTCACCAGAAACTCCAACCTTGATGTGAGAAACTTATCTCAGCACTTTCTAAAGAAAATGGTAAGTCAGAAAATTCCTGATCCATTATAAATGACCTCTGATAGTTGGTAGGACACTTCTAGTCTAGATGTGCCTGAAAGGGAGGTAGCACTTACTAGGCCACATTTACACTACTATAAATTGAGCGCAGCTCCACTGAAGTCAGTTAAGTTCCCCTCATTGTACCGTGTTAGTAAATAGGTAGGATTTGGCCCACTGTCTCCAAAGTCCACTGTGTAGAGTCAAGGCACTGTTCTAATCTCAGTCGATGCTTATGGGGGGCGGTTTATACTCCCATATCCTTTGTGTCATACAACGGTTGTTCTGATTTCTCCCCTTTACTCAGACCCTGGCTATCACCAAAACTTATTGTTTCTCCCTCTCTAGCTTTTCTAAAAAAATGTTTCTGTCTCTAGCTCTCACAATTCTGGTTCAGAGCACCTACAAAACACGGCAATTTATTGTAGGCCAAAAGTTCTATTACTAGCAGGCCTCTGAGAAGCTGTGTATACAGCTAGCTAGGAGAGGGGGGAGGATTTCAATCTGGGATTTTTTTACTTAGCTCCTCATAGACAGCAGATGCTTGCTTCCTGAGACTATGAAATGAACAATAATTTTATTCAGGTGAGCCAAAGGGATACCCCAGAAGAGGCCAAATGTACATATTATTGCAACCTCCCTTTGTGGTTATGCAGCATCTTTAATCCAAAGATCTCAAAACATTTTGGAAATGATAGTTAGGGTATGGCTGTACTGCAGTCACAGATGTGTCTGCAGCTAACACAAACAACTTGGGTTCTGGTAGTGATTTGGCCACAGTAGCATGGAGCTTTTTTTTTTTGCTCAGGCCTGTGTTATCATCTGTGTTGCTGGTAGGACCTGAGATAGCTAGTTTAAAGCTGGTTTGGGGTATTTCCATGCATGTCACATGCCATAAGCAGTGAATTATTCCCATTTCAGCAATAGGAAATCTGAAGCCCAAGATGGAAATGACTAGTCTGTCCCAGGTCACACAACTGAAGTGTGAGCTGTATCTCACTTCACTGTTTCTTCCTTAAACAAGGTTATTTTAATTTTTAGAAAAAAAACCCCACTGCTACAACTGGCCTTTAGAGTCAAGAAAAACAGCTTCATGCTAAGACTGTGATGTACTTCATAGTGAGCCTATGCCCTGGTCACAGCAATTATAGAGCAACGTCCACTGCTAAAAGTAGGAGACAAAAGTAGGAGACGCTCTTAAAAAGTTCTCATTCTTGGTTGTGTTGGATTCAGCCATGTATTTCCTTCTGATACCTATCTTGACTCTTAACCCCAGGTAGAGAGGTTGGAGTAATTTTGTTACTTTTCACTGGTTCCTGGTCTGGGCTATGGCCATATTTTTTGTCATGATCCAGGTAATTAGAGAGGATTAACTCAAGGTTTTTAATCATGTTCCTACTGGTTTGTGATCACTTGATGGATGGTCTTTCTGGTACAGGTGGCTTTTATGATGGCTTGGTCACTTTTGGCAGTGCTGGTGAGTGGTCTCTGGAAAATAATATGAATTCCTGGGCTGGAGAAAGTGGCTCAGGATCTTCCCACTTGTATATTTTTAGTGTAAACTTATTTTGTTTCCCTCTGTCCTGCTCGTTCCTGCTGCTTTTCTGCTGACACTCTCCTCAAATCATCCAAGTCTAAACAAAACAAAAGCACAGGGTGCAGTGCTCCCAACAGCCTGTGTCCTACCCTGAGTCACTACAGCTCTTTGGTCTATGGAGGGCTTTTGTTTCTTCTCATGCTACTATCTGCCTGACTGAATGTGCTGCGTGAATCTGTACGGTATAACAGCAGCAATATGCATTTGATCCCAGGGAGCTCTACTTCATGTACTGTAACTTGTTCCTTTTGATAATTTGCCTCGATAGGTGAGCACGTGGAGCAGGACATAGAAGCTATTCTGCAGAGAGCACCCAAGTGTGCGTTCTTACCACATGGTGAATGAAAGTCACCCCATAACAGCTTTGTCTTCAAGGGAAGATTCAGTGTAAGTGCTTTTGCACTTTCTTTCTCAGCAACAGTGGATGAGCTGACCCACCCTATTTTTTCCAAGTGACTTTTTTACCCTGTTGTACTCTGACCAAATCAAGTATTTGGTTGCCACTAAGGTTTTTGTTGCTAACTTCTCTCTCTGGTTGCCATGGCTAACTTAGCTTTACTTTGAGCCAGGGTGTGTTCTGGTCATCCTCGCAGGGCTAAAAGTTCAGGTTGTAGGAGCTCCAAGCCTGATGTTCAATACACTAGAAGTTAGGTGTTCTCCAGTTGGAAATGTCTCTCTCTGTTCTTCATTGCACAGAGAAGGTGCATTGTGTTGAGTTAATAAAGATTACAGAATGATAATTTTGCCTTGTTTTCAAAAACCGGTATCACAGGGATATGCAGAAATGACTCTAGCATTCTGGAAAACATAATCCTGGCTAAACTGCAGGAAAAATAAGTTCTTTCAAAAACCTATCGTATAGAAACCATTTTCTTTTCATTTCCATTGGATTTTCCAGGTAAATGGGTAGAAATGAATCTATTTGCATAGGAGAGCACAGATAAAGGGAAATTAGCCACTTATGGCTTACATTTGCAAACCTAGGTATTGAAAGAAGTGACTGAGAGGTGGGGAAATTTGTCACATCAGTACTGTGAATAATGTGAAACCAAACTGTCCTCTCACAATGGCGCATGCTTGTGGTGG
>NW_017728948.1:34553554-34574151 GCF_001723895.1 Crocodylus porosus
GGGGAGATAAGGGGAAGAAGTGATGGTATAAAAATACCACATAAAGTAAATGTTTGGCTGGGGCAGAGGGTTTGTCACTTCAGCTAGATTTGTTGGGGAAAACCAGACAGCCTGAGGGAGGAAAGGAACTTATGTCATTTCAGCAATGTAAATAGCTTGCTGAGGAATCTCAGAAGTAGCAGGTCACAAATAACTAACACAGGAAGCTCACATGTTATCGTGATAGATACCCTACAAAGACTTAGGAGAGAACAAGAAAAGCCAAGGAAATAGGACAATAAAAATTGCAAGATACAAGTTGTTCTGAATGTAGTACATGAAGTTGTGACTATCCCCTCACCACTCATTTATATGAACTGGGAGAAAAGTATATTTTCTCTTTTCTCTTTAATTCAGAAGTTCCAAGTGAAACACATGCCAGTGGCTCTATATACTAATGTCAGATAACAATACAACTAACTACAGCACTGGAAGCACACAGCTCTGCACGTGTTTTTCTTAGCATGCCATATGGAACATTTCATACGGTTTAAGGTGTCCAGGACTGTGCAAATGATAATAGAACGTTAAATGACCACCCACAATGGCAGCAAAGGAGGAAAACAAGAGTTTGCCTCATAAGTCAGAGCTGAAATGTCCCAGAGCTGAGCCATCGCAGTAATAGATGCTATTTAAAAATCTTGGGGCTGGAGCCTTAGTAAGCTGCTGTGTCTGGCTCTGTGAACAATCCAGTAGGATCACCTGCAGAACGAAGTGCTGTACAGTGTGAACAGGGGTCACAGTCTGGCACCTGGGCACCGCTGCTTCATACAACAGTGGCAATAGCTATGGTAGAGAAGGCAGTTTCTTTTTAAATCCCCAATTTTAGGGATCTGTACTCCTTTTGGAAAATATGTCTATGGAGTTGAAATGTCTCCACTGTGTTCCCAGCCCAGGTAAGTTTGTGTATGTTGGAGGGATGGGTGAAAGTATTATCTGATGCTACCTTAGCCCACTTGATGGACAGATTCAGCTGCTCTTTTTCCTCACTTAAATAACTCCCTGTTGGTTTAATCTTGAAAGCTTAAAAGGAATATACTCTGATTCCTCTGTGGGACCTGCAGTGCATTTCAGCTCTGAAGAGGGAAGAACTCCATCACTAATTCTCTGGCAGGAGGGTCATGGCAACTTGTTGCTGCCCAACCCAATAAAATATCATTGTGGCACTACGGATCCAGTGCTCACTCCCCGGTGATAGATAAACCAGGCCAAGCCTCTATAAGCCAGTGAAGTTGGGAATAAATTTAGGTGCGAGAAGGATTCTGATTTTTTTTCTCCTCCCTCTTCCCAGAGCTAAGTCAGTTACCGAGGCCTACTACACAGGGTGGAACGTCCCCCTCAGTAGGTGTGTATATATATACCTGGCTATATTTGAGTATTTTGATAGGTCATGAGGAGTCACTTCACATACAGAAAAATAACTGCTGTTTTCCATGTAGAAAAAAAATGGTGAAAGACTGCAAAGAAAACACTAACAAAACATGATGGGGGGCGGGGGGGGCGGCGGATTTTGTTCAGACCCCAGTCAGCAAATCCAAGCTGAGTGTACCTGCAACCCAAACACTGCAGCTGCCTGCTCCCCCAGTGCATGGGTATGAAGTGTGGTAGTTGCAGGGACTGGGAAGTGGAATTCCTGACTTGTGTGCATGTCAGATTTCTGCCAAGATGGATCATTAATGTAGCCTTTTACATTTCAGATTTGTTTCTGTGTGCCAGTTGGTGAATTCAAACTGCAGCTGCAGCAGCTGTCTGAATATCATGTAACTCGCTATGCCCTGATGACTTGTCGTATTTCAGTTTTTCCTCACAGTGTGGATGCTGCCCATTATTCTGGGATTGATGCAGCTCCAGAACTGGTGAAATTGTTTTCTTTTTTTCCTACAGAATCACAAATCTTATGTTATGCTTTCCATTGCCTTCCACTGTGGGTTGAACAAGCACTGAACACAAATGCTTTCATAGATGCTTCTGCAGTACTGTCCTGATTCTGCATTTGATCCATGCTGGAACTCCCACCGAGTTCAACTTGTGAAAAAATTGCCCTATCAAGCCCTCTATCTCTGAACAACATTTGTAACCAATAGCAGAAGAGTATAGTGTTAAAATAATTCAGGTTCTGGCACTTAAAGCTGGTCAGAAATTTATGATGAAATAATTTTTGCCAGGAAAATGCCATTTTTGATGAAACATTTATTAGGAAAGTATCTCCTCTGCAGAATGGAATTTCTTATCAAAATTAGGGGGACCTACTCTGACTAGCCAATAACCTGCCAATTAGGGCAGCTATCTGAAGTATGAAATACCCAGCTTCAAGGCCCTAGCCTGAACTGGTTGTGCACATAGGTCTCTTGCATCGTAAGTAAGAGCCATAATTACTGGGCTATTGATGAGGTTGAGTATGCACATCTGTCTCTTTTGGTGGAAAAAAAAAAAAAAATGTCATTTACTGAAATAGAGGCAAATGTTAAAACTTCAGGAATTTTGCACAAAACAGAAAGTCTTTTTTTCTGGCCAGCTATAATGATAAGTGCCTTGTGATTCTGAGGAAAAGAAGATGAAAATTTGCTGTTTCATTGCTTAATAGTTGGGTTTAAAGCCAGTATGCCTTACTTTCCTTTGGTTCTTACAGATCTGGCTTGAACAGATCGTCCCTTTCCCACCCAGACCACAAAGTGTGAGATCAAGTGACTCAGTATCTACTTTTTCCTTTTGACTGATTGCACTAGGATATCATGGGAATGAAGCTTTTATTTCAGGATGACTGCTCCCCCATAGGAAAAAAAGAGAGAGCATTTTTAAAAGGTAAAATGTCATGGTTTCCAAGTGCATCTTGATTTTCTCATTTTTCTCCATGTATATTTCTCCTCTTGGCTGACCCATGAAAAAAGCAGGATAAAGAAGACATGAACCAGCAGCAAATCTTCAAGCAATGGATGAAGCATGTGACAACTCTCCTGGATAGAGTGCAAATATGTGAATGATGTTTCAAAAGCCTGGATTTTAGTTCAGATAAGTTTATAGTTGAAAAAAAAAGTCCCAGAGGATAATAATCATAAACAGTGTAAATGAACATCATTGCTATGTTTACATTTACTCTTCAGAAAAGATTCAAAGATTGGACCAGCTCCCATCAGTTGTGGCTTGGGCTCAGCATGGAGGGTTGTCAGAAGCATCATGTAGGCTTTTCAACATTGGGCACCTAAAGGAAAAAACTGACAATTTTTTGTCATTATCTGTGTAACTCCTGATGCCACTAAAACGGCACATGTTGGCTTTGACCTAACAAAAACAAAGCCACAGCCAAGTTGGAGAGCTGGATTTGTTTCCATGCACAATTAGGTTTATTTGTTTAGGTCTCATTTTATTTGCTTTCAGATGACTCAGATAGGAGTATTGCAATCCTTTCAAAGTGAAGTAGTGTTCTGTGTATTTTGGGTATTGGGCTGAGCCAAATGTGGAAAGAATTGGCTGCTCATCCCTATTTTCCTATCCAGGGGTTTTTCAAACTTTTGAGAGGAACTGAAGGAATGTCTCTCCCAAGCCAGCCACTCTCCACATCATTGTAAAAGAGCAGAGGAATTTTTAAACACTCTATTGTGCAACTGCTAGAAATTGTTTTCATTAATTACTTTACCATTATGCTGCATGCTTTAATTCCCAGTGGTATCATCTATAATATGCTGCCATGAGCCCTTTTAAACCTGTTCCAGTATAAGAGGGTACAGCAGTATATGCCTGTATGTGCCTCGTCCAATGTTTAGAAGTTCCCCTACCAATAGACCAATGCTAGTATACACAGGGATATTTACATTTTGGCAAGTGGCCAAGACTTCTGCTAGGAGTTATGCACAAAAGACAGATTGTTTCCAACTGGACTGGCCTGCACACTATTTGTGTTGTGTTAAATTTCTAATGTTTCAGCCATTGCAATGTTTATTATTTATTGTTAGAAAAAAATCACAGACTTAGCTCTTCTCTTTTTTCGAACAAGTAGGAGGCAAAGATTTGTAATTAAGTCTTTGAGCACCTAGTCCCCTCCCCACCTTTTGATTTTGATGTGTTGCTTATATAAAATGTGAGCTTACGGGGAGGTTTTAGAAGATTTAGACAATCTGAATAAATCCAGGTTTATTGTAACAGAGAGGAATACAAAGGTTAATGCATTTAAAGGATTTCCTACACTCACCAGAAGTATGCATCTGATTTACATGCTTCTTGACTGCTCTTCCCTCTAATGCTCATGAAAGAAATAGAACAACATAGGCTAGATTCATAGACTGTAAGGTTGGAAGAGACCTTGGAAGTTCATCGGGTCCAGCCCCCTGTACCAAGCAGAAAAGACAACTGGGGTCAGGTGACCCCAGCAAGGTGACTGTCCAGTCTCCTTTTGAAGATTGCTCCTTCTAAAGATTGCAGGGTAGGTGATTGCACCACCTCTGGAGGGAGCTTATTCCACAGTCTGGACACTCTTAACTGTGAAGAAGTTTTTCCTAATGTTGAGCCTGAAACGGTCTTCCAGGCATTTGTGGCCATTAATCCTGGTTTTCCCCGAGGGTGCCTTGGGGGTTGTTCACTGAGCCTTGATGTATTCCCATGATGTAGCAGTAAGTTACTACCAAGTCCCCTCTCAGCCATCTCTTTTTAAGGCTGAAGAGTCCCAAATCTCACAGCCTTTCCTTGTATGGCTTGCCGTGCAAGTCTCTGATCATATGGGTGGTCCTTTTCTGGACTCTCTGAAGCTTTACCATGTCCTTGTTAAAGTGCAATGTCCAGAACTGGATGCAGTACTCCAGCTGCGGTCTAACCAATGCTGAGTAAAGTGGAAGAATCGCTTCCTTGGTTTTGCTGGGGATGCACTGATTGATGTATGCCAGAGTATTATTTGCCCTGCTGGCGACAGTATTGCACTGTCGGCTCAGATTCATATTATGCTCTATTATCACCTCCAGGAACCTTTCACTCGTGGTGCTGGTCCCCAAATGGAGCGCTTTACATTTCTCAATGTTGAGCTTCATCTGGTTCCAAGTCGCCCAACTTGTTAGCCTGTCTAGACCTGTCTGCATCTGTAGCCTATGTTCAAGTGTGACCACGCTTCCCCATAACTTTGTGTCATCCGTGATCTTGGCTCTTCACCCTCATATCCAAATCATTGACAAAGATGTTGAAAAGCACTGGACCAAGCACTGATCCCTGTGGGACACTACTGGCCATTTCTTACCAGGATGACACAGATCCATTCATTAGAACTCTTTGGGTCCTACCCCATAGCCAGCTTTGTACCCACCTAACTGTTGAGCAGGTAAGCCCACAATCCCCCAATTTTGTTGCATGAACACTGTGGGATAAAAGATCAAAAGCTTTTTGGGAGTAAAGGTATATAATGTCAACCTCTTCTCTCTTATCCAAGTGGCAAGTTACCTGATCATAAAAGGAGATGAGCTTGGTGAGGCAAGACCTGCCTGTGACAAAATCATGCTGGATTCTGCTAGCCTATCACATACAGACTCCTTAATGAATTTTTCTAGGATTTTCGTAGATTTCATAGACATTAGGGCTGGAAGGAACCTCATGAGATCATCTGGTTTAGCATCCTGCCCAAGAGCAGAAAGTCAGCTGGGATCAGAGGACCCACCAAGATAATAAAGCGCATCTTGAATGTGTCCAAAGTAGGTGCACCACTTCTGGGGGGTGTCTATTTCGGACTCTGCATACTCAGGCAGTAAAGAATAAAGTGGAAGAATGACATCTTGGGTCTTGTTAGAGATGCATCAGTAGATGCAAGCCAGAGTTTTATTTGCTTTGCTAGCTGTAGCATCACATTTGGTGGCTCATATTCATCTTGTGGTCAATTATGATCCCCCAAGTCTCTTTCTGATGTAGTGCTAGTGAGTAAAGCATGGCTGAACCTATAGGTAAGATGGTGGTTTTTTCTCCTGAGGTGGAGCTCCTCGCATTTCTCTATGTTGCAGGTCATCAGGTTTGTATCTGCCCACCTTGCAAGCCTATCCAGGTTGGCCTGAATTCCCAGCCTATTCTCCAGTGTGTCTGCGCTTCCCCACAGTTTGGTATGCATGGGATAGAAGTTAGGTTAATTGGCCTGTAGTTACTTGGGTCCTCCCTCTTCCCCATCTAGAAGATGGGTACAACGCTGGCCCCCTTCCAGTCCTCAGGGATCTCTCCAGAGCACCACAAGTTTTGGAAGTGTTTTGCCAGGGGTTCTGCGGTGACTTCAGCCAGCTTCCTCAGCACTTTCGAATGGAATTCATTTGGTCCTGCTGACTTTTATGTCTAATTTCTTTAATTAATCACACACCAGTTCTATGACAATAGTAGGAAGGCAGTCATTCCTGCCCTACTCACTTTGTACCCTACCTGGCATGATTTTCCCTTTGGCCCGGTGAAATACCGAGACAAAGTAGTCATTTATAAGTTCAGTTTTCTCCTGAGTGCCAATAACCAGCTGTCCAGAGTTGCTGAGCAAGGGGCCCACACTCCCATTTGTTTTCCTCTTGCTCCCTATGTACCCAAAGGAGGACTTCGTGTTGTCTTTGATTCCTGTTGCTAATTTAAGGTCAGTCACTGCTTTAGCTTTCTATTTCATAGATTTCATAGACATTAGGGATGGAAGGGACCTCAGGAGAGCATTGAGTCCAGGCCCCTACCCAAAGCCAAGAAGTCAGCTAGGGTCAAAGGATGCCAGCAAGACAAACATCCAAATGCTTCTTAAAGGAGTCCAGAGTAGGTGCTTGCACCACTTCTGCAGGGAATCTATTCCAGGCCTTGGGGGCTCAGACAGTAAAGAAATTTTCCCTTATGTCCAGCCTAAAATGGTTTTGGAGGAGTTGGAGACCATTGGACCTTGTTATCCCTTGGGGCGCTCTGGTGAACAGGCACTCCCCCAGATCCTGATGCACACCCCTGATGTACTTACAGGTTGCCATCAGGTCACCCCTGAGCCTGCGCTTTTCCAGGATGAAGAGTCCCATGGCTCTCAGCCTGTTTTCATAAGGCCTATTTTCCTGCCCTCTGATCATACATGTGGCTCTCCTCTGGACTCTCTCAAGCTTCTCCACATCCTTCTTGAATTCTGGAGCCCAGAATTGGATTCAGTACTCAAGCTGCGGCCTCACCAAGGCTGAGTACAGTGGGAGGATGATATCCTGATATTTAACTTGAGAAGCATCTACGGATGCAAGCCAAAGTTTTGTTCGCTTTACCAGCTGTGACATCGCATTGGTGACTCATGTTCATCTTTTGGTCAATCATGACCCCCAAGTCTCTTTTGGCCAAAGTGCTAGTGAGTGTAGCACTGCTGCGCCTAAAAGCATGCCGCGGGTTTTTTTCCCCAAGGTGGAGTACCTTGCATTTCTCAGTATCGAATGTCATCAGGTTTGTATCTGCCCACTTTTTGAGCCTATCCAAGTCAGCCTGGATTACCAGCCTATCCTCAGGTGTGAACGCTCTACCCCAAAGTTTGGTGTCATTGGCACACTTGGCCAGTCCACTTCTGACACCAATATCCACATCGTTGATAAAGATGCTAAAGAGAACAGGTCCAAGGACAGAGCCTTGGGGGACACCCCTGGTCACAGAGCACCATGATGATTCACTTTAAACTAGCATTGCCGGGGGAGGGGGCCGCAGGAAGACAAGGAGACACCACCTGAGCAAGACAGGTGACAAATGCAAGGAGTGCCCAGGTAAAAGACAAGGGTCCAGACAGTCTCCCAAATTGGGGGGGTGGCACATGCAGCGGCAAGGCCTTAAATGCCTATATACCAATGCTCATAGTATGGGGAACAAAAAGGAGGAACTCGCCCAGTTCAGGGCTTACAGAAACATGGTGGGATTCATCCCGTGACTGGGCAGTTAGCATTAGGGGCTATAGGCTTTACAGGCAGGATAGAGAAGGAAGGAAAGGTCGGGGTGTGGCGCTCTGTGGTCAAGGAGCAATACACATCCTCTGCCAGCAGAATGGGGTCAGAGGAGGGGCAAGGTGAAGTGCTCTGGGTCAAGATACAAGGGGGCCGTGGGGAGAGGAATCTAACGGTGGGGGTCTACTACAGACCGCCCAACCAAGGGGAGGAGCTGGATCAGGAATTTTCGGGCCAGCTTGCAGAGGCACTTAAGGCAAGGGATGTAGTTGTCATGGGTGATTTAAATTACCTGAACATCTGCTGGGAGGAACAGTCAGTCAGGTCAGACTGTTCCAGGAGGTTCCTGGCTGAGATACAGGACCTCCACTTAATTCAGGAGGTGCACAGTCCCACCAGAGGAAATGCCCTGTTGGACCTGGTCCTTGCCACAGGCGATGACCTAGTAAGGGGCATCCAGGTCCTTGACCACCCGGGTGATAGCGATCATCGCTTGCTGGAATTCACCATCCAGCGCAGAGTGTCAAGGGCCAGCAGCAAGGCAGTAGCCCAAGACTTCAAGAGGGCCAAATTCAATGAGTTGAGATTAGTGGGAGAGGTGCTGGGGTTCTCAAGGGCAGGGGAACTCAGTGCCCAAGATGAGTGATCGTTCCTTAAGGAGACGATAATCTGGGCCCGAGGGGTGACCATTCCAACAAAAAGCAAGGGGGGCAGGAGTGCCCAAAAGCCCCCCTGGCTCACCAAGGGTGTATGGAAATGCCCGATTGCCAAAAAGGCGGTGTACACCGCCTCAGAGATGATGGGCTGGCCTCAGAGATGATGCTCAAGGGCAACCAACATGGTTTCATTAGGGACAGGTCATGTCAGACCAACCTGATTGCCTTTTATGATCAGGTCACAAAAGCATTGGATGCAGGTGTTGCCATGGATGTAGTCTTTCTAGACTTCAGCAAGGCCTTTGACACCGTCTCCCACTCCATCCTCATTAAAAAATTGGGTGACTGTGGCATTGATGCCTGCACAGTCGGATAGATTGCAGATTGGCTGAAGGGTCATACTCAGAGGGTGGTGGTGGATGGGTCATATTTGACCTGGGGAGAAGTAGGCAGCGGAGTCCCCCAGGGCTCGGTCCTTGGGCCTGTGCTGTTCAATCTGTTTATCAGCTATTTGGACAACAGGGTGAAAAGTACCTTGTTTAAATTCACTGATGATACCAAAGTTTGGGGTGAGGTGAGCATGCTAGTAGGGAGGGGAAGACTGCAGAAAGACTTGGATAGGTTAAAGGGGTGGGCTAGCAAAAAAAGGATGCGCTTCAATACTGACAAGTGGAGGGTGCTGCACTTGGGCAGTAGTAACCGGCAGCACACTTATAAGATGGGAAACGCACTTCTTGAAAGCATGGAAGCAGAAAGGGATCTTGGAGTCATTATTGACTCCAGGATGAACATGAGCCAACAATGCAAGGTCACGGTTGGCAGGGCTAACCGGACCTTGTCGTGTATCCACAGGTGCATCTCCAGCAGGGACAAGGAGGTGATCCTCCCTCCTCTATGCAACATTGGTCAGGCCACAGCCGGAGTACTGTGTCCAGTTCTGTGCACCCCACTTCAGGAGGGATGTGAACAACATTGAGAGGGCCCAGAGGAAGGCCACCTGCATGATCCGGGGACAGCAGGTCAGACCCTGCAATGAGAGACTGTGGGACCTGAACCTGTTCAGCCTTCACAAGAGAAGGCTGAGGGGGGACCTGGTGACTGTCTATAAACTCACTAGGGGGGACCAGAAGGGTTTGGGAGAGACTTTGTTTCCCCTAGTGCCCCCTCGCATAACAAGGAATAACGGCTGTAAGTTGTTGGAGAGTTGGTTTAGATTAGACATCTGTAAGAACTACTTCACAGTTAGGGCGGCTAGGATCTGGAACCAACTTCCAAGGGAAGTCGTGCTGGCTCCTGCCCTGGGGGTCTTTAAGAGGATGCTTGAAGTCTACCTAGCTGTGATCATTTGAGCCCAGTTTTTTCTCCTGCCCAGGCAGGGGATCAGACTTGAAGATCTACAAGGTCCCTTCTGACCCTACTTCTATGACTATGACTATGACTTTCATTGACCACCACTCTCTGAGTCCAGCCTCGGAGCCAATTCCCTGGCCATCGGACTGTGATGTAGCTGAGGCCACAGTTGGCCAATTTTTCCATGAGGAGATTGTGGGACACCAGATGAAAAGCTTTTTTAAAGTCCTGATATATGATGTCAATCTCTTCTCCCTTATCCAAGTGACATGTCACCTGATCATAGAAGGAGATGAGATTGGTCAGGCAAGACCTACCCACAACAAACCCATGCTGGCTGTCCCACAGGATGTGGCCATCAGCTAGCTCGTCAAGAATGGTCTCTTTGATAATTTTTTCCAGAATATTTCCAGGGATTGAGGTCAGCTGATTGGCCTGTAGTTCCCCAGATCTACTTTCCTCCCTTTCTTGAAGATGGGCACCACACTGGCAGTCTTCTAGTCTTCAGGTACTTCATCTGAGCGCCAGGAGTTTTTGAATATCTTTGCCTGTGGCTGGCCTCTGACTCCTGCTAGCTCCTTAAGTACTCTGGGGTGCAATCTGTCAGCACCCGTTGACTTGAAGGTGTCCAGCTTCTCAAGGTGTTCCTTTACTAGGTCTACACTGGTGCTGGGTATAAATTCACCCTCACCCTGGCTGTCCTGCATCATGCTAGGCAGGGTGTTCCCTTTGGGTTGATGAAAAACCAATGCAAAGTACCCATTAAGCAGGTTAGCTTTTTCCTGGGTGTCAGTTGTCCCATTTGGTTTAGCAGGGGTCCAATGTTACCCTTGCTTTTCTTCCTATTCCCCTCATATCTAAAAAAGGACTTTTTATTGTCCTTGATATGTGTAGCCAGGTGGAGTTCAGTTGCAGCCTTGGCTTTCCTGGTTTGCTCCCTACAGGTACAGACCAGTGCAGAATAATCCTCCTTTGCGGTGATTCCTATTTTCCATCCTTTATAAGCCTCTCTTTTTTGGTGTAGGAGGTCCATGAGTTCCCTGCTGAGCCAAGGGGGTTGCTGTGCCTTTTTGCTACTTTTCCTCCCAAAATGGGATGGACATCCCTTGTGCTTTCAGGGTCACTCCCTTAAAGAGTGACCACTTCTCTTGCACTCCTCTCCCTGTTGAGTCATGGTCCCTTAGGGCCTTGACAACAAGCCTTATCAAAGTCAGCTTTCCTAAAGTGGATTTCTGCTTTGCTGACTGACTTGCCAGCTTTGTGATGGATAGTAAAAGTGATCAGCATGTGGTCACTGTCTCCCAGCTTTCCTTTGATTTTTAGGTTACTGACTAGATCATCCCTTTTAGCCAGTACCAGGTCCAGCAGCACTTTACCTCTTGTTGGTCCATAGACTTCTTGGGTCAGGTAGAGCTTGTCCATGCACATGAGGAAGCTTTGCGACTGTTCAGATTTGGCTGAGTGCTCTTCCCATGAGATGTCCGAGTAGTTGAAATCTCCCATGATAACCATGCACCAAGAGTGTTTAGCCTCAGCCAGTTCCCTGGCAAATTCCTGATTGAGCTCTTGTTCCTGGTTAGGGGGTCTGTAGTAAACTCCTACCATTGTGTCCCCTGTGGCATGCTTGCCATGTGTTGTAACCCAGAAGGTCTCTAGTTGCTCTCCCTGAGTGCCAATGTCAGCTTGCAGGGATGTGTAGCTTTCCTTGACTCTATGTCCTTGACTTTATGTCAAGGAAAGCTACGCATCCCTGCAAGCCAACACTGACACCCAGAGAAAGCAACTAGAGACCCTCTGCGTTAAAATACATGGCAAACATGGCACAGGGGACACAATGGTAGGAGTCTACTACCGACCCCCTAACCAGGAACAAGAGCTCAACCAGGAATTTGCCAGGGAACTGGCTGAGGCTAAACACTCTTGGTGCATGGTTATCATGGGAGACTTCCCATGCAGGCTGTTGAAGTGCCCATTTTGAAGTGCAGGCTGTTGTATAGTCCTCCTTGGGGCCTGTCCCAAGCTTCCATTGTTTGTACACCTCTTTCTTCTTTCTTAGGCGGACCGTGATTTCCCTGTTTAGCCAAGAGGGCTTCTGGTACCTTTCCTCTGCATGGGAATGGACGTCCTTTGTGCTTAAAGGATCATGTTCTTAAGGAACTACCACCCTTTATGCACTCCTTTTGCCTTCGGTTCCTAGTCCCACAGCACTGCCCCTACTAATGACCTGAGCTTGTTGAAATTTGTATTTTTGAAGTCCAAAACTTCAGTCCCTCTATCTGATTTGTTCATCTGGTGATGGACAGTTTACGTGATGGTTTCATGGTTGCTATTGCCCAGGTTACCCTCTATATTTAAGTCGGTTAATAAATGATCTGCTCAAAGCTTCTCCTTGATCAGACTGAACTATAGCTTTGTTTAGTCTTAAATTTTGGTCCTGAAATTAGGGATGTTTTTCCAACCAGGGATACTAAGAATGTGGAAAGTGCCTTAGTGGAGCACTTAGTAGTGCTTTAGTGGAGTGGAATGAAGTGGAAAGTACCTTGGCCCAGCATTCTGCCTCTGATGACGGCCAGAGCTGAATGTTTTAGAGGATGATGTTCCTCACATCACATAACTCACAGTGCTTAGCTGACACTGGAGGACAATTTTCCTGACCCAGATATGAATTGGCGTATGGGCTGAATCTTAAGTTTGAATAAAACTTCTAGCAAACAGATATGTTTCAGGCCCCTTCACTAAACAGTCATTGCTAATGAAAGTATGAAACCAAGCATAATGTAATTTTAATTTAATGAAATAATAACTTTAATTACAATAGTACAATTGTACAAATTACAATAGTAGTTTAATGTATAAATTACAGTGGCCAGTGCTGTCCCACAGGGTTTGATTCTCGGCTCCATACTGTTCAACATTTTTATCAACAATTTAGATGAGGATGTGGAAAGCATGCTGGCCAAGTTTACAGATGATACTAAGTTATGGGAAAAGTGGTCACACTAGGGGATAGGATGTAGATCCAAGCGGACCTGGACAAGCTGGAAAGGTGGGTGGAGCAGAACTGGATGCAGTGCAATAAGGATAAATGCAGAGTGCTTCATCTGGGGAAAAGTGACCAGTGACATAAATATAGGTTTGGAGGAGATGTCCTGGCCAGCACAATAACTGGTAGGGACCTCGTGGTTATGGTTCACAGGATGAACATGAGCTGCCAGTGCAACACTGTAGTAAACAGAGCTAACAGCATACTGGGATACATTAGCCGATGCATCGTGCTAAGGAAGTGGCACTTACTTTCTACTCAGCACTGGTGAGACCCTAGCTGGAGTACTGTGTCCAGTTCTGGGCCTGCACTTCAGAAAAGACATGGACAGTCTTGAAGGGGTCCAGAGAAAGGCCACAAGAATGATTAAGGGCCTAGAGGACAAACCTTATGAGGAATGACTAAGGGATCTGAGACTGTTCAGCCTGGGGAAGAGAAGAATGAGGGGGACTTGGTGGCTATCTATAAGTATGTAAGAGGTGAATATCAGGAGCTGGGAGAAAAACTGCACGCTAGGGTGCCCCAGGAAAGAACAAGGGGCAATAGTCATAAACTGTTAGAGGGATGGTTTAGGGTTGGATGTAAGAAAGAAATTCTTTACTGACCAGAATCTGGAATAGACTTTCCAAGGAGGTGGTACAGTTCCCAACCTTGTAAGTCTTCAAGAAGAGACTGGACAGACAACTTGTTGGGATCATTTGATCTCAGCACTATTGCTGCCCAGAACAGGGGACTTGGATTTCATGATCTTTTGAGGTCTCTTCCAGTCCTTAATTTCCATGATTCTATTTATAATAATTTCAGACCATGTATCCTTACATGCTCACAAAGCTCATAGTTACTTTCACAACACACTGGAACATAGGTTCTGGCTTTGTCTGTGGCTAATCTCCCACCACTTTATTATTATCTTACACTAAGTCTTACCCAAATCTCAGTGGAGGCAATGAGAAGACCTTCATTGGGATGATATACTTGGAGACGGTCTTACTTTGAGCAGGGGATTGGAGCAGATGACTTCCTGAGCTCCCTTCCAACTCTAATTTTCTAGATTCTATGATTCTAAAGTACCCCTGGATATCAGTTGGCTTTGAATAAGACCTCGTATAACAGTGGACACTGATTAATCAGAAGCTTGGTCTCTTTACCAGGGTAGCACTCCACTGTCCACCTGTTTATCACCAGCCATGCTTTGCTGTTATTGTGGGGGACAGAAAGAATGTGTGCCCCGGGATGCCTTTCCCATTGCTAGTTTTTATGTTTGGTCTTTTCCAGGGCTTCTCTTCCCCTACGCCCTTGTCCATCATTCACCTGGTGTACTTTGTAGTTACAAATCTTAACATTTCCCCTCTCAAATCTTCTTTGCTCAATTAGCCTATGGAATTCTCTTTGTCTATCGTAATCGAGTTCAACTCCACAGATACATAAATTCAATCAAAACAGGAATTAGTGACTCTGGCCCCTTTGGGCTTTCTTAATAGCTTCCTCACCCTAATCCAGATTCAAGCCACAGCTGACTCCTTCATAGCCCAGATCACCTTACTCATAATCTGCATCTATACTCTCTATTCTTTACAGCATTATTGTTGCTCTCACTGGAGTCTGTCCTCTGAGTACTTAATCTCTTCCTGTATTTCTAGACTCAATAGCTTCAGGATTCTCTTGACACAGTCCTTACTTTAAGACAGCAGATGCCTCTCAGAATCCTTGCAATACTGCCTATGCTCTGAATAATCAATTAAGTCAGCCTTTACTGCTTTTGTCAAACTGAATTCTCAAATTCTTTCCTTAACACAGTCCATGTACAGGGAGGGGAACTGGCTTCTCTTCCTGTGAGATGCTGTATAACATTCAGAGCTTTCTTTTATTCAGACTGTACTCAGCCCAGCCCATCCACCTTCTGCAGGGCTCAACTTGTTTCAATTAAGCATCCTAATTAGGGTCAGGCTGTATGCCGGATCTTACCCTATTGCCTAATCAACTTACTACTTGTCATTTTCTCTTTTTCCATGGCCAATGCACATTCCTGGCACAGGACCTAGTCAGCCATCCCTCTCTCATTGCCTCTTCTGGCACTGGGGATTCATGGTTCACAACATCAGCAGCACGTCTGCATCTCTGTGCAGACCCCAGGTCAGTATTCAGATTTTCCCTTCTCTCAGAGATAGTCCATATTCTATGGAGGTAGAAGGGAGGCAGCATCCCACAACACCTCCCTTTGCTTGTGAGATCTCAGTCCTACCAGTCTGTAAGCAGTGATCCAACCCACAGGCAGCCTCAGCATTTGCTTTCCTGCTGTTCTGGGGGGTGAACTACTCTGGGCGCTTCAGCAGCAGATAGCTCATGCTTCTGTGCAGGTTCCAGGTAAGGATCCCTGCTTTTCTTCTGTTCTTTGCAGTCTCCCTCTTAAGGACAACCAGAACTCCCAGAGTCTTCTGGGGGATTGCTTGCCCCCAGCCAGGCTGAGAGGAGAGGCGTGTGACTTAACTGCTTCATGTCCAACCCAGTACTCCTCCAAAGTCAGACTTCCAGATCAGACTCGCCCAGAGAAGCGAGTGTAGCAGGGCCAGGGCTAGGCTCCCTGCTACACCTTGTAACAGACAAGGTTTTCTTTTCCAGTCTCACAGACCCACTTCATACTTCACAAACAAACTATGTACTTATGTGCTATTATAGATAAGTAACCACAAAAGAAGATGTTTATATTCTGATAGCATATGTAGAGAAGGATTCTCTTGTACTTGCTCCAGCTATTTAGGGTGATTATTGCCATGTATTTTGAATGAAGCACGACTTAATGTTCAGCCCATTTCTTATATGAGAGCCACATCAATTTGCTGTGTGTAAAGAAAAGATTTCTTCATGGTAAGGGTGGCAAAAATTTGGAATGGGCTTCCAAGGGAGGTGATGCTCTCCCCTAACTTGGGGGTCTTTAAGAGAAGGCTGGATAGGAATCTGGCTGGGGTCATCTGACCCCAGCACTCTTTCATGCCTAGGCAGGGAGTTGGACTTGATGATCTGTTGAGGTCCCTCCAACCCTAGCATCTATGAATCTATGTATTATATTACAGGTATGTATGTGTACCTTGGTCTGATAACTAGCACAACATCTGCAGTGAGATTGCAAAGACCTACCTAAGTCTGGGATAATTTTATACTTCTGCAGGAAGGTGAAGATGGTTATAGATAGCCAGTTACTGACCCTTGCTAAGCAATTCACCTGATGTTTTACCTCCACTTTCTGGTATTGTCACCAGGTAAGTCTGGTATGGGGAGGAACTTCTGGAAGGGAGCCTGGAATGAAGAACGTAGAAACTGAAAACACCATAGCTCTGATGCTGAGGAAAAAGGCAGAATCTGGAAGGAAGCAGACAGGCCTCATTTCTGCATTTTAGCGTATCTGGGACAGGTTAGGCCTACCTAAGTCTTCAGGGAAATGCTAAACTTAGGTCATAAAATATGTATGTAGGTTTTTTCTTAAACTGTTTCTCTGCCTTTTCTCTCTTTGTTTGGAGGAGGTTGTTCTCTGTCACTGTAATTTCACACTGATCACTAGGCCATAAGCTGGAGCCAAACCTAGCTGGACATGTTGAGGGAACATGGCTGTCTAATGGGAGTCTTATAATTGAGAGACCCATTCTAAAAATGGGTGAATCATTGGCTTCTTCTCTCGGAGAAATGCAGGTGGTGGCCTGTCTCTGAAAGAAGTGCCTGCAGAATCCCTGAGTGAAGGCCAAAGGCATTGCTTACCCAGGAACTGACAACAGGTCTTTTTCCAGGTCTTTTCTCTTGTCAGTCCCCTGAAATATAGGCTAATCTACTCTCCCTGTTTTGATTTACAGGTATTAAAATAAAAAAGTAAAGTGTTCCTATTTATAATTATGTATCAAGCTATCATCTAAATCCATTTTCCTTGATAATTCATTCACTTCTATGTATAATGTCTCAGTTTATAAAAATTCCTTTTATTAGATCATCACTTAAACAGGGCCCTTGATCTGGGAAGGATTACTGGTAGGGTGGCCATCATAGAGGACATTCCGGTTTTTTTCTTGAAGAGAAAAATAGAGGACACAAAGGCATCGGGTTTCGTATCAACAGAGGACAGAGGACAACCAGACTGTCCTCTGTGATGGCCACCCTAAATAATGGCATTATTGTATGATAAGTATTTTCTTCCTCTCTGGCCGGACTTCCAAAAGTTGAAGTAACTATCTTTGAACTTCAGACTTTTCAACAAAGTAAAGCTTATCAGATCTGCTTTCTAGTAAGTAGTGCCCTTTGTATACTTCTGAATTAACTCACTGTTGTATGCCTGAGCCTGTGCAATAGTTTCCTACACAGAGAACCATTAACATGCAAATAGGTGGTTCACAGTGGTAGCCCATTTGTATGACAAAGGGCACAGATCTTAATTAGAGGGCCAGTAGAAAATTCATAAATTCAAGTACATCAGGTAAGACCCTATTTCTAACAACCTAGATAAGAATAACAGAGGAACTCTGCCCCACTCGGCAGTGATATTTCCAGTGCTGGCCATGACAAGATCTAGCAGTGCAGGTCAAAGTGACCGGGCTGAAGAGGAAGATCTGGGCTTGCTGTTCAAAGACATGTTAGGGGCTATAGGCATTAGGAGCTATAGGCTTTACAGGCAGGATAGAGAAAGGAGGAGAGGTGGGGGTGTGGCACTCTGTGTCAAGGAGCAATACACATCCTCCATTATTGCAGGGCTCTTGGCACGGCTTTACGAGTGCTCGGGCCAGGTGCCAGGTGATTGAAAGATTGCCAATGTGATCCCCATCTTTAAAAAAGGGAGGAGGGAGGACTGGGGCAACTATAGGCCCGTCAGTCTTACCTCAATCCTAGGGAAGCTCTTTGAGAAGATCATCAAGGAGCACATCTGTGATGGGCCGGCTTCAGGGATGATGCTCAAGGGCAACCAGCACGGTTTCATTAGGGGCAGGTCTTGTCAGACCAACCTGACTGCCTTTTATGATCAGGTCACAAAAGCATTGGATGCAGGTGTCGCCATGGATGTAGTCTTTCTGGACTTCAGCAAGGCCTTTGACACCATCTCCCACCCCATCTTCATTAAAAAACTAGGCGACTGTGGCATTGATGCCTACACAGTCAGATGGATTGCAGATTGGCTGAAGGATCGTATTCAGAGGGTGGTGGTAGATGGGTCATATTCGACCTGGGGGGAAGTGGACGGCGGAGTCCCCCAGGGCTCGGTCCTCGGGCCCGCGCTATTCAATTTCATTATCAGTGATTTGGACAATGGGGTGAAAAGCACCCTGTTTAAATTATTGATGATAACAAAATTTGGGGTGAGGTGAGCATGCTAGTAGGGAGGGAAAGACTGCAGAAGACCTGGATAGGTTACAGGGGTGGGCTAACAAAAACAGGGTGCATTTCAATACTGGCAAGTGGAGGGTGCTGCACTTGGGCAGTAGTAATCAGCAGCACACTTATAAGATGGGAAACGCACTTCTTGAAAGCATGGAAGCAGAAAGGGATCTTGGAGTCATTATTGACTCCAGGATGAACATGGGCCGACAATGCGAGGTTATGGTTGGCAGGGCTAACCGGACCTTGTCATGCATCCACAGGTGCATCTCCAGCAGGGACAAGGAGGTGATCCTCCCCCTCTATGCAACACTGGTCAGGCCACAGCTGGAGTACTGTGTCCAGTTCTGTGCGCCCCACTTCAGGAGGGATGTGGACAACACTGAGAGGGTCCAGAGGAGGGCCTCCCGCATGATCCAGGGACAGCAGGTCAGCCCCTGCAATGAGAGACTGCGGGACCTGAACCTGTTCAGCCTTCACAATAGACGGCTGAGGGGGGACCCTGTCTATAAACTCACTAGGGGGGACCAGAAGGGTTTGGGAGAGACCTTGTTTCCCCTAGCGCCCCCTGGCATGACAAGGAATAACAGCCACAAGTTGATGGAGAGTAGGTTTAGATTAGACATCTGTAAGAACTACTTCACTGTCAGGGCAGCTAGGATCTGGAACCAAGTTCCAAGGGAAGTTGTGCTGGCTCCTGCCCTGGGGGTCTTTAAGAAGAGGCTTGATGCCTACCTGGCTGGAGTCATGCGAGCCCAGTTTTTCTCCTGCCCCGGCGGGGGGTTGGACTTGAAGATCTACAAGGTCCCTTCCGACCCTACTTCTATGATTCTATGTTCTTGTGGGAGGCATAAGTCTCTTGGGTATGCACAAGTAGGCCCTTGCCTCCAATCAAAAGCGGGGATAAGTTTGCCTGTTATGGTAAAGAATTTATAAGGAGAAAATGGGGAAGAAATTGTGCCTCCTTCAGTGCCATTTAACTTCATGAACTAAGGAGTTCCAGGTTTCCTTTTAAACCTGTTAGACCCTGTGATAGCTCTCATTAGCACCAGAGCTGTAGTTCAGAGTGTACTTTGACTAATGCTTTTCTTGGTCTCCTTTTTTCTCAAGTTTCTCCCTCTATACTGGCTTCTCCCCTAAATTTTGAGTGTAAAGGATTGAATGGGTAGATTAGGAAAGTAAATTGCCGTTCAGAGACGGAGAATAGGAAAGAGTGCTTCTGAATAGATCTGTGCCTGTGTTGCCCAGCTTCCCTCTCAACAGTAAACTGTAACTGGCAACTGGCTAGTTGCCTTCAAATCTTTCTTTTCTTGAAAAAATAATGGTTTCGTTTCTCAACAGAAACTAAAACCCATCTCTCCAGTGGAAGTCAATTCGATTTGCAGGTGCCGAGCTCCCATCAATCAGGCTGTAATTTACTCACTAAGGGGGTACTTAATGCTTGTAAACTAGTAAAAGATCCTGGAATCCAATTCAAGAGCAACTGAAAATTGAAAACGGTTAGTCCACAAGTTGTTAGGAAGAAAACAGCAGAACTGGGAAGTCTCAGTCAGATGCTTCATTTTTTTTCTAATGATCCCCACTTGCACAACGCTTTTCACCCAAGGAATAATTCTGTTAAAAAAAGGGAACAATGCTGATGAACTACTTTGTGAGGGATTCCCAACAAGGAAGTGGTGGCAGTGTGTTTGTCACACTAAAATGTTGGTGCTTTGGGAAGGGATTCATGTTTTTTGGACTGGAAGGTAATTAATTCCTGGTGACCCTGAGGAATCATGGGCTTAATTAAGCTCTTAAGCACATGTGATATTCTCACCAGTCAACATTTTTGGAAGGCCATTAGCACTAGAACTGTGCTTCACAGTGTACTTTGGTTAATGCTGAGCCACCATTCCACCCCAGGGTTATCATAGAATCATAGAAGTAGGGTCAGAAGGGACCTTGTAGATCTTCGAGTCCAAACCCCCGCCTGGGCGGGAGAAAAGACTGGACTCAAATGAGTCCAGCCAGGTAGCCATCAAGCCTTGTCTTAAAGCTCCCCAGGGTAGGAGCCAGCACCACTTCCCCAGGAAGTTGGTTCCAGATCCTAGCCGCCCTAACTGTGAAGTAGTTCTTGTGGATGTCTAATCTAAACCTACTCTCTAATAACTTGTGTTCATTGTTCCTTGTCATGCCAGGGGGTGCTAGGGGAAACAGCATCTCCCCTAAACCCTTCTGGTCCCCCCTAGTGAGTTTATAGACAGTCACCAGGTCCCCCCTCAGCCTTCTCTTGTGAAGGCTGAACAG
>NW_017728948.1:34574526-34595671 GCF_001723895.1 Crocodylus porosus
TACTAGCGTGCTCACCTCACCCCAAATTTTGGTATCATCAGCAAATTTAAACAGGTTGCATTTCACCCCGTCGTCCAAATTGCTGATGAAGAAATATTATATTTCTTATATATGTCATGACTTGGGGCTCTCAGTAAACTTTGGTCTCTAGAAATAAGTTATTTTCCTCTCAGGAGAGAAGTAAGTGGACACAGATACTGGATTAATAAACTATTCTAGGTAGAATTCCTTCAGGAATTACTTTTCACAGAGATAAACATTAAATATATAGCACCTTTGAACTATGATTTATGTTAGATAAATAGAAAACACTACAATGCATAGATGGTTGATCCTGAGAACCAGCCCGGGTTCTCAGGATCAACTTTTTGTAGTTCACAATTGGCAGAGGCTCCACCATTTCTCTTCCAGCTGTTTTAAATACAGATCTCTGATGCATTAGCTGATAACACCTGCACTGATAAGCATGTCACGCCATCAGAGTTATTGGCATTGATCGAAATGGGTAGATAGAAGAAGTATGGGTGAGGGAGAGGGAATAATATCTGGATATAAAAGGTGGAGACCATGGGGGATGGGAAAAGAAAGACAGGAAAACCAAACAAGTCACGGAGAAAGAAAGAGAACCAAAGGGAAAGAATAAGAATGGAGAATAAGGAGAGAAGGTGGTGCAAATGATAAATGAAAGAACTGAAATAAAATGTGAGCCAGAAACAGGAGTCACTGTGGAACATGAATTTTAAAATCCTCTAGCAACTTTGTCAATTTTCCCAGGAGACACTTGTGAAGGAGCTGCTGCCTAATTGAAATTACATTCTTCCCAGCTCTGAAGTAGTATTCTTCAAAGGTCTGTTCTATTAGGAAGATTAGAAGAAGGCTTCAAAAGCCCATAATTCCCTGGGAGAATGCCTATAAAGTCCAAATGCTAATGATACTCTGAATCTGTTTGCTAAATAGAGACCAGGAAGATTGCTCAGCTATTGCTTAGCAAATGAGATTTCCATAGAAGACTCAGCAGATGAGCCTGGAGTTCTTCCTGCAACACTCAAGTTACAGCCCAGAGCAATGCCTCAACATACTGCTAGAAGAACATTCTTGCCATATGAAGCTCTACTTTTTGTGTCCGCCATGCGACTACAGACAAGTGGCAAGGAATTGCACTTCAGACTTTAGAACAAATAACTTGGCTTCAGAATGAGGATGGGGGGTTTATCTCTCTCTCTGACAAATTCATTCTGATATTGTCATATTAAGGCTACCAGAATGAGCAATCACTGCTTTCTTAGGAAAGAGAAGGTAATTTATCTTATCTTCTATTGAATAGTGGACAGAGAGCTTGGAGGTGGGAAATCTGAGGCGTGTGCCACTGCTCTGAAGGTGAACATAGCAGAAATTGGTGTGTTTCAGGGGCATGGGATATGATGGCTAGCATGACAGGGATCCATGAAAAATAACAGTTGGCATTTCTGAAGTGTATAGGAGTTACTGGGAATAACTAGTTCCCTAGTTTGTGCAGGAATGTGGCCAACCTTATGTACTAGATTGCACAATAGAAAGGAGTACTAACTAATGGGAAGCTGTAGTAGATCATTATTGTAGGACACTGGATGCATAAGAAAGTACATGATGCCAGAATTTCCGAACCCTCCAAGGGAAAGCAGAAAGGGATTTTTGTCATTTCCTGCAGTGTTGATCCTAATCTCATCTCCGTCTTGACTGTTGACCCAGGTGATCCTCCCTATACACTTCCACATTAACCATTGAAATTATTTCCAGACACCAAAAACCTGGTGACACATTCAGTAATATGCTTGGCAGGTGCAAGATGAGGGTGGACTGTGGGTTTTTTCTGTGTCTGAAAGTTAGTAGGTAGAGGTATCTTTTAACTTGTAATATTAAGTGACTAATGTGCCCACTACAATATGTTCCGGATGCATTTTGCATAACATATTTGAAAGCAAAGCTGAAGTCTTTCATAAGTCATACAGTGAGATGTTAGCCAGTTCTGGAAAAATTAGGACACAGTCATACAAATCAACTGTTGCATGTGGCTGCTGTTTATTAATTCAAGCTGTCCTTCACATACTGCCCTCATTAGAAATGATCTGTGCACAAACTTTCCATCTAAAGGTCAAGTAGGAATGGGCCAGAGAACAGTATCTCTTGTGTTTTATATTAGCATCAGTGCTAATGATAGGCTTTTCCCTTGTGCATGACAATAATCATTGATAATTATCAACTACTTTGATTTGTATGATGAGCAAGATTATAGAGGAAGGAGTAGATTCTGCATGGAACAGTAACTGCTGTCAGCTGGTGCTTTGAAATGCCTTTAAGTGATTTAGATGGGAGCTTAAGTCTTTTACTGATGGCTCTGTAACTTCTTTATTCTCTTACTTTAATATAAGCTGCATTGGTTTAGGGAGAGAGTTTATGGTAGAAAGGACCGTTGTGGTTACATGAACATACATTAAGATGGATGTACAAATGACAGAACATTTTTCCTTTTTAAAATAGTTTTATTAAGGGATTAGGACAAGACCACGTGTGTGTAGTGGTGAAGGGGAAGATAAGGGCAACATCTGTTTAATATGAGGTTTCTTGTACCTTCCTTCCTGGCAGTGACCAGCCACAAAGAGTATGCTTGCTAGTCTAGACAGAACTTGGCTCTTAGCCATTATGACAATTCCTATGTTAAATAAAATCACATTCTCTAAAATATCCAAACAAGAGAACAGGTCTATGAAGCGCTATTGCAATCTGTAACTGGGGGCCCCTACCCCGCTACTATTTAAGTGGAAAGACTTCAGCATTGTAAAGCTGTCCACTGCAGCAGAGTTGACAGGGCTGCTGGTGTAAAATGTCTGTGCCTTGGTGTGGAAGGGAAAGTCAGGTGACCAGAGTGGGTGGAGATAAGAACTATGAGCCCGGTACCTGGGCTGAGAGTTTACTTTGGTTTAGGACACAGAGGAAAAATAAGTTTCACTGGAAAATGCTACAAGCCTGGCCTTGCCAGCCATGGGGAAGGAGTCCTCTACAGTGAGAGATGATATAGCTAACTAACCTATATGGACTCTTTGGTGGTCTAATTGGCTCAGATGGACTGAGGTAGGGCCAACAGGCCAGTGTCCAGCTAGTCCTAATCAAGCCTTAGACTACTTCAGGAGCTGAGCAAGCCTGGGAGGCCAATAGGTGGCTGCTGGTGGGTTCTCCAGAATGAATGCTGAGTGGCCCAGGGAAGACACCCTATGGTTTGGGGGAAAAGCACCTATGCTGCTCCTTCAGCAACTGAGGACAGCCTCCTAATTTTAAAAAAACAAAATACATCAAAGGAAGCTGAAAGCAGATCACAGACTTGGGGGCACAGCAGGTAGGTCTGGCTGCCAGAGGGCATCAGTTCTGGCTTCATAGGGCTGAATCTGCTACATGATTATATGCCTTTATTTTTACCTTTATTGATGGATGCAAGGGAGGTAGAGACATTTGGTGATATCAGTGGTTAGTATTGTCTTGATTGACAGTTGTACTGTACATAAATGCAGCAGTCAATTGATGGATCAGTGTTGCACTCTCTTTCCCTGAGCCCTTTCGGTATGGTGCATAACTTTTTAGATCATCATGCTCAAAAAATAGTTATCGGTGACTCAATGTCTAGTTGGGAGGAGGTCTCAAGTGGGGTTTCCCAGGGCTCTGTTCTAATTCCAGTACTGCTTGATACCTTGAATGGTTTGAAAGATGAGATGGAACACACAGTTAGCAAATCTGCAGATAACTCCACTCAGATGCAGACACTTTGGAGGACAGGATCACGATTCAACAAGACTGTCACAAACCAGAAAAATAGTCTGGAAAGAAACTGGAAAAATATCACAGTAATTGGAGACTGAGGGTAGGAGTGTCAGGAATAAGTGATGTGACTCTGTAGAGAGAGGTTAGAAGTTCACTCCTTGGGACTTTACAAAGCAGGAGATGGACAACAGGGTGCAAGTTTCTAAAGAAAGGCTCTTGAATACAGCATTCAGATCTATCTAAAAATGAGAAGTATTTAGTTTAAGTCAGGCAGCAGGTAGGACAGGGTAGAAACATAGTTCAAAGAGGCATGAAATTTTGTAGGCAATAACCTACAAGAAAGCAGGTTGTTGCCTAAGAAAGCTCATGCCTCTCAGAGCCAGTTCTTCTGTGAAGTAGTACCTTGCCCTGCCTTCTGCTATCCATCTAAAAATGTATCTTTTCTGCTATCTTGCATTGCCAAAAGGCACAGAAAGTATTAATCTGAAATGTGAAACCAGGCTGAAGGCCCAGAGCCATACTAAAATAGCAGCACTATTTTATTTTCCAGCTAGGCAATTACACCTCTGAGCCAATGAGAGGGAGGAGCATGGAATACCACTTGGAAATGATTTCCTGCATGCCCCCAAACTGGTTTTTTTCAGAGAGGTTTTCCATGCAAGGGAGTCAGTACTTAACTCCAAATAGGAACTGGAATATGCCGTTCTTCACATATACACTATGCAAGGAAAGCGTTGTTTCATAACTTCATCAAGGATCATTTTAAAAGAAAAAAAAGAGTTGGGGGTATTTAAAAAAAGCGGGGGGGAGGGGACAAGGATGAAAGGGAGCAGAGATGGGAGGGGCCTGGGGCAGACTTAATGGTGTAAAATATGGGGCCATGTTCACTAGTACGTCCCAGCTGCTTTGTCTCACCACAGTGGCATAAAGCAGCAAGCACATACCAAGTAATCTGACAGGTAAACACAGTGTTACTCTTTTTCTTTCATATAAAAATAACGATCCGTGTTATTCAGAGAGGATACCCAAAGCCAGGTTCTCTTAAGTCTTATGGTTTCTAGAATAAACCATTGTTTAAAAGAATAGTCCTGTGACTTTTTTCCCTCTTTCCTTTCTTTCTCTAGTACCTTCTTTTTTTTCCTCTTCTTTTTACTCTCCCTCTTCATTCAGTTGCCAGTACTCTCTTCTTCAAGTCTTCCACTCCACTCCCTGGTCTTGCTTATCTTTCCTTAATAGCTTATCTGTTCTGGCCCTGTGGGCTAGATGAGTAGCTGGGGTTGGCCCACAGGCCAGATCCTATGTGCAGCCAGCATGTTTTGGCCCAGCCCTGCACACCCAAATCGAGCTGCATTCCAGCCTGGCCCTGGACACTGGAATCCAGATGCGTTCTAGCCTGGTCCCATGTGCTGGCATGATCTCATTTCCTGGGCCATGTTATCTATCCTGCAGTCCTACCCATGGATACAGAAATTTGGCAGCAGGGGAACAGCAATTAACGGTGCAACTGCTACCCTGCCACCAAACTCTCAGACCCTTGGAGAGCCCTGTGGGCAGGCTGTAGGGGCTAGATCTGGCCTACGGGCCAGGTATTGAGCCTTTCCTGTTTTAGGGCTTAATTTTGTTGCTTATCACCATGTGATCTCAATAACTTATGTGTAAAACTGCTACCAAAGTCACCAGCAGATTTCTTCTAGTCTCTGATACTTCTTTCCTTTTGGTTAAAATTTTTTTGGTTGGGGTAGAGCTTTGGGTGATCTCTTAGGGTTTTTTTGGTAAAAGGAAATATTGGTATTGGTATTTTTATGGCAAAAAGGTGTTGCAGCATTTGCTAATGTCTGGACTGTCCTTCTCTTATTCCAAGTCTGTTTCCTGCACAGCTTCCTTTAGACTGTGAAGGCTTTCTCCCAGTTCTGCTGAGCTTCTTCCTAACACTGTTCCGAAGACGCTCAGCAGCTGTTGTGATTCATGGATTAAAATTCAGTCTTTGTACCTAAGGTAGGTTCCATTGACTACTTTGAAAATGACTGTCTTTAAACGGTCATCAGAGATGGACTGGAAGTCAGTAGAGGGGTGTGAGCATGCATTTTATGACTCAGAATACACTATGTTGAGTGGGCAGCAGCATTCTGTAAAGGAGCATTTGTGTCATTTTCACACTTGGCTTCACACTTGGCTCAAGCCCGAAGTTGAGTAGTGGATGGTCAGGTCCTCATCTAGGAAGAAGGACAAAAACTTGGAGATGTTCTCGTGTCATCCTGTTGGTCAAGCTAGAACATGCTGACCTGAACCCTTAAACAAGATTTGGTGTCCTAAGACTGACTATGGATCAAAAACACAAGGGCATCCTTATTTGGTGACTAGTGGCATGTGTTAGATCCAGGTACACATTCAGCCATGATAGTTTTCCTATAAGATTGAAATGAATGAATAGCTTATCCAACTTTTTCCATCTGGTCACCTGCTTTTGTATACATGAATCTGGCTTTTAATGGCTAAGCAGAGGAAAAGCTATTATCTTTCCACTGTTGTTTTTACTGTGCATTTCCACCACTGACACAGAGCTTAGTTAACTCATAGGGATTGAAGAACTTTGGCTTTGACAATGGGAGTCAGAAACTAGCATAATAATACCTCTCATTGCATCAGGGAGCCTTCTGATTTAATAAGTATTTTCCAACACCAGGCATTTAGGAAATCCATGTGTTTATACAGGTATAACAATTAATGTTAAGGTCACAAAGCAAACAGTAAAGAAACTCCAGTTAATGGTGAACACCATCCACTAAAGAATACATACCCAGTGAACCTATAATTCATGCTGGCACCTTATTTAGCAATCAGACCACTAGGTGCCTTTCTAAACTGTAGGAAACTATAATCATATTTCTCACACCAAAATGTAGACTGCAAGGCAGTGAACTGTCCTCAGTTCAAGAGCAGAGTCCCCAGGTAGTGTGAAGAGATGGAGATGGAGCATAGTGCATTACTGTGGGTGTGTCTACACATCCAGTTATAGCACCTGATAAACTGTGGAGCTTATTGCTCTAGAGTTAATTGCTTCTGGGTGCCTGGGAGTGCCATAAGCTCCACAGTTTATTCAGGTGCAGCATGTAGAGCCTGGGTGGAGCAGCCCCAGCTGGCAGGGGGTCCTGGAGTCAGCCTGCCAGCCTAGGGCTGCTCCCCCTTAACTCACTGTGCTGTTGAGGAGTTGGCTGGGGCACAAGGGAGCTTCAGTGCAAGGCTAGCCAGCAGGCAGCCCCTGCACTGAAGCACCCTTGTGTCACAGCCAGCGAGACAGCATCTACACGTGCATTGCTGTGGAGTTTTTTACTTTGCCTGGGTGGAGCCAATTCATAGTAGTTTCATAGTAGCTAGGGTCAGGAAGGGCCTGAACAGATCATCTAGCCTGACCCCCTGCCACAGGCAGGAATGAATGCTGGGTTCACAAGACCCCAGACAGGTGATCATCCAACCTCCTCTTGAATTTGCTCAAGGTAGGGGTGAGGACCATTTCTCTGGGAAGCTGGTTCCAGATTTTGGCCACCCTAACTGTAACATATTGCCTTCTGATCTCTAACCTACACCTAATCTCCATCATCTTATTACCATTGTTCCTCGTCACCCCAGGTGGTGCTGGGGAGAAAAGGGCTCTACCTGTTTGCTGTTCATCTCCCCTGATGAGTTTGTAAGCGGCCACCAGGTCCCCCCTCAGCCTCCTCTTGCTGAGGCTGAACAGGTTCAGGTCCCTCAGTCTCTCCTCATAAGGTCTGTCCTGCTGCCCTCTCACCAAGCGGGTGGCCCTCCTCTGAACCCTCTCCAGGCTGGCCACTTCCCTTCTGAAGTGCAGCGCCCAGTACTGGACGCAGTACTCCAACTGCAAAGTTGCATAGAGGGGGAGTATCACCTGTCTGGACCAGCTTGAGATGCACCTTTGGATGCATGACAAGGTACGGCTGGCCTTGCTGGCTGCGGGCTGGCATTGGCGGCTCATGTTCATCTTGGAGTCAATAATAACTCCAAGATCCCGTTCCACCTCGGTGCTTTCAAGAGGGGAACTCCCCAGCCTGTATGTATGCTGTGGATTCCTTCTCCCAAGGTGCAGCATCCTGCAATTTGTCTACATTGAACCCCATCCTATTCTCATCTGCCCGCTTTTGTAGTCTGTCTAAATCTAGTTGCAGCCTCTCTCTCCCTTCAAGTGTGTCCACTTCGCCCCACATCTTAGTGTCATCAGCAAACTTGGACAGCGTGCTTTCCACCCCTCATCCAAGTTGCTGATGAAGATGTTAAACAGTGCGGGCCCAAGGACCAAGCCCTGGGGTACCCCACTGCTCATATCTTGCCAGGTTGAGTACAGCCCGTCCACCACTACTCTCTGGGTGCGCCCCATCAGCCAATTTTTTACCTATCCAACTGTGCAGGCATCAATGCCACAGTCACTTAATTATTTTACTCCAGTTTAAGAGAGGCGCGTGTGTAGATGCTAAGAAAGTTACTGTGCAGCTAATTAATCAGTTGTGCAGTAAATGTTTTGTGTAGATGTGCCCAATAAGTACTTAGCGGATGCTCTGGTTCCTATTGCTTTTATTGTGTGTGGTGTCTTTTGGAATTGGACTTAAATTATTCATACCAGTGATTTGGATGTGAAGGAGCTGCTTCCTTTAGTCCCATTACTTAACCATGATCATAACTGTGTTAGTCAAGTCTGCTTGTTTTAGGTAGGATGGTGATTTGGCAGAACATGGGTGAGAGAGGAGAGGAACTAAGGAGTAAAATCTGATTGCCAAGCAAAATATGGCAGCTGGTTTTCACTACACACTTGGAAATATAAATTTATTAGTGTGGGTTGAGGGTGTGAGGCCTCCATTAAGAATTGCTTCTTTTCATAGGCTCAAAAACCTTAGGTGCCTTTACTGTAGCCAGAGTACCTGGTATTAATCAGCTTGTAGGAGTAAACTGTAGACTACTATAATTTGAAAGAACTGTTTTGGCACCAGAAAGCTTGTAGAGCTTGTTGTGGCCTTGACAGATGAAAATACTGTTTTCCTACACATGGTAGGACTCCCTGCTTCATGGATTTGTGTGTTACGATCATTTTATATATAGCAAGCTGAGATGCTTTAAAATCTTTCTAGTGTTTTTGAGATGGAAGAATTCAGACTAAGTACAAGGAAAATTAATAATTTATAAACCTTTCTGGTTATTGCCATCTCCCACCCATTTACCCATTGAAAATTTTCTAGAAATACCCTCCCCAAATCTGTTTGTATAATTGATACTACCTGGTAGATTATCCAGTACTTCCTTGCAGAAAGAAAGCGTAAGATTTGTGGCCAAGATATAATAGAATGTGAACTTAGTAGAGGCTACCATTATAGCATGTTTTGGCTGACATTTTCCTTAAAAAGTTTATATTATATTGGATTCACAGCCTTTTATAGTTAATTAATTGATTATTTATTTATTTATTTTTAAGGCCACAAGGGACTTCTTATAATCTGTTCTGTCCTCCTACATAACACAGAGTCTCACCTAGTAATTCTTGGCCTTAGAGCTTAACCCAAAACTCCAGATCCAAACACCTCAGAACACTGTGGAAGTTTGAAACCAAGCTTCATAGTTCATTTTGCAGGATGGAAATCTGAGACCTAAATGTGCTTGAACTTTGGAGAAGGTTGAATTTGATTTAGATCTGAACTTTTTGCTTTGGATCCAGCTCAGTTTTTTCTAAGTAAAATTAGTATCTGGCAACAAAACTTGCTTATTGGGGAGTTTTTTTCATTAGTCATTACAACATGTGTAAAAAGATATACTTGGGAGACTACATTTCTCTGGAAGGATGCATAGTGCCTCAAAGGCGGAACTGCATCTGTTATGGTATGAAAACTATAGCAATATTTTTTTATAAGGTAACTATTCACATAAAATTCTGATAAAGACCAAAACACACATTAAACCTGCTCTGTTCCATCTTTGCTCAGGCACTGACCCATTGGAAAAACTTTGGATTTCACTTCTATTTTTTATTTAATGACTAAGTAAGTGTAGACACTAAAGAAGGGAATTGCCTGTTTTTATTAGCTGATTCCCTTTCCTTCCTCCTTGGCTCACATATGTCTCTAGCGAGTACTGGGGAGGTTGCGTCTTTGGAACACAAGGGGAAAGTTTCAGTAAATTACAAAAGCATGTTTGTTCCCTGGAAGCCTTTATTGCACATTTTTGAGCAAAGTTCATGGAAACCAAAGACTATTTGGAGGAGGAACTTAAAGGCTGCATTATCAAAAATAAATGCCAACCTCACAAAGGTCTGTCTACAGAGAGTTTGGTTAAAGGATCAGGAGCCTAAATTATTGCACGCTCAACCTAGTGCACATAAATAACACATTCTTGCACTGGCCAGCTAGGCAACTGTCCTATCTATGCATGTGAGTAGCCATTTTGTGTTCACAGTTGCGTGTTGTTATGGGGCAGATTGTTTGTGTTTTGAAATTTTAACCCTGCCCCTTAAATCCTGGCCTTCCCACTTTCCACTGTAAGGAATGGGCTCTTACTCCAAACTTCATGATGGCCCTTTTGAATATGCTTTAAGATCCATTCTGTTCTCAAGGATGCCACATGGTGTATGGAGACCTGTTCGTTATGCAGATCCTTTATATCGAGAGGACTTCTAAGTCCTGCTAAGTTTGACTGAGGCTTCATTTATCCACAAAGATGCCAGAATCTATAGCTGTATGGAAAGAGAAATAGATTCTGCAAGATGACATAAGAGAAAGAGGGAGAAAAGGAAATAATAAATCCTCTGGCAGACCTAACTTGCAAGGAGTATATGATCACAAGGGACTTGGGTTTTCTATTTCCCATGGAAAAAATGTGGATTTTCCTCTCTGAAGGAGAAAAATGCAGATTTTCCCCTTGCAAGCTGGCAGAGTTCCAACCGTGCATGTGCCCACACATGTGGCTGGCAATACAGCCAGCAAGCATGGTGGATGCAGACCTGGCAGCTGCATACAGGTAAGTCTATGGGATGAGGGGAGGGTTGGAGGGCCAGGGCTTGGGGACCGTCTGGGAATGCCCATTGGCAACACGTCATGGTGGGCGGGGGGGGAGTAAAGGAGGGCATGTGCCCTCCCAGATTTCCATGTTGACAGTAGGGCCTGAGGGCAGGGGTCTTTGGGGGCCTGGTCCAGCAGGGATGAGGGGACAGGGGGCTGCATGTCAGGGATGAGGGACATAGGCAGGGTTTCCCCACCAGCTTGCTGCCTCCTCCTCTGCTCCCACCAGAGCTGAGGTAAGGCCCTACCCTGGAGTACTGTGATGTCTGCCCTCCCAACCTTAGTGCCCTGGGCTGGTTGCCCTTGCTGTCCACCCCTAAGGCCAGCTCTGCCTGCAGGTCCTGTTGGCAGGGCTAGTGGTGGCTGGGCAGGGCGGTGTGGGTCATGCTGGCAGGGATGGGGGTGCTGTAGCTTGGGAGTGAGGGGCAATGGCACGGGCATGTCAGGGCTGCTCAGTGCCAGAAAGCAGTAGAGGGAGCAGCTACAGTTGGACTCACGTCCTGGTGTAGGGGGGAGCTGCTACCGGGAGGGAGGGAGTGGAGGGTAGGCAGGGGCTGCAGGTCAGGAGTGAGGGGCACTGGTAAGGCTGGGGGGGGGCTGTGGCTTGGGAGTGAGGGGTACTGACATATCAGGGCTGCTCAGTGACACAAAGCAGCTGGAGCGGGGGGGAGATTGAGGCACTAGTAGGTTTCCAAATCGCTTTAATATTGTAAATATATCAATAAAACATGTTCAACTGATACCAATATATATACAGTAGTGTTTCATTTCAATCATGAAAAAATGTGGAGTTTCGTTTTTTAACTGGAGAATATTTTTAACAGATAAAACCGGCACAGTTGTCCTTTCAGATGCATGGATTACATCTGCAGATGCTGATATACTCTGTATTTAGCCTCATTACAACATTCTAAAAACCAAGCTCTCTCTCACTTCTTAATTCATGTTACAGCATGCATTTGGGAGAGGTACTAGATGGATGTCCTGAGGTAAGTTGAAGAGAAGTGCTGATTGGGCAGTGCAGTCTTTTCTCTGAACTGCCAGTCTATTTCTCCAGGATCTTTTAGTCTTTGTCAGTTTTAGCAGAGATGCTAAGAATGTCGAATTAGGGTGCTGACAGATGCGGAAAACTCCCCCCCAAAACAGCACTTTACTGGAAGAGGAATCATGTCAGCGACCCAGCTTCCCAGCATCTGTACAGTTCACGCATCTCAGCAGAGCTTTTGACACTTCTCTCTAATGGCTGATTGAATCAGGCAGCCCCATCAACGTCTGCACACGTTGCTACACAGTAAATAAAGTTGCTATAGGATAGAATTTGTTCTCACAAGTAATAACCTGTGGCGGTGTTTAATAGATGATTCCATATAGACTGAATCAGCTATTAGATAAAAGCACCAAAAAGGCCTGCTGAAGAGTGTGAGCTTGTATAGATGCTGGGCAAGCCAGGTCAAACTAATGCATTTTCTCTTCTGGGCATGCACTGTGCTTGGGACAGGGGTGCGCCAAGCTGAAAGTAAAGTGCTGGGTTTTTTTTCCATGTCTGTAAGCAGCCTTGTGTCACTTCTGATGATGGATTGCATAATACAGAAAGCTGTTTGCTGGAACTGAACTGCAAACCCAGTAAATAGCACCTACTAACTACCACTGACCTGGGCAAAACCTGAACTGGAGACATGTGAAAAAGTTAGGTTCCCAATTTTAGTTTCCTGAGTCAGCCATGGTTCTTCAAACTTGCCCTGTGCCCATTTTAGAGAAGCTTGGAATAAGTCGCATTAGATTTTTATGTTCATATTTTCACTTGGCTTAAAAATATCTTGTGCATATGGCTGCTCCCAGCACCACCTTCACTTGCCCAGTTCCATCTCCTGCCTGCTTAAATAGTTTGCAATGTTCTGGAAGCCATTTGATTCATTTATAATTTATTTATCATTTTTCTTTTTGGATTTTACATGAGTCATACATCTGACACAATAGTGTTTTGTTAACTTTTTCTTTTTAATAGGAAAGGAATCAACAAATGTGACTTAAGATGTCATGTAGGGTGTGGGCACAAAATTTATCATTCATCATCTAGAATAAGATGCTTTGCTTTTGAGAGGAAGAGTGAGACTTGACTTGTGAAATCTGTCCAGCATACAAGACATTAATTATCCAGAAATGCCCTGTGCATTTCCACCACAAGTGCATATCCCATAAAAACATTCATATAGGTGTTTTCAAGCACCAGTTAGTAAGAATAGCAGCTTTGGCAGCAGGGCTTCTTGGGAATTAGTGACCAGCTGGGATTAATGTTTCATGCTGCACTTTTAGCCTTCAGCTCCTCCCAGCTGGTCATTAATCCCCATAAATTAGACATTTATAAGTCAACAGGGGTGGATGAACTTCATCCGAGAGTCCTGAAGAGGCTGGCCAATGTCATCGGGGGGACTTCTGGCGACACTCTTTCACAGCTTGTGGTGCTCAGGGGTGGTCCCTGAAGACTGGAAAAGGGCCAATGTGCCCATCTTCAAGAAGGGGAGGAGAGAGGACCTAGGCAACTATAGGACAATTAGCCTAACTTCTATCCCAGGGAAAATTCTAGAAAAATTTATCAAGGAGTCTATGTGCGATATGCTTGCAGAAAGTAGGATTCTGAATGACAGCCAGCATGGCCTTGTCATGGGCAGGTCTTGTTTTATCAATCTTATCTCTTTCTGTGACCAGGTAACTCACCACCTGGATAAGAGAGAGGAGGTCAACATCATATACCTAGACTTCCAAAGGCCTTTGATCTGGTATCCCATGATGTTCCCATGGGAAAATTGGAGAATTGCAGTTTTAACTGCTCAAGTTAGGTGGGTAGGAAGCTGGCTGCAGGGTAGGACCCAGAGAGTTCTAATGAACAGATCTGTGTCATCCTGGTGATAAGGGGCCAGTGGTGTCTCTTGGGGGTCTGTGCTTGGTTCAGTGCTTTTCGACATATTTATCAATGATTTGTATGTGGGGGTGAAGAGCTCACTAGCCAAGTTCACAGGCAACACCAAGTTATGGGGGAGCATGGTAATGCTTGAAAATAGTCTGCAGATACAGGCAGACCTAAACAGGCTGGCAAGCTGGGCAGATTGGAACCTGATGAAGTTCAACATTGAGAAGTGTAAAGAGATCCATCTGGGGACAAACAATTCTCAACATACCTACAGGCTGGGTGGCACCAATTTGTCTAGCACCATGACCAGAAGGGACCTAGGGGTAATAATACACCATATTATGAACATGAGCTATCAGTTGGATGCTGTAGCCAACAGGGCAAATAATACTTTGGCATGCATCGACTGATGCATCTCAAGCAAAACTGAGGAAGCGATTCTTCCACTTTACTCAGCATTAATAAGACCGCAACTGGAGCACTGTGTCCAGTTCTGGGTGCTGCACTTCAACAAGGATGTGAAAAGGCTTGAGAGAGTCCAGAGAAGAGCCAGCCACATGATCAGAGACTTGCAATGCAAGCCATATGAGGAAAGGCTGAGGGACTTGGGCCTCTTCAGCCTAAAAAAAGAGAAGGCTGAGAAGGGACTTGGTAGCAGCTTATCACTACATCAGGGGAATACATCAAGGGCTTAGCGAACAACTGTTCACTGCAGCACCCTTGTGGAAAATCAGGAGCAATGGCCACAAACTCCTAGAAGACTGTTTCAGGCTTAACACTAGAAAAAAAAATTCTTCATAGTTAGGGTGTCCAGACTGGTGCAACCACCTACCCTAGAAATTTTCAAGAGGAGACTGGACAGTCACCTTGCTGAGGTCCAGTTGTGATGCGTAGGGGGTGCATGTGCACCCCCTGAGAGCGCTGGTGCACCTCCTGTCAGGCTGCATTCCCCATTTAGCTGGTGGGCATGGGGGCAGATGGAAGCACCAGTGCCACCCCCCCCCCCCGTAAGCGCCAGCCAGGGAGCAGAGTCACCAACAAAAGCGGCTGTGCCACTTCTGAAAGTGGCCGTGGGAGTTCTGAAAGTGGTGCAGCTGCTCTTATAGTGAGTGAGATTGGTTCGTGTAATTGGCCGCTAGGGAACCCTCCCCCTCAGTGGGATAGGCCGCCAGGGGACTCCCCACCCCCAGTCGCTGACTGGTGTCGGCGGGGGCACGTGCCACCCTCCCCCCCCCCAACTCAAGAGGCACCAGACATGCATGCTGGGGTCCAGTTGTCTTTCCTACCTATTGCAGGGGGGCGGACCCAATGATCTTGAGTGGTCCCTTCCAGCCCCTTACAATCCAAGAATCTATGACTCTATGAATGTTTCGGAGGCTCTTTTTTATTATTTTTAGCTATTGGACAAGCTGAAAATGCGTTGTTGTTTAAATTGCAAAAATGTATATTGGTTGGTGTGAACTCTATTGGTTGTTCCAAAAGTATGCTGCTATAACAATATAGGATTTGTTTTCCACCCATTTGCTTCAGGGGGGCGGGGTGACCGAGACTGTAGCATGTTGAGCCAGGCTGGAACAGCTCCAGCTGACAGGGAGTCTAAGGGGTCAGCCTGCCTGCATGGTGCGGGGGTGGCTGGGCGTTGGGCAGGCTGAGCTCTCCTGTGGCTTCATGGTCACCGACAATGGGGCCAATATGGTCAAGGCAGTCCATGATGTCAACTTTGCTGGTATCCGCTGTGTGGCACACAATTTACATCTGATTGCGAGGGATGCCTTGGAGGGGACAGGGCTGCTGGTGATGGCTCAGTTTTGGTCCACACACTTCAAAAAGGATATTGAAGAACTAGAGAGGGTACAGGGCAACAAGGAAACAAAAATGATTAGTGGTATGGAAGGGTTCGCATATGAAGAGAGACTAAGAAGATATAGAGAAAACTATTGAAGGGGAATATGGTAAAAATTTACAAAATACTAAGTGGTGAAAAGAAAGTAAATAGGGTTTTATAATTTACTATTTCTCAATACAAGAAATAGGGTTAATAAAATGGAACTAGGGGGTAGGTAGTAAGTTTAAAACCAAGTTTTTTTTTTTCCATGCAGTGTAATTCAGGTGTGGTATTCATTGCCACAAGCTGTTGTGGAAGCTAACATTTTAACCTGATGTAAAAGTGATTGGTCACATTTTTGGAAGAAAGGCATATCGGTAGGTATTGAGCTGGCGAGTTAAGGCTAAGCCTCTGAATCAGAACTTCCTAGACTATAAATGCTGGAGACTGCAAGTGGGAGAGGAACAGGAGAAACTCCGGTCATACCCTGCCCACTCTTCCTTTCAGCATCCACTGTATGCTCCTGTGTGACAGTGTGCAAGATGAACCTGTGGTCTCACCAAGTAAATGGCGGTTCATATGTTCTATGTTCTTGGGAAAGGACTTAAGTTGGGGGGCCTTCAAAAAACTTCCCTGAAAATGCTTCTAGTTTCTGGAGCAGGCTCCGTTAGATGGGAGAAAACTTAAAGTTATCAATAAGGAAGAGTTTACATTAAGCACTGGAAACAGTTTGGGGCCAAGGGAGATCCTGTACTGAAAAGATGAGTTTCAGCTTAATCAGTCTGCTGATACAAAAGATGAGCAAAGTTTTGGAAGAGGATTTAAACTTGGAGCAGGGGAAAGTTTACAGGTGCTGAAGAAAGACAAGGGAATATACAGACAATGAGTTCCATGCTTTTATTTCATGCTGTCTGAAAAATGAACTTCCTTTTGTTAGTTTTAAACTTACTACCTACTAGTTTCATTTAAGAAGTTTTTTATATAAGTTACTATATATAAATACAAGATACTGTATTTGTCCAAATCCAAGGTGACTTCCGATTTAAGATGACCCCTCTGTACAATAACTAGATTCTATACATGGAAAATTCCAGATTTAGGAGGTTGTCTTAAATTCTTCTCCTCCACCACTGAAGTGGAGAAAGCAGCAGGGTGGGGAGTAGGCGGCCAGATCCATGCCCTTTGCCTACCCTTCTGCTGCCTGCCCACCTGCCAGTTGCCCCCTCCCTACCCTGCTGTGTGCCACCTGGCCCCCTTGCCACTTGCACTTCCCAAGCTCTGCTTGCTCATGCTGCCTGCTTCCCTTGCCACTTGTTCCCCAACATGCATGCAGCAGCTTTGGTTCTGGCTCCCCACCCTGCAATGTTGAATGAGAGAGGGGGGATACCTTGTCTTTGATTTGCATAAATATGGTAGATTTTACAGCTAAAAAAGAGGAGGGTCACGATGCATGCAGATTTGTGTTCCTAGAAGCAGCAGTGTCAGACAAAACTGTTCAATAAAGATAAGTATACAACTGTAATTAATCTATAAATGTCAATTGTAAGACGCTTGAAGGTGAAACTAGGAGAACTGTAATGCCTGGCAGTGGAACAGGGTCTTGACTTACTGGTTTCTTCTAAATGATAAAAATCAATGGGATACTTTATTACCCATATATAAATTATGCAGGAAGGAGAGATTAGGTCGAAGACAGGGGAGTAGCACTGCCAAAAAGATTCCAATGTTTCTGACAGTTGTTCTGAGTGGCAATGACCATACTATAATCTGTGTATACATACAAATCCCAAAGGGTAAGCATGGAAATATACTAGAAGAATTTTATAACTGGTTTCCACATCAGGTAAAAAATACTGAGTACACAATATTCCATGAGATCAAAGAAACTATTAAATATAATAAAGTAATTCGGGCTTCAATTATTCACATAAACTGCTCAAGTCTCATAATAGCGTAAAGACAGAATTTCTGTAAAAGTTTTGTCATGGATTAGAAACAGAAACAAAAACCAAAGAGCGCTGGATTTCAGCCACAGCTGAGGCTGGGGGTTTTGACTAGAGTGTGCTGTTGCTCCTGCTGATACTTAGAAACAGCTATGCTGCCAGGCTAAAGGATCTTGTTTTCCACTCAAACCAACTGCGAAATTTGGGGCTAGAAAGACATTTTTCCTCCAGGTCAGACTGGTAAGATCTGAGGGGAAGATGAGCTGGGAAGGGGGTGTTCTAGGATCCTCTGACTATATATTAACTGTTTACTTATCTACCACTGCAATGACAAAGCATTAGCAGTACTCTCATCTACCCTGCTTTAACCTATGGATTAATGCAGGGGTGGGCAATTATTTTGGGCGGAGGGCTGCTTACTGAGTTTTGGTGAGCCATCGAGGGCCACATGATAGGCAGCCAGGGGCAGATAAATACTAATTTTTAGGGGCCCCGCTGGCTGGATAGAATGGCTTGGTAGGCTGCATTTTGCCCACCCCTGGATTAATGGTATGTTTCAGGCCAATCTTGCTGTTTCTGGTTCTGTGTCTGGTAGCTAGGATATGCAGGAGTCTAGAGTGAGTGGTTTTTAGGAATTTTTGTGTAAATGAGCACCAGTAAATACCGAGTGAGTTTAGCTGATGGATTTGATTTAATGAAAAAGGTACCAGAGAGACTGCTTTGAAAGCCAGAGCTATCTACTTGTAGCCTGGGTACACCCAGGGGTGTGTCCTGTCTGCCAGTGGAAGTCATGGGGTGGTCAGGCAAGAGTGCTGAGAAAGGGGCCTATCACCTGGGAGCAGTTCCCTTTCCTCTCTACAGAGCCAGCCTGAGACAAGGCACTCAACTACATACAAATGCATTGCTACAATAACTGAATATGAATAAGAAACATTAAATATTTACAGTAAAATTAGTATGTGGCACCTTATACAATAACCTGCAATCAACATGTGGCACGGGTCAGGCCACAGTTGGAGTACTGCATCCAGTTTTGGGTGCCGCACTTCAAGAGGGATGTGGAGAGTATTGATAGGGTTCAGTACTCATACTCATGTGGTCAGAGGCCTGCAGGCAAGGCCCTAGGAGAGACTGAGGGACCTAGATCTCTTCAGCATTTGCAAGAGAAGGCTGAGAGGTGATCTTGTGGCTGCCTATAAATTCATCAGGGGAAGGCAGCAGGGAATAGGAGATGCTGTATTTAATAGGGCACCCCCTGGAGTAACAAATTGACAGAGAGCAGATTTAGGTTGGACATTAGAAAGAACTTCTTCACAGTAAGTGTTGTCAGAATCTGGAATGGGGTTCCAAGGGAGGTGGTACTCTTTCCTACCTTGGGGGGTCTTCAAAAGGAGACTGGACAAGCACCCCAATGCTCAAATGACCCCAGCGCTCTTTCCTGCCCAGGGCAGGGGGTTGGACTCGTTGACTTACTGAGGTCCCTTCCTAACATCTATGAATCTATGAACGTATTGCACCACTTGGAGGGACTGCAAAACATGAACCGCATTTGCAATAATTCACAATGATTCATAGCATTTGCAATAATTAACCCCCTTGTACAGAATAAGCATTAACACTTTGGAATGGGTAAGTCAAGCCATCAACACAATAAACACATATGAACATCAACTTAGATAAACCCAGGTAAGTTGAGGTAGCAATACCATAGGCGTACACAAGCAACAATACAGGTAAGTTCCAAAAAAAGACAATAAACACATATAGACAATCAAGACAGATAAACCATATACACTCCCTTAAGGAGTATCCATAACTATATTAACCTCTACAGGACAAAACAACAACAATCACAGACTATGGGAGTGCACTCAGCACCCCATGGGGTGTTCCCTGGAGCCCCTCCTTCAGGGCCCTGGGATGTGGACATGCTCCCCTCCCACAATGAAGGAGGGTGGAGGTGGCACACCCTCCTCTCCCAAGCCCACCTCCCCTGTGGGACTCACTTCCCCAACAACTCATGCTCCTGCTCTGAAGCAGGCAAGGCTCGTCCCTTGGTGGCCAGTCCCACAAGGGCCTTTCTCTGGCGGCACCTCCAGCTCCTCTCTATGGCCTGGTGCCCTGCATTGAGCACCTAGCATGCTCCCATGGGAGCCGAGCTGTTACTGGCTCCAGTTTCCCAGCCTCACACCAGGCGTTCTTTCCTTTCCTGGGCCCTGCTCTGGGCACCGGGGCTCTTTTAGCTTAATGCAGAGCCTCACTGTGGGGCTTTGGTTACTTGACCTAGAGCCAGGGATAACTTGAGCAGCCTTGAGTTGCTCCCAGGGCCAGCTCTCCGTGCACTGACCTGCGCACCATGTGGGGCCTGAGCAGCCTCGAGCTGCTTCCAGGGCCAGTTCTCCATGTGCCAATTCACACACTGCCTACCCAGCCACTTGCCAGGTTTGCAGGCTCAAGCTGCCTCAAGTGGTTCCCAGAGCCTGAGCACACACTGTCGAGGCTCAGGCAGGGTCACAAGGACAGTCATCTCTGGAGCCCCTTTCCTTGCCATCCCTCACCACGTCTCCCCCTCCAGCATGCTGAGCCCGCTCTCCTCTTATATGCTTCCAGGGCTCCACCCCCAAAGTCCTCTGGACCTGGCAGGGTACGGTCTCAAATCAGGTCCAGGCTGCTCCTTGCTCCCACCCTTCAGGGAAAGGGCATGGCCTTGCTTACCCTGGCTTGCTTCTGATTGGTGGATGGGCTCCACCAATTGGAATTGCAGAATCTTGAGCCAGGGACTCATCTGGAGCTCAAAAGGTAAGCCTGCTACATACTATTAAGTTTGTGTGTTATTATCTAATGCTACAGCTTTTTGAAGAACAGTTATATGAAAGATATTGCACTGCAATATGATTCCTCATCATGTAATATGACTGAAACAAAAGGGCATGCCAGGTCATCTACCTTTACCAACCCCCTGCCAAAAACCGCCCCAGAGGTGGAGGGAGAGAGAATGCAAGTGAGCTCTGGGGAAGGAAAATGTGGGGGATGTGGCTTAGCTGCAGCTTACTTTATCTCTCCAGCTTTCTTTCCCACCTGGGAACTTCTCAGTCTTTTCTAGCTCCACCCTAGCTTCTGGTTTTCTCTAATTCCCTGGCATTGGCCCCCTTACATCTAGACACTCTTGGTTTCCAGGGGTTCTACTTTTATTTGCCTGTGTCTCTTTCTGTAACACATTATTAGAATCACACTTGCATCATTGCTTTGTGGCTTGTTAGCACCTTTACCCACATAAGTCACAGAAAATGACCCAGAATGGTCTTGATCCAGAAACTACAGACTAAGATTCTTAAATTCATTCAGCACCTACATTTTTTTTGGCTTGTCAGGAACCCTTACCATTTAACTTGGGCTTCTGCATGTGCTCAGAAGTGATCTATTCTGCACATAGTTTCATAGTTACTAGGGTCAGAAGGGACCTGAGCAGATCATCTAGTCCAACCCCCTGCCATGGCAGGAAAGAGTAATGGGGTCAAACAACCCCAGCAAGGTGTTCATCTAACCTCCTCTTAAAAACCCCCAGGGTAGGAGCCAGCACCACTTCTCTTGGAAGCTGGTTCCAGACCCTAGCCGCCCTGACCGTGAA
>NW_017728948.1:34596056-34601365 GCF_001723895.1 Crocodylus porosus
TCCTATTCTCATCCGCCCACCCTTGTAACCTGTCTAGGTCTGATTGTAGCCTGTTGCATCCTTCCAGTGTGCCCATGTCCCCCCACATCTTAGTGTCATCAGCAAATTTGAACAGGGTGCTTTTTACCCCCTTGTCCAAATCACTGATCATGTCTACATAGCTAGCTCTCACCTAAACATGGTCCAATTCAGTTGAGGCAGACTGGCAAGTACTGACAGTAACAGATATGTAGTGTGCTTACCATTTCCTAGCTGATAGCTCTAGGTATATTGAGGGCCCTAATGGTCCATTGGAAATGCCTGTTTCTTTCTCTTCTCTCTTTTTTGGAGCTTAGGCTCTCCACCCTGTTTTCTCTGAATCACCCTTCTGGGGCCAGATGACTGATTTTTAGGTCTTGTGACTAACTAGAAAATAGCATGAACAAATGGGCAATCTGTAACAGCCCTTAAGAAGACAATCTCTGACACCGGGGAGGCCTTCCTTGGCACCCACCAGCTCCATGCAGAGCCAGGGGCAAAACCTTATTAGATTCCTGAAGGAATTAAAAACGTCCTGGTTCAGGAGGTCAGAGAAACAATGCTGGAGGTGAATAAGCTCCACTTGCTCAAAGGATCTTGCACCTCCACTGGAGGGGATGTACTCCTTGTACCAAAACCCATCTATTGTTCTAGAAGGTAAATGCCATCTCTTGGTTTGATACCTGTCTAGTGTCTCGTGCAGAATCAGCTGGATGACATTAGCCAAATTAGATATATTATTATCTTAGATTTGATCAAGGGTGATTGGTAAATACCCCTACCCCAACCTCCTGGGGCAGGGGAGGCATGATGAAGAGCTTGTTGTAGAGTTAGCTTGATCTCTTGAAATGCTTGGCCACACTGAAGTAATTTTCTGGGGCCTGCATTTTTTTCTTAAAAGAAGTTTGTGGTATATACCACCAATGATGAGAAATTTAGAAAACCATTTGAAGTGCTGATTAGGGCCAGGAAGAAATATCGCTATTTCTCTGAATCCTAGACCTACCTTCTAGTGTATCTCTTATGCCACAGAGCTTGGTATCATCTGTAAACTTGCTGAGAGTGCTCTAATTGGCTGCTCCAATTGGCTTATCTCAATTTATCGCCATACCATTTGGTATACATGGACACTGCATCCACATTCCAGAGGATGATGGGTTATACACCATTTTATTCACTACATTCAAATGATATTATAGTCTATAGTTGACACTGATATATCCATGTCTAAAAACTGACTGGTGTGCACAGGAGGCCAATATTGTAGTGAATGTCAGCATGTCCAAGATGGGACACAGAAGACCAGGTATTTGATAGGGAATGGGAGGAAACAATGTTTCATAGATAGGTTGATGCTGCCCACACACTTAATCCGAAGGACAAAGAAATAGTAGTGTTTCTTTCTGGTTCTAATCAGCATTTCCCATGGTTTTAGCAAGCACATTTCTCCTCTGTGATGGTACACATCACAAACCTCTTTTAAGAAAAAAGATGCAGCCTTCAGAAAATTACTTTAGTGTGGCCAGGTATTTCAAGAGATCAAGTAAACTCTACAACAAGCCGCTTTGCCCAATCTAGATGTTATATAAGAATATACTTTACAGTTCTATGCCACATAAGGAGCCTTGGTGCAGCCCTGAGTTCACAGTTCCAAGTTCCCGCAGCAAACTTTTGTGTGCAGAGACAGGATTCTGTCACTTGGTGGGGAGGGAGAAGCGGTGGGGAAATACTTTGCCATTGAGAGAGCACTAAGAAATTACTTCCTTGGTACTATGTTTTAGTAACTGAAGCAACTTTGAAATAAATCCATGTACCAAGCAACACAAGTCACCCCAACCTCTCTAGCATTATGACCCTTCTGGTTCTTGTTGGAACACCATCCAGGAAACGGCCATTGAAATACTGCCAATTTTGTTTTTCTTTTACAATGGGAGGTAGCTGGGATTTCTGTGAATGTACTAGCAGGTCTATTATGCCTTTAAGAAACACTCCTGAGTCTGTTGCCACAAACTGTTTGGCCATGCCAAAGGAGGAAGCTGAGCAAGAAGAGGGGGCTGGAAGCTGGATGGGTTGCTACATTACTCTGGTGTCAGGTGGGGTCTGACTTTACTGCTGGTGTTTGTGACCTTGTGATAAGGGATTTTTGATCCATCTAGAGACTGTTTATTGCTGAGACTCTGAGGTAAGGCCTTTATAAACTGTGGTGAGATGGCTTTTTCTCTGAGCCATTTGTCTTAAAGGAGACATATTCTAGTTCACTTGTTTTGGCTCCCCTTGCTTGATTCCTTGATGGCACTTTTAGCTACTACTTGGCTGTGATAAAGTTGCTGCCATTTCAAGAGTTACAGATCTGCTTGTCTTCCCCCCTCCCCTCCCATTTGGGTAACTTATTCGGGTGAGTCCTCCAAGCTCTGTTCCTGGTCACACATATACTCTGAAGCTTACTGTTATAAATCACATGGCACTGTTCTCTAGTCTTTCTGCAACATATATACTATTGTCTGTGTATACCCCAAATTTTTTTTTTAAAATTCAGACAGTCAAAATTCAGCTTTCCAGACTATTGTAATATTGTTGATTCTGATCTAGCTCAATTAATTTTACATAAGTACACCAGTTTATCTTCATTATAAATGTGTAGAAGCATTTTAGCTAGGTTTCCGTTCTGCCATTTTGTGTAGAAGTTCTCATTTTAATATTTCGTCTACTTACAGTTTCTGTCATAGTTCAACTGCTGCACCCTCCCCAGTGACTCAGAATCACTTAACTAGGTCCTGTGTTTGACAGTTTCAATTAGTCTAGCACAGAGGAGCCTGTAGGAACTAGGGAGATGCTTTTTATATAATGGATGTTTTCTGTGTCACATGCTTTATTTATAAAGCTGTTTTTAATAAAAAAAAAGGATGAAAAATGGTTTGTACTGTATTTATTCAATGCTATTTTTAATATGTGGTTAGAGTTATGTTTATTGTAAGTTCAGATCCACCAGCCACACCCTTCTTGCTTTTCCCCCGTGGGCCCCAAATGCTAAAGTAGATTGATTCAACATAGAACAGTGGTTATACAGCCGTTACTCAGGATTTCCCCATGTCCCAAGCTTTAGAATCATATTGGTTTAATCCTGGCCAGGCCTATGACTGGTCCTTTATTATAGAACCATAGAATCATAGAAAATTAGAGTTGGAAGGGACCTCAGGAGTCCAAACTCTTGCTCAAAACAGGACCATCCCCAACTAGATCATCCCAGCTAAGGCTTTGTCTACCCAGGTCTTAAAAGCCTCCAAGGATGGAGATTCTACAACCTCTATGGGTAGCATGTTCCAGTGCTTCACCACCCTCCTAGTCATAATGTTTTTCCTGCTATTTAACCTAAAATTTCCTTCATGCAACTTGAGACCTTGTTCTATCATCTGCCACCACTGAGAACAGTTCTAACTCCGTCCTCTTTGGAACCCCACTTCAGATAGTAGAAGGCTGCTATTAAATCCTGCCTTTACTCTGGACTAAATAAGCCCAGTTCCTTCAGCCTCTCCTCAGAAGTCATGTGTCCCAGCCCTCTAACCATTTTTGTTGACCTCTGTTGAACTCTCTTCCATTTGTTCACATACTTTTTGTAGAGGGGGCACACGTTACTCTAGATGTGGCCTTTCCAGTGCTGGATACAGGGGAAGAATCACTTCCCTTGATCTGCTGGCAACAATCCTACCTATGCAGCCCAGTATGCTGTTAACTTTCTTTGCAACAAAGGCATGCTGCTGGCTCATATCCAGCTTATTGTCCACTATAACCCCCAGCTCCTTTTCTGCAGAGCTGCTGCCCAGCCAGTCAGCCCCCAGCCTGCACTGGTGCATAGGACTGTTCCATCTTAAGTGTAGGTCTTTGCACTTGTCCCCGTTCAACTTCATTAGATTTGTTTTGGTCCAATCCTCCAATTTGTCAAGGTCTCTCTGAATCTTAGACCTACCCTTGAGTTTATCTACTATGTCACCTAGCTTGGCATCACCTGTAAACTTGCTGAGGGTGCACTCCATCTCATCTTCCAGACCATTGCTGAAGATATTGAACAAAACTAGCTCCAGAATGGGCTCCTGGGGCACTCCACTTGATACTAGCTGCCAGCTAGGCATTGTGCCATTGATTAGTACCCTTTGAACCTGACAATCCAGCCAATTTTCTGTCCATCATACAGTCAACTCATCCAACTCATACTTCCTTGGCTTGCTGGTGAGAATTTTGTGGGAGACCTGTATCAAAAGCTTTGTTAAAATCAAGGTATATCCCATCCACTGCTGTCTGCATCCACAAATCCAGTCATCTCATCATAGAATAAAATCAGGTTGGTCAGGAATTACTTGCCCTTGGTGACCCCATGCTGACTGTTTCTAATCGCCTTCTTCCCCAAGTGCTTAGAAATGGATTCCTTGAAGACTTGCTCTGTGATTTTTCCAGGAACCAAGGTGAGGCTGACTGGTCTGTAGTTCTCCAGATTCTCCTTCTTCCCTGTCTTAAATATAGACACTACAGTTGCCTTTTTCCAATCATGTATTGTTCTTGTCTACTTGTAAGCCCCAGACTTCTCAGAAGTCCAAAAGTCACACAAATTTAGTAACTTCTCACTTATTATATTTTGCAAACCTTACATCAGAAATGAAGAATTAAGATGGAACACTCACATAATACTTCAAGTTTCTAACATTGAGTTTGTGTCAATGCCTTTGCATCATGACAAGTTAAGAGAGATAGTAAATTTACATAATTCTGAGAGGGTACTATCTAAATAGTAGGGGTGTGCGAAGCGAGCACTATTTGATTTGGATTCTGATTTGGCCTGAATCAGGGACAGTGATTCGATTAGTTGATTCGGATCACTGTTCCCAATTCAATTTGGCCGAATCTGAAGATTCAATGCTGATTCGGAGAATCAGGAATTTGGACATAGACACGGCTTTAAAAGGTTTTTCTGCATACCTTGAGGTAGCAGGTGTGGCTCATGATCGCTGCAATGTTGGGGTGCATGGAGCATTCCACAGCAGTGTGGGTGGGCCCTCCACATGCTTGGCAGCAAACCCAGAAGTGGACCATAGAATCATAGAAGTAGGGTCGGAAGGGACCTTGTAGATCACGCCCAGGGTAGGAGCCAGCACCACTTCTCTTGGAAGTTGGTTCCAGATCCTAGCCGCCCTAACTGTGAAGTAGTTCTTACTGATATCTAATAGGCCACTAACTAGATCCCTGCTCAGCCTTCTCTTGTGGAGGCTGAACAGGTTCAGGTCCCGAGGCCTCTCCTCATA